>NC_059338.1:56496016-56801849 GCF_018350155.1 Leopardus geoffroyi | reverse complement strand
GGTAGAATGGTCTTTTTTAAATGCACATCTGACCATGTCACTTCCTTGCCTTCTGCATTAAAAG
This sequence comes from Leopardus geoffroyi, assembly GCF_018350155.1. NCBI lineage: Eukaryota > Metazoa > Chordata > Mammalia > Carnivora > Felidae > Leopardus > Leopardus geoffroyi. Next base: position 56,801,785 of record NC_059338.1, on the reverse strand, counting down.
TGATGTCCTCTTGGCGTGCCTGGGTGGCTCAGTAGGTTAAATGTCTGACTCTTGGTTTCCACTCAGGTCATGATTCCGTGGGTTTGAGCCCCCATAGGGCTCTGCACTGATGGTGTGGAGCCTGCTTAGGATTCTCTCTCTCCCTCTTTCTCTGCCTCTCTCTCTCTCTGTTAAAATAATAAATAAACTTAAAAAAAAAAAGTAATGTCTTCATAGGCAAAGATACTCCTTATGTAAGGTCTTCCTTAGATGGTTCCAAAAACTTCCTTCTAGTCTCATCGCTTGGCTTAGTACCCCATATCACGTGCATCCGAGCCACTTTAGAGAATTCATTTTGTCCCAAAGACGCATCTTCTCTGCTTCTCTACCTTTGCCCATGATCTCTTTTCTTCCTGGAGTGGCTTTATTAGTTTTTGCTGTCCAACAAACTCTCATTTATCCTTCAAGACCTAGATTACATATCACTGCTTAGAAGAACTTTCTTGGAACATCCCCTTGTCTCTCAGTAGAGTTACTCTTCCTCTCCTCCTGCAATACATCTCCTCATTGGAATGTTTTTTTTTTCTCGGTGTCTCTCTCATTAAACTGAGAAGCCCCTAGCACTAGGATGATGTGCTAGATTCAGCATGGGATACTGGTGATTCTAAGGATGACAGGTATAATGCGGTTATGCTATCCACTCAATCATCCATCTATTCAATCATTTGTTTATTCCTTTATCAAATATTGCTTACCCATGGCTCTCTATTCTTTTTTAAGTTTTTTTTGTAATGTTTATTTATTTTTGAGAGACAGAGAGAAACAGCACGAACGCGAGAGGGGCAGAAAGCGAGGGAGACACAGAATCCAAAGCAGGCTCCAGGGTCTGAGTTGTCAGCACAGAGCCTGACGCGGGGCTCGAACCCATGAACCGTGAGATCGTGACCTGAGCCGAAATGGGCGCTTAACCAACTGAGCCACCCAGGCGTCCCCCAATGGCTCTCTATTCTTGAGGAAAGAGTGAACATGTGACCTTTTTAACTTGGCTTAGTCTGAAAATCAAAGCCATTGTCTTTTGCCCGGGGAGCTCATAGGATACTTTGGGAACAACTTCAATAACAAAATAAAACACATGTTTACGAAGCCAAACACTGTAATAGTCACTTCACATATATCATTACACTTAATCCTCACAAGAATATTGCAGTGTAGACTTTATTGTTGAGTAAACTGATACTCAGACATTAAATAACTTGCCCAAGGTTACAGTCAGTAAATGACATTGCCAGGCTTGGATCTAAGTCTGTTTAGTTCTAAAAGCTCATTTACTTTCCATAGTAGGTCACATTTTTCTTCTTCATTTAGCTTCAGTGGTCACCCCCTTAGTAATTACTGCGTTGTTACCATTTCCCCCGACCACCCAGGTGTCCATCCGTGAAGTAGCCAGCGGGGGTGGGGCCGTACAAGCCCTGACAGCCTTCCCACCCAGCTCCCCAAATCCCCATTCCCCCCAGCTGTCCGGTGAGCTGTACTTGACTTCCCTTCCCTCCTCGGTTGCCTGGAGCAATCCAGAAGGCGAGCGTTCACGGAGGGCACAGACAGAAGGTCCATTAGTCCAGCAGAGGCGGACTGGGGCAATCCTAATTGGAGACAGTCTTGCATTCAAATAGGGCACGTGGGAGGAGAGTCCCAGCTGAGTAAGGGCTGTGGGTGCGGTGGTGGCATCTGTGTGTGGGTCTTTGTGTCTGCGTGGGAGTGAGGCTGCAAGCACACGTGTTGTCTGCTGCCCGAGGCATCTGGGGCTGCCGTGGTTCTGGCTACCACTGGGCGTTTTCGTTGTCTGCCTGGCCACGTGCTCCTGGGCGCACATGTGGCCTCCGCGGGGTGCGCCGCTTGTGTCTGCGGAGGGGTGTCTGGGCACGTATGTGGGAGTGCTAAAGGAAGAGCTAACTTCTCAGCAGAGCTTCCAGATTTCCATCCAGGCCCCGAGCGTCCAAATGAAAACGATGGCAGAAGCATAAATGACATTTGCTACTGATACCTGAACCAGGAGGCCAGAGAGGGGCATCGACGAAGCATTATGGCCCCTTTCTTCTTCTCTTTCCAGCCTTCAAAGAAGCTGCTCCCCGTCCGTTTCCCATCCGCACCTCATCCCTTCTCTGTCCTGGTGAATTATTGGCCACTCCGCCCGGGTGTCATCAAACTGAATGATCGTTCCGGGTTTCTCCTCAAACAGGAGGGGAAGGCTGTGAGGTCTGGAGGAGGCTGGCGGGAGAAACGTCTAGACGGGAGGGCACAGGAAGCCAGTGCCTGGGCTGTCACATCGAATCAGCACATTGACTGCTTGCCAGGCACTGTGTTATAATACAGTCACACCCCTTCCTCAATGTCCCCAAGCAGCAGGCCGACACCCTAGAGGAGATCTAAGGTAAAACAGTAATTGGAATTATGATAGAACGTGAAACAAACCAATCAATGCAAGTTCTGTTTGTGCCGTATCAAAGTACAATTTGCAAAAGTTTTGGCTTTGATGAACAATTTACGAAAAAATGTAGAGAAAAAAATCTATGAAAACCATCTAACGCAAAGCTCCTACTAATACTCGAATCAGACTTTACTCACCTCCAAATATTTTATTTATAATCTCTGCTTCGGCTGGTGACTCTTATACTTAGAAATGAAAAATTCTTATTCTTACACTTCTTGATTTGTGGACAGCTAGAGGAAGTACATTTGAGAGAGAGAGAGCGAGAGCGAGAGAAGACAGAAGAAAACAAAAGGCAGAAGAGAGGGAGGGAGTTAACAGGCCTGGCAGATATTGAGAGATTTTTATTTTTCTGTTGAATAACAGCAGTACAATCAAGACAGCAATGAGATGCTTCCTCCTAAATTGGAAATAGGGGAAATAAGTTTTGCCATCTGTGGGAGTAAGTCTGGAGACTGTAAATATGTTCCTGAAGTGTTTGGGAACACACAAAACTCCAGTTAAGGTCACCTGGGTGTAATTTCAAGCAGGCAGTTCTAGAATGTGATTTTAATTTTAGTAATTGGAACCCAATTGTGTTGTACTTTCTACGGAGAAAGAGTTGAGTACAGAGAAGACAGTTCTGCCTGGACAAATGGGAAAGGGCGCTACAACTGGGCAGTCTGGACACAGGGACCTGGGAGACCCAGAGGCTCAGTCAGCGCAGGTGCTGTGGGGCAAAGCTTCTTCACCCTCAGCCCCGTCTCTAGCACGCAGGTGAAGCTTTGCTTAAGGTCATACGTATTTCCAATTGCTTCTATTCTCTGCTTCGCTAAGTCACGTTTTTATTATGGACTGTTCTGCTCATGAGAAGGTGGTATGATGGATGGGGAAGGATCATGATTCCAAACCCTGGGAGGAGGGTTCATTCCAAAATAAGTGGAGGAAGAGGCAGTCGATTGGGTTGATCAACATCAATCTACCAGGAGTTCGATTAGTTTGAGACAGGCTTCCCAGGACTGAGGACAATGGAAAGACACCGACAAGGTAAGGGCCAGATCCAGAACTGTGTCCCCTGTGCAGACTGTTAGCGGCCAGGAAGCTGGCTTTCTTCTGGAAAGCACTTTGCTACTGACTACGTTGACTACTTAATACTGCTGGGTCATCGTTTAGCAACAGTACCTATAGAATGGGATAAAGCTTGTCGGTAAATGCAAACTTCCAATCTTCTTCCCTGACGCTGAGAAGTACTCTAGCGAGGCCTACTTCGGGCTTTTTCTTTTCCCCACCGGGCAGCCGCAGTCCTGATTTGCTTGAATCTTTTTTGTTTTTGTTTTTTAAGAGTTTGTGACGAAGGATTGAGAGGAAAATGTTGGGGGTGGAAAGGTAAGAAGACCAGTGCGTCAAGGAGACTCACAGTGGTCTGTGCGAGAAGTGGATTGAAGAGAGAAAGACGTGGTCTTGAAGGACTGTGTGTCAACTTCCTGGAGTTGGAGGAGACAAAAGTCAAATTCTTGTTATTCTGAAATTATTTTTGGGGAGTGAAATGGAATGACTTCTTTTCTTTCGTTTTTTCTTTTCTTTTTTTGTGAGCTTTACACCCACTGTGGGGCTCAAATGCATAACCCCAAGACCAAGAGTCATATGTTCTACTGACTGAGCCAGCCAGATGCCCTAGAACATATTCCTTTAAAAAAAAAAATTTTTTTTTTAATGTTTATTTTTGAGAGAGAGAGACACAGAGAGAGAGAGAGAGAGAGAGCAGGGGAGGGGCAGAGTGAGAGGGAGACACAGAATCTGAATCAGGCTCCAGGCTCTGAGCTGTCAGTACAAAGCCTGACATGGGGCTCAAACCCACAGACCATGAGATCGTGACCTGAAATGAAGTCGGACACTTAACCGACTTAAGCCACCCAGGTAGAACGCATTCTTTTAAGTTCAACACCTGTATGGATCAAAACAAGTAAGCTGTAGTTTTAGGAAGATTCCACATAAATTCTGGGCTGCTTGTGTTTCGAGAAGTTTGCTCATTGATATTTTGATTTTCAAGCCCAGGGAAGCCACCCTCTGCTATTGCTTAAGATGCCACGTGTTAAACCAGACTGTGCTCTGATGCTCCAGGCTTTATATCCATCTACCTATTGGCCATTTTCATTGGGATCTCCCTTCAGCAGCATTTCGAAGCCTTCTCCTGGCGTGATTCTTCTCTCAGTGAATGGTACGATTTTGTGCCCAGATTTCTAAACCAAACCTCAGGAGTCTATCTTAGCCTTTCCCTCTCTGATGTCAACCTCCAGTTTGTCTATTTTAATTCCTAAATATTTCTAAAATTTGCCCACTCATCTCCATTCCGCTGCCATGACTTTGGATCTGACCAACATTATCTCTTGCCTGAACAGCTGAAATAGGTTCCCAACTGGTTTTCTGGTCTCCAGCCCTTCTCTGACCCATACCTCCAGATGGAAATCACGCCATTATTTAGTTGTGTTCCTGTTTGGACTCTGCCTTTCCTATAGAGTTCTCTCTAAATATCAATCCCGAGTTTCCTTCTTTCCTTTGTGTATATGTGTTTTATATTGATCATATTCTTGAGTTTTTCCAATTACTGCATCTTACAGTCTATCCTATTTAATTTTTACCACCTTTTTAAAAAAGGCAGCAAATCAACACCATTCACTCTTTTTTTTTTTTTTTTTTTTTTTTTTTACCCCCGCAGAGATCTCCTTCAGGGAATTTTTGTCTAGCTGTCTGGACTGGTTAGACCTATCACCTGGGGCTTTTTAAAATTTATTTGTTTGCTTTTTTGTTTATTTTTTTATTTAAGTTTTTATTTATTTATTTTGAGAGAGACAGTATGCACATGAGTGGGGGAGAGGCAGGAAAAGAGAGAGGGAGTGAGAGAATCCTAAGCAGGCTCTGTGCTGTCAGTACAGAGCCTGATGTAGGGCTCGATCTCAAGCACCATGAGATCATGACCTGAGTGGAAATCAAGAGGGGGACGCTCAACCAACCGAGCCACCCAGGTGCCCCTGAGGCTTTTTTTTTTTTTTTTTTTTTTTGTCTTCCCACATTGGACACACAATTTGCTGGATCCCATGCCTTCCTTGTTTTTTGGTTTATTCCTGCAAGTGATAGCCTATAAAAGGGTAAATATGAGTAAATTTTGTAGTCTTTTCCTAGCTTAAAATAGGTTTATTCTGTTCATATATTGATTGATAGTTTGGTTATAAAATTCTAGGCTGGGGGCACCTGGGTGGCTCATTTGGTTAAGTAACTGACTCTCGATTTTGGCTCAGGTCATGATTTCACGGTTCTTGAGGTCAAGCCCCACATTGGGCTCTGTTCTGACAGTATGGAGTCTGCTGAGGATTCTCTCTCTCCCTCTCTCTCTGCCCCTACCCCACTCACTTACACGCGGGTGAGCGCTCTCTCTCTCAAAAATAATAAACAAACACTTAAAAAACATTCTAGGCTGAATTACTCATGATAGCCAAGACTTGGAGACAATCTAAAGTGTTTGTCAATGGATGAATGGATAAAGAAAATGTGCACATACACACAATGGAAAATTATTCATCCATGAAAAAAAAAAAAAGGAAATTCTGCCTTTTGTGACAACATGGGTGGGCCTGAGGGATTTTGCTAAATGAATAAATCAGACGGGGAAAGACAAATACTTCTTGTCCTTCCTTACATGTGGAAGTTAAAAAAAGCTGAACTCATAGAAACAGAATAGTGGCTTCCAGGAACCAAAAGTGGGAGAAATAGGAAAATGTTGATCAAAAGGTACAAACTTCCAGCTCTAAGATTTATAAGTTCTGGGGGTCTAAAGTACAGCATGGGGACTTTGATTAACAGTACTGTATTACATACTTGAAAGTTGTTAAGAGAGTAGATCTTAAATGTTATCACCACACGCACACAAAAGGAGGCTATGTGAAGGGATGGAGGTGTTAATTAACCTTTACTCTGGTAATCGTTTTGCAATATATCTGTATCAAGTCATGAAAAACATAAATAAAATAAATAAAATTCTAGGCTGAACGAAAGTTCTAGGCCTTGAACTTGAAGATATTGTTCTCTCTCATATGGTTTTACTGACAAGAAGTCTGCTCTTCTCCCTAGAGACTTCCCCCTCCTACCCACCCCCCCCCACCGCCCCACAGCTTTATTGAGATATAATTAACATACAACATTGTATAAGTTGAAGGTATACACAGTGTTGATTTGATACACACATATATATTGCAAAATGATTGCCTGGAGGCATTTATGGTCTGCTTTTTTTCATTTTTTACTATTTTCAAGGATTTTCCTAAATGTGCTTCTTTTCTCATCTACATTACTTGGCATTGGGTGGAACCATCCAGTTTGAATTTCCCTTCCAGTTTGAAAAATAAGTTTTATTTCTCTGATTATTTCTTCTTTCCCTCTATTTATTCTCTCATATCAAAACTCTTATTACTTGATGTTCGATCTTCGGGATTCGTCTCTTAGGTCTCTTATCTTTTCCCATGTTTTCCATTTCTTTTCCTTTTTACTCCAGGAGTAAAGTAAGATCCAGGCAACAAACCAGCCTATGTCTTTCTATTCTTCTAGTGAAGTTTTATTCTGGAAATTTGATTTCTAACTCAACTTGATACACTCTTACATCATATGTCAATGAAACTAGAGGCCCTGTTACAACCCTGGATTCTTCCAAAATGCTCCCACTGTGCCTTTTCTACTTGGCTCTCTTGGGCTCTCTTGGCTTTCTCTCCAACTTACAGTCCTGTTTTTCACCTTTGCTTTTGGCACGGGGTGTTCCAGAACAATATTTTGTAAGCTGCTATGAGACATCTCTTTAGACCTCAGAGGGGCTTTAGACCTCATGTGGACTTCCATAAGCACTGCTACTCTCAGGCTCAGCTTATTGTCAGCTGACCACAGCCTGGAAGAATCCCCTGTATTATCACTGCTACCGTTGTGTGTGTGTGTGTATGTGTGTGTGTTAAAGGGACTCCTCTTATAGACTGAAGAACCCTCTTGTAATCAAATCACCTCTCCTAACTTTTCTTTTCGCCATAGATAACAAAATGTCTCAAATCAGGCTCGGTCGAAACGATGGGGTACTTCTATTACGTAAGGTGCGAACGGTAAGAAAAAGTAACAGACAATTTCATGGCCACTTTCTTTGTGACCCCAGTTAACAATGGATGGTTTACAGAAGAGGCAGTTGTTCATGATGCCAAAACTCTGCCGGAGCAGGATACTGTCTCCAAGCACAAGGTTGGGTGGCTTGTTTTTTAATTCCGGGCTGGGTTAAAGCAATTAGAATGAAACTGATGATATTGGCTGCACTGAGAGAAAAGGGCTGCCTTTTGTGTTGTAGACATACCTGGTGGAAGTGAAAACAGATTCAGGGAAGTCTAGCCAGAGGTTAGACTATCCTGGTTTTGCGTGGTCCCGCCTCTCTACCCCTCCATATCCTCCTATACTGTAGGCTGCCCAAATTAACCTCCCTTCTCTTTGCCATTTCAAAGCATTAGCATTAGAGCATGGTGGTTAAGAGCCTGAGCTCCAAAGCCAAGCAACTGTGGATTTGAATCCTCGCTCCATCGCTTCGTGACCTTGATTCCACTTAGCGGCCTGCTCTGTCACTGTGACATTAGAAAGGTGGCTGTGCCCATCATGGTCCATTCTCCACCCTCCCCACCTGTTCTCTTCCCTAGTAGTCTGCCCTCTGTGGATTTATCCCCAGGATCCCTCGATCCGGGGCTTCTGGCTGGTTTTCACTACATGGAAGCCTGAGGGGATATCTATGCCCCGTTTCCCTGGATTTTCCTCAGGCCAGCTGCTTCCCTCTACAAAGGGGTGTCCTGTCAGGTGGTCCTCCCCACTTAGCTCTCTTTCTGGCTTCTGGTAATCACTGCCTCCTGCCCCAGGTTTGGGGGTGGCAATGGCCCCAACACGACTTGCATCAGGGCGCTATGTTATCCCTTATGAATGCCTTCTACCCTGCCTATACTTTGGCAGACAGTGTTTTTATTAAAACCTCCTCCAATGAACCTATTTTTGAGGGCTCCATCTGTTTGCTGCCGAAGCCACAAACATATCTGAGACTCGATTTATTTGTATGTAAAATCAGTATAGGAATCTTTTTTGCTCCATGGATTTGCTGTGAGGATTGAATGAGGCACTAGACCTAAGTCAGGCGTCACGCGTCATACACAGAAAGCTTTTGATAAGTTTTAGCTATTACTATTAGTTGTAGCAATATCATTCATCTTACAATAAGATAGGGGTACTTGGGTGGCTCGTTGCTTGGGCATCTGACTCTTGATTTCGGCTCAGGTCATGATCCCAGGGTGGTGGGATAGAGCCCTGTGCTGAGCACGGAGCCTGTTTGGGACTCTTTCTCCCTCTCTCTCCGCCCTCCCCTGTTCTCTATCAATCTCTCTCTCTCTCTCAAGTTTAGATAAATAAATAAATAAACAAACACTTCCAAGTTCTGTCTTTCTAATACTTATGGATATTGGTTTTTTCCTACATTATCCTGTTGTAAGAAATGTGTATTTCCCACTTTCCTTTCTCTTCTCTCTCATGTTTTGTCCCTTTAACCAACTAATTAGTTTCTTAAGAGATAACTAGTAGGCAATGCGAAAGGATCATTTATTAAATAAACAGGCCGAAAGAGATTATGGTTATCAACAGAGGCACAAGTTCCTATTGCTAAGCGACAGCTATGGACAAACAAGTAAAAGTAAAAATGAGTTCCTACTGAGGGCAGGTACCCTGAAACCTGCTTGCAGGTTTCAGCTCATAGCTTAGTGAGTGAGTTAATCTATTCTCCATACATGGAGTTAAGAACAGAAAATCTTTCTACAAATAGAAGAAATCCAACCCTGCTTAGAATGGTGAAGTTCTGGCAAAAGTTAGCAGGACGAACTGGTTGACCTTCGCTTTCCTAATCTTCAGTTCTGTGATTGATCTTGACAGAAAGAGAGAGCAACAGAGAAGCTTCCCAGGAGCAGGCTTAGTCACTAGTACCTAATACCATCAAGTTTTAGTCTTTGTTCATCCAAATGCAGAGCATTGCTTTGTACAAGGAAGAGTTGAAAAACATCTCGGGAACAGATGTAAGAAAGCACTCTTTTCTTTTTAGCAAAAATGTGGTTACTGTAGGCCACCATTGTCAGAACAGAGGACACCATGCTGACTAACAGAAACCAGATGCTCTGGTAAAGGAAGCCATGGATAAATATGAATTATTTTCAGCTGAATGACCTTCAATTATCTCCCTGAATGTGGAGCCCTGGTTTTCTGCCATAATCTTCCTTTGGGTACCTGGAGAAGAGAACAACAAAAGAGCTCCCTTATAGAGTGATTTACGGAGGACATGTACAAGGGTCATCTACGGCGTATGAGGAAGACAAGGAGAAAGAACCAGAAAGCGAGAGTAAGAGCGTGTGCGAGAGCCTGAGAATTAACTCAAGGTCAAAAATGAAAGCACAAGAAATATAGTTTTGTGGGTAGAGTCCTGGCTAGGAACCAGGAGTCCCGGGTTCCAGTCCTCATTTTGGTACTGACTCATTGAAACATATGGGACCCATTCAAAATATATTTACAGTGAATGAAATCTCTTAGCCTCATTATGCTAAGATTCTTCCACCACTGCAAAATAGGGTTAGTCTCTGTAGATATCCTAATCTGGGGATGCTATGAGATGGGATAGTAGGATGAGCCACTTTCCTCTATAAACCTAGTGTTCTTTCCTTTATCTCCTGTACCGTCCTAGGTCCGTTGTTAAACATCTCGAAGATGCCAAGACTGAATAGTCATTCTCCTTCCCACTAACTGCAACTTGTTCTGCACCAGCTTCCCTTTACCAAACCCCTTTTTTCATCTCATTATTATTTTTATAACTATTACACCTTTTTAAAGAAGGGGAGGGGTGGTGTGGTGGCAGGGATTTTTTCATAGTAAGAAAAGCGTTCATTGAAAATAAAACCTTTGAGGGAAGATTCACTTGTAAGACTCCATGTCTCTTTCATTGGATTTCGCTAAATTGTTCTCGATGGTTGCGACACCCACAAGAACATTGCTACCTACATAGCTTATGGAGCTCCAAGTTCTCACTGACAAAGCTAAATTCATCCTATTTTTTTTTTCTTGGCTCTCCTCAGTTCTGTCTCTCTGTCTCTTTCTGCCACTTAAAGACAATTTCTCTCTCTCTCTTTTTAAATCTATTTCTGTTAACAGATCCACTGTTTTTCCAGAAGTCTGGTTTAGTAGAGCCTCCTCCTTTCCCTAATTAAGTTTACTGATTCTGGTTCAATAACCATCAAGAAATCAGAAATTTATTTTTGGGTCCTTGACTGAGGCCCAAGACTAAGAGGAGCTCTGGGATGAATAACGAAGACCAGATCCCGTCCAATTTCACCTTCTCAACAACAATCCATCAGTGTTCTCCTCTGACTCCTAGATAGTAATTCTCCCTGCCCCCCTTCATGGATACTTCCTGAAAGCTATGAACATGCCATTATTTCTTCCATCTTAAAAACTACCCCCTTGGGGCACCTGGGTGGCTCAGTCGGTTGAGCGTCCGACTTCCGCTCAGGTCATCATCTTGCAGTTCTTGAGTTCGAGCCCCGCGTCAGGCTCTGTGCAGACGGCTTGGAGCCTGAGGCCTGCTTGGGATTCTGTGTCTCCCCCTCTCCCTGCCCTTTCCCCGCTCATGCTCTGTCTCTCTCTATCTCTCAAAAATGAATAAAATGTTAAAAAAATTAAAAAAACAAAACCTACCCCCTCACACAGTAAGACAAAAACAAAACCACCCCAAACAGAAATAACTGTATGGGTTTCCTAGAGTCACCACAACACAATGCCACAGACTGGGTGGTTGAAACAACAGAAAAATACTTCTCACAGTTCTGGAGTCTAGACGTCCAAGATCAAGGAGTCGACAGGTCTGGTTTCTCCTGAGGTCTGTCTCCTTGGCTTGCAGATGGCTTCCTGCTCCCTGGGGTCCTCACATGTGCCCATATCCCTGCTGTCTCTGTGTGTCTTTCTCTCTTCTTCTTATAAGGGCACTACTCATGTTGGATTAGGGACCATACTAACAGCCTCATTTTAACTTAATTCCCTCTTTAAGGGCCTTATTTCCAAGTATAGTCATTTTCTGAGATCCTGGGGATTAGGGCTCCAGTATATACATTTTGGGGAAACAAAAAATTCAGGCTATAACACAAACCACCACCAACAGAATAACGAAGACCAGATCCCATCCAATTTCACCTTCTCAACAACAATCTCTCCATCAGAGATGCTCCTCTGACTCCTAGATAATAATTCTCCCCGCCCCCATTCGTGGATACTTCCCAAAAGCTACGAACATGCTATTATTTCTTCCATCTTGAAAACTACCCCCTCAGGGCACCTTCAGATCACCAGCAGAACACCTTCTTTTTACCCCACTTTTCTCTCTTACTATCACGTCATTTGCTGTTCCCCTGTCCAAAAGAACTTCTTGAGAAAGTTGTATATGCTTGCTGTCTCCAGCTTTCTCTTCCCACTCCCTCTTAACTCACTCCACTCAGCTTTTTGCTTTCACCAAAGCTACTCTAGGCAGGGCCCCTAACAACCTTGATGAAAATCCAGTGGTCTTTCTCAGTGTTCATTTTCCCTGCTAGAGCATCAGCCTCTGACACAGTTGAGTGACACTCGTCCTTGATATCCTCTACTCACTTGGCTTCCAGAACACGGCACTATCTTGGTTTTCCTCCTGCCCTCTTGGTTATGCTGTCTTGGTCTCTTTTCCCGACTCCTCCTCTTCTTCCAGAACTATTAGTGTTGTAACCTCCCGGATTCTCCTCCCTATTGACATTCGTTCCCTTGGTGAACTTAGTTTCATAATTTTAAACACCACCAAGACCCTAGACTCCCAAATTTATATCTCCAGCCTTCACTACTGAATTTCAAATGCTCATGTATCATTTCCATATGTACATAATATGTACAAAATCGAATTCCTAATCACCCTTCCCAAACCTGCCCCATCTGTTATCTTTTCACCTCAGTTTTTGGCAGCTCTTTTTAGTGGCTCAGATGAACAATATTGAAAAATTCTTGACTCCTCTCTCCTTCCATATTTCACTCACCATGAAATCCTGTTGGCTCTACTATCAAAACGTATTTAGAATCAAATCACTTCTCGCTACCTCTATTATCACTAGTCTGTGCCAAGACATGATCTTCCTTTATGTGGATTACTGTCATTGCCCCCTGAATGGTCTCCCTGAGTCCACAGTTGACTCCCTAAAGTCTATTCTCGGTAAAGCAGCCAGAGTGATGCCTTGAAAATGCAAGTCTGATCTTGTCAAATCCTAGAGCTAGAATCCTGCAATGGCTTCACACGTCATTCATTGGAAAAGCCAGTCTTTGTGATGGCCCAAAGACCCTTCACGATCTGCCCTGTCTCCCATATTTGATCTCATCTTTCAGGATTTCCCCCTCACTTGCTGTTCCAGTCACATTGGTCTCACCTTTTTCTGGCACACAATGAGAACATTCCTGCTTCAAGGCCTCTGAGCTAGCAGTTTCATCTGGATCATTCTTCCCCCAGATACCCACATGGATAACTCACTCTTCTCCCTCAAGCTTTGCTCAAATTATAGCTTTTCAATCACCTTTTTAGTCACCTTTCAATCAGCTTTTCAATCACCTTTTTAAGATTGTAAGGTGGTCTCAAACCCATCTCCCACCCTTGTGATCCCTCTGGCTCTATTCTATTTTTTTAATCTATTTGATCTATTAATCTATTCATTAGAACCTATCACCTTGTAATGTACTATATAATTTGCTCAATTATTATGTTTAATGTCTTCATCTACTATAATGTCAGCTCCAGAAGGGTAGCAGTTTCCTTTTAAATCGTTCATAGAGATATTTCCTTTTCTGGTATGTTTTAGCTTTGACTTCAAAATAGATATCATGCTTTAAGCTATTTGATAATGTATGTAAATTAGTGAAGTTTTCAAATTACTATTTATTCATGTGTGCATTCATTGGTTCATGTATTTTTTTTGATGCAGAAATACACATTCTGTTTATAGCCCTTATTTTTGCATTCATACTTATTTTTTTCATACAGTTGTGAAAGTTCAAATGGAAATGCTTAAAGAATAGAATGTGTTTTGACTCTTCTGGCAATCAGTAGTACTAAAAACCAAACATCTTGGATGATCCAGGATGGTCCTATTTTCAAACATCCTCTCCTCGTGTAAGAACAAATTTTGACTTCAGATATTATGGTTGGTGTGACACACATTTCCTATGCTTTGGTCCTTTCTTGTTTTTAGGTGCTTGGGATTCTGTGTGGGAAGACGAAGGGTTTTATATCACAAGAAAACAAAAATAGTAATTAGTTCTACTGGCATACATTCTTTTTGGTAGTATTATCTTCCCATTTGGAGAAAAGTAACTGAGAATTGACTAACTGACCAGCATTTATTGAGCAGCTGCTCTGTGCCGTTACAAGAGCTTATATTAGAAAGACCTTGAGGGAAGGGATAGAGATGCATTCATCTTTGCAATAACTTTCTCCAGTCCAACATGACCAAGTTTAATCTACTCATTAAGAAATGTATGAACCCTTTGCTACGTACCGGTCAGAGTGCTAGACGCTGAGTAATTGATGACGGATATGTTTGGTATCTGATTTCAGGAGCTTACAATAAAGAAGGAGAAACAGACCAAGAAGAAAAATTGATGCAATATAGTGTGACAGGTTCTGTGTCGGGCATTTCTTCAGGATGAAATAGAAGCACCTAGAATGGCTCAAGTATCATTGTTTTTTGGAAGATTTTCCTAGGACTTAAGAAGGGTTGGTAGGAACTCAATTTGTGTTTAACAAAGCCATTGCTATGAAAAGTTAACCACAACACAAGGCCAAATATAGTAAAATGGCCAGTGAATGGGAGAGGTAGTGAGTGCTGAAGGAATTTGCAGGGATGGGTGGTTTGTACGGACTGGGATTGAATGCCCAGACCCAGTCCAACTGATGATCCCCCAAATTTTATTAAGATTAAATCTTTGGTCTGATGTCCTTAAGTATGGACTCACAGGTCAGTTTACGCTGATGAACATTCTGGTACCCACTTTGGAGTTAAAACAAGGATAGCTGAGTGGATTAATTTTGGGGTGTGTCACATTCTGATCCCCTGAACAGAGATTATATTGACATCCTGTGCAGCTATGCTCTGAACTTTCCCTTGCTACTCTTTGTGGGACCTTGGGAAATAAATCCTAAACGAGTGTGACAAGTAAGTCTGTAAAATGATCTGCCTATGCTTATTAAAAGGTAGTGAAGTCTCTCTAACCAAAGATGAGTTCTTTACATCTGGGAAGGAGAGAGTTGGATTCTATTCTGCGTCATCTATCATAAGCTTCTAGCTGCGGTCCAACAGTTGAATATTTATTACAAGCAATGATGGAAGAGGCAAGAGGAGGCCAGTTTGATTTTCCAGATCTAAAGCTGTGTTTTGAGCCGCCACTTGAAAAAATGCTTTGACTTAAACACTGAGCCAACTTGATTTGGAACTGTCACCACCAAGAGAGAAAATGTCTGGAATCCTCGCGGTGTCATTTCTGGGTAAGCCTGTCTTTTATGACTTGTTGTGCATTACTAAGGAGAGACAAGTGAACCCCGTGTAGGACTGGGGACTACATGAAACCATTAGTGCTGTCGTAGCAGGCAGAAACAAGACCACCAGGCAGCACAGAAGACCACCCAACACAAAACATGAGCTCCCATTAGCCACATCATCCAGATTATACGCTCTTGACATTTGCATTTCAGAATGTTGAGCCACCAAGCGTGCTCTCGGATAATTATTGCTTTGTGATGATATTTAGCAACTCTCACAATGTGGACCACCAATTCTGGTTTGGGTTTCTTCTTTTTATTAGCACCATCTGAGAATGTCTGTGGTAGAGACATTGGTGAATTTTGTCTGTCCTGTGGCCAAAGGAATGAAAGGAAAAGCAACTTAGTTTGTTAATATGGAATAGTTCAGCAACAAAAAGCCCATGACACATGTCTGAAAAAGACTTCATTGAGGGCTTTTTAACTTTTTTTTCCCCCTTCAAATAAAGCAGAGCAGAATGTTTACTATTGCTTCTTAAAGTATGCTCTGTGTGCAAAGATTCTTGTACTAATTTCAGAGCTTTGGTGGGATCTTTTACCCAACCAAGTTTTCTGGTCACTATTTTTACTTCAGACAGACCCAGCTGTTTCTTAGTTTAAAAAAAAAAAAAAAACACAAACTGAAACAAAATAAAACACTTTTTTCCCCCCCTAGAGGAAGTCAATATGGTTGTCCAAGATATGTTATTTCTTTTACTTTTTTGTAAAGGAAAAGTCCAATTTCTCTTCTTTTCTCCCTCTCTGCTTAGACTATTCCGTGCCTTTGTTTAATTTTATTCCATCCCTTATACTAAGTGTCTTGGTCAGATTTTTTTTTAATGTTTATTTATTTTTGAGAAAGAAAGAGAGTGTGAACAGGGGAAGAGCAGAGAGAGAGGGAGACACAGAATCCAAAGCAGGCTCCAGGCTCTGAGCTGTCAGCACAGAGCCCAACGCAGGGCTCGAACTCACGGACCATGAGATCATGACCTGAGCCAAGTCGGACGCTTAACTGACTGAGCCACCCAGGTGCCCCTAAGTGTCTTGATCAGATTTTAAAGTCTGAATTTGCCAATACGATTCTTGTCTGACTCACTTATTTCCTGATGACACTTTTGTTATTTAGCTTTTTTTTATTGTCTTGTATTCTTCTCTTGCATTCTCATTTACTAAGTTAACATTCTGTGCAAGGTTATTTACAGATTTCCCTAGATATTTACAATCCCTTACCCAACTACATCTCTCTCTCTCATCTTTATGATTTTAAGCCTTTTAAATTAAATTTTTTTTCAAGACAGTTTCCATTTCCTTTGAGCAGTTTGGATTCAAGGAGAGTGAATTACCTAATCCTTAAATTAATTACTCGTCATCTTCACTTTCTTGTTGGAACTTACTACCCTGAAGGTCTTGCTGTGAAATTGATTTGACATGCTCTTGTCATTTTTCATAAAATCGCCCTTTGGTGGAAGGTAACGATGAAGTACCTCGGTACTATTATAGAGAGAGGTTAAATTTGATATCTAATGCATAAATCTCTTGATTCAAACCCTTTGACAAAAGTCAGTCAAAATGGATTTCCACTGAAGTCAACCTCTAGAGCAATGGAATGGGCTCTTTACCAGTTCAGTCTATCGCTTGAATAAGGAAAAAAAAAAAAAGGCAAGACTGTAAAAGGGCTAGACCTTGAAGAAAATATTCACGAAGGTCATGGATTTGACAGTTTAGATCCCTGTTTCACCTCTGCGCATGCATAATTTGTTTTTGAGTTCACTGTATATGCCATGATTTCCAGTAACTAATCTCAAATTGAATTCCATCCTGGAATGTTGAGGTTTCCAAATGCTAAATTATTTACCAGTTATGGAATGATCCAGATTTCTCAGCGATTTGCCCAAGTTTCTTCTGACCATCATTTCTTTGGTATTCTTACAAGAAACCCTGAGTTTCTCAAATCGGTGGATAAAATCTTTGGGTTTACTTGTGTGTTTATCTTCCTTCTCACCCAGGAGACTTCTCTACTTTCCCATGCCCTGCATCATTCTTTAATCTCCAGGGGCTGATCTGTCCATTTCCTGTGGGGTAGATGCTTAGCTCAAACGTATGTAATTATGAAGTTTCCCCGCCGGGTTCTAGGAAGGTAGGAGGAGGAGGTCGTTCTTGGTGCCTGGTGTAGACAGTTTGCATCTCAGGAGCGGAATCACAGGCAACAATTAACCAAGCATTTGTCAAAAATACTGGCACGTGCACAGGTCTCTTGGCTCCCCAAAGATTTGCCTTCTGCTTTGCTAACCTCAGGATGCTGGCCAGCCACATGGAAAGACAGCCAAGCACATCCAGCTCGTGGAGCCAGAGGCTGCTCCACTTGACGATCTGGAAATCATTCCTTCACTCGGGAGGTTCTGGGGCCTCTTTATTTCCTCAGAAATGAGGCCCACCCAAATGATTTCAAGAGCACACTGCAGCACAGTCTCCACAGGCAGACAAGCTGTGAAAGTTGGAAATCTGTAGCTCCTCTCCTCCCCCCTTCGGTGCGGGACATTCTTTTCCCAACCACGTAGGTTTACAGCCTCCCAAGACCTTTCTCATGAGAGGCAATAGAACCCCGTGTCAGGTTTAGTTAAGATGAGTGATTAGGAAAGTCTGTAGCTACTGAGAACGAGGTTCCCAGTTGAGTATCAGCAGTGACCACAGGAGGTGAGGGTTTGCCTCTCTTCCATCTGTTGTCAGGAATAACAGAAAGAAGCAGAGGGCTCTGGTTTCCTTCTCGAGTCCCCAGCTTCATTTCTCAGGATGGCCTGGGTAGAGGATGAGGTTCCCCGTCCGTTTCCCTTTCCTCGGTGGGCTGGCCACATTGAAAAGGAAACTAGAAGGGAGATCACCTGAATGTCAAGGTCCTATCCAGGTCGGTATGTAAGCAGATCTCTTTCACCTGCAGTACTGCTCCAAGACGTCTCCAAGCCAAAGACACCACTGTGACGACAGACCCATCTTTCACGCTTGTTTCCCCTTCTGATCTCAGGTCAAAAAGGGCCTTTCTTCGCCAAACAGATACAATAAACCTGGGAGAACAGGACCAATAAAAAAATGGGAATTTAGTGGAAATAAACTTAGGCTCTACTGTTCTTTTCTCCTCCTTCCATTACTTCCTTTCCATCCTCTAAATTAGAAGCAAGCTTCAATAACAGTCTTTCCGGTTTCTGTATCTAGTGACATCACTCTCCACCTTTGAAACCTCCAATGGCTTGCCGCCATCTGTGGAACGTAGTCAATGGCCTTCAGCATGATGCCGCACACCTGAGCTCAAGCCTCGCCGAATTATCCCAGCTCCCCAGATCGTCAGGCCCTTTCGAGTCCAATCTCTGTGAGCAGGCCACTCTTTTGACCTGGGGTGCCTTCTTCCACCAGCCTGCTTCCGAACTGCTTCTTCAGAACGCAGCTCGGATATCACCCCCATTCGCGAGCCCTCTCCAGCCCTCCCTTCCCCACCGGCAGAGCCCTGCCTGCCACCTTTGCAAGGTACTTCTTGCTAACAGGCCGTATTTTGTCATAGTTGTTATTGTCGCTCACGCCCCTCCCTTGCGCGTCTTCTTCCCCGGGAGACTGTGATTTCCTTTGGAGCAGTTTTGTGCTGTTATCACCTCCACCCCAGGAGTTCTAAGTGGCTGCCTTATTGGGCTCATTACAGTGTTGCTGAATGGATGGATGGAAATTTAAAAGATAAACAAGCCATATGTGTGTGTGTGTGTGTGTGTGTGTGTGTGTGTATCCCATTTCCTAAATTCACACACCTTGAAGATGCTTTCTCTTCCCTTTTTTACATCCAATAGGAGTAGCACAGTCTTTCATCTCTTTCCCTTCTTTTTGTCTTTATTTCTTGATTTCATCTCTTTGGAGAAGGTGTTTAACACAGCCTCCCTCTCCCCACCATTATGACCATTGTTGCCTTCTTCTAGCAGAGCCCCAAAGAGCTCAGCTCTTGCCAAGCAGCCCTCTCTCCCAGCTGCAGCACTCACTGGGGTCCACTGTCCCTCCCCTGCCCTTTGGACCTGGGGTAGAAATCATTTCCCACTATGGCCAGTCCATGGGTTCTTCTTCCAGGCCCCTGTCTCTGTAAATCCTTCATAATGCTTTTTGCCCTTTGAGTGTGCTGTTTCCCACCTGCATCCTCACTGTACTGTGCTCAAATTATTGACTTACTGGTTAGTAATCCTTAATTTTATTTTTTTTTTAAATGGGTTTTTTTTGTTTTAATTTTTCTTTTTTTTTTTTATGTTTATTTATTTTTTGAGACAATGCGAGAGACAGAGTGCAAGCAGCGGAGGGGCAGATGGAGGGAGACACAGAATCTGACGCGGGCTCCAGGCTCTGAGCTGTCAGCCCAGAGCCCGATGCAGGGGCTCGAACTCACGAACCGTGAGATCATGACCTGAGCTGAAGTCAGGCACTTAACTGACTGAGCCACTCAGGCACCCCACCCCCCAAATGTTAATGTCTATTTTTGAGAGAGAGAGAGACAGAGACAGAGTGCGAGTGGGGGGGGGGGGGGCGGCAGAGAGTGGGGGAGGGGCAGAGAGAGAGGGAGACACAGAATCCGAAACAGGCTCCAGGCTCTGAGTTGTCAGTGCAGGGCCCAATGTGGGGCTCGAACCCATACACCACGAGATCATGACCTGAGCTGAAGTCGGACACTTAACTGACTGAGCCACCCAGGCGCCCCACTAATCCTTTAATTTATAAACTAAGAATACGAATTTCTTCCACTTACTTACATCACACCAATCACCATGGGTGTCAGGAGCCAATGCCTTGACAACGCTTAGTGATTCGTGAGAAATAGCCTGCATCGAAGTTGAAATTTGTATCTTCAATCTCTGTTTCCTGTTCCCCATCTGTTTCCTATTCCATCAGCAAACATTTATTGAGCCCTACTTGCTCTTTATTCTTATCTTTGATTTGAGATCTTATCTTTCCCCTTTTCATGGGAAAATTCTTAGACCATAAATCAGAGACCATCGATTACGGGCCATGTAATTGTCAGGCAAGAGCTAAGCCCTGGTTTCCTTATGGATGAAACGGGAGGGCCAACGCCCCTCTTACAGAGCACACAGAGCTGTTGAGTGAATCAAACAGGGCAATTTCATGAGTAACTTATGACAATCGTATTTACTACTTGTATGGTTTCTGCTGTTTTCATGTTTACACTGTCTGTATCTTCCCTCCATAGTGTGTCTTTCTTTTTTTTAGTGTTTATTTTGTGGGGGGGGGGGGCAGAAAGAGAAAGGGACAGGGGATCTGAAGTGAGCTCTGCACAGACAGCCGAGAACCCAGTGTGGGGCCTGAACTCATGAACCATGAGATCATGACCTGAGTCGAAGCTGGATGCTCAAATGAGCCACCCAGGTGCCCCCATAGTGCATGTCTGTTAACAACATGTTTCTTTCCTGCTTCTTAAGTTTCCTTCTCTTTCCATGATATTCTTTCCAAGCTCCTCTTCTGCACGTGCCACACGTTTCACTGGCCTCTTCAAAATGCTTCCTTGCAAACATCTTAAAGAATGGTTTTGTTTTTTTCCCTTTGAGAAAAACACGAAAATTCAGCAGGAATTTAAAACGCGTGCCTGGAATCAAACAGATGTGTAATTTACCTTTCAGAGGATTGAGATTTTTGACAATAAAATCCATAACGACCAGCAGAACGCTTCTAGGGTTCAACTGGCCGGGGCCTGAATATTCTCTTCTTCTCGTGCTACTGTTATAATGAATGGTCTAATAACATGGCTCAAGTGTTGTCCCTTTCCTGTTTCCACTTATTCTCAGTTCTTCTTAATTTTATTTGTTTAATGATTTATTTGTTCAGTTTTGAGCACCAGAAATTTGCTTGGTGCTGTGCTTTTGTGAAAGGCGTGCTCCTCCCTCCCAGGGAGCAAGCAGTCACATGGGGCTAAAAAGGAACATTACCAGAGGCGCATCTGGTAATTACAAGACATGTTAGGGAGAACACATGACTGGCTTTTGGTCTGATTTGTTCCCTGATGTATTCACAGCATCGAAAGCTGTGCCTTGGATATAGTAGGTGCTCAATAAATATTTGTTGAATTTATGAATGAATTTTAACATAAAAAATGTCGAATGTGAGTTAGTCGGTTAAAGGGAATGGAGTGAGGGGTTGGAACAAAGGGAAAAGCATATGCAATGGCCCAGTGGAAACAGAAAGCATATTAACTATGAGGTGAGGGCTTAGAGTGGGGGATGGGTATGATGAGAGTTGACCCAATAAATCAAGGGACCCCTTAGTAATGAACGCCAGCTACTCTGTACCTCCCACAGATCAGGGACTTTACATACATTACCTTAAAACCTTAAAATAATGCTATGAGGAAGAGTATTATTCAGACTTCTTTGTTCGTTTCAACCCGATTTCACCTAAATACAAACGGTGATGTTATTCGAGAACCGTAGCGTACCTGGTCCACATGCTCCCCCGATGACAGACAAGGTGACCAGACTCCTGCACTTGAATTCAGCTGCCTCTGCAAAGAAGAATGCAGGTTTAGGACTGTTCTTTAAGCTGCTCTCGGATTCTCATTCTTCAGGAACACATTTGAGAGGACCCTCGATAATAAATGATCTGGAGCTTTCAATTGTGGTGCAAGGTTTCGCTGAGCAGTTGGATGCCAAATTTCAGTAAAATGTGGAATGAGTAAAATAGAGGAAGTTGAACTGGAGCATAATTCTCCTCAGAACAAAGAATCCTGGGAAAACACTATGTTCCCTGGCTAACCCATCAAAAGGTGTGAGTTTTGGAGTGGGCTATACCCAAACAGCAGGAATTATGACTATTTTAAATTCTAAAAGCTTTCAAATTAGTGGTTGGAAATTTACACTAGGGGGTAGCATTATGAGGTTCCAAGAATCCTAGGCTTTTTGTGTTGGAAAGGATCTTACAAATGTTGTAGTCGAACTCCCTTGTTTTGTAGATGCGGAAACTGAGGTCAGAGAAGTTCCACATCTCACAGCCATGCCTGGAGGTCTGTGTTATCTCCACAGCTCCATATTATCTCCTGCTAATTTTTAGGTGCTACTTTTCTGTTATGAAAGGCTCTCTTATTATTTTATTTTTAAAAATCTATTGGAGAGAGAGAGAGAGTGAGCAGAGGAGAAGGACAGAGAAAGAGAGAGAGGGAGAGAGAGAGAGAATACCAAGCAGGCTCCGTGCCCAGTGCAGAGCCCAATGTGGGGCTTGATCTCATGACCCTGGGATCATGACCTGAGCTGAAATCAAGAGCCAACGCTCTTGGCCGACTGAGCCACCCAGGTGCCCCTGAAATGCTCTCTTTAATTAACTAATAGTGTGTGCAGACTTATATTACCCTTGTTTAATGGTCTACTTGCCAGGCAGCTGTCCATTTAAGAAACTATGAATTCTTACCTCCTTTAAGGATGTGGAAAAACTCCGTGGAAGGAAGAAGTGAACTCAGCACAGTATTCGTTCATCGTGGCTTTATTGCCATTTGTTATTTTTACTATTTTTACTTAATAATTCATACAATTCTTTTCATCTAAGGAGCTCAAAATACTTTGCATATGTATATGTGTGTGTGTATGTGTGTGTATACACACACATATATATATACCACACACGCATATATATATATATATATATATATATATACACACACACACCTTAATTGTTCCACAGCATGTAGCAAGTATTATTAACAAAATATTAGTTTGAGAAGCCAAAGGTCAGAGTGATTGAGTTACTGGCTTACCTTCAGGTCAAAGAGGAATCACAACCAGAATCCAGTTCTGAAGAATCCCAATTAACCTCAAAGGTCATTGTTACCCAGAGCTTTTGCTGGGAGGGGCCTGTGTGCAATGAAAAGGCAGATTATAAGGGCCTCTAAGAGTGCCCGGAGAATCCCTGTAAAGCTTTGCCATCATCCCTCCCTAATTAAAGATTGAGTTCTTTTTTTTTTTTTTTTTACACGAGAACTTCACGGACCCACTGATGTGGCGGTTGATGCAGGGCTTTTTTTTCTGTCATCACTGATGGTGAAGCTATAGTAGGAAAAGCAAACACATAAAAACGCCTGGTTTGATGGAAGCCAATGTGGAAGCATCTGGTACAGTAACTAGTGGGGAGGGGGTGCTCATTAAATGTTTGTTGATAGAAAGAAGGAAAGGGAAGGAGGGAGAGTGGAAAGGCGGAAGGATTTTTAAAACAGCTTTCGAAACAGAAAAGAATGGACCCCGAATTCAAGTAGCTTAGCATCCCCACGAGAATGTAGATGCGATATTTACACCTCTTCAAAATACTCTATCTGGGGGCGCCTGGGTGGCTCAGTCGGTTAAGCCTGCGACTTCAGCTCAGGTCACAATCTCGCGGTCCGTGAGTTCGAGCCCCGTGTCGGGCTCTGGGCTGATGGCTCAGAGCCTGGAGCCTGCTTCCGATTCTGTGTCTCCCTCTCTCTCTGCCCCTCCCCCGTTCATGCTCTGTCTCTCTCTGTCTGAAAAATAATAAAACGTTAAAAACAAAAAACAAAATACTCTATCTGTTGCAGAATTTGTGACTAAAACTTGGAGTCAAGTTTTGAGTCGAATTTCCAGGGATATTTGTAAAAAAAAAAAAAAGCTATTTTGTTGAGATCTCTTGTCATAGGTTTGCATCATTGAAATAGCTTGGCCTTTTGACCCAAACTGTTGCATAAGAAATATTTTGTATGTAGTTACACAGATCCAAGTACTAGCACTATATTAATTGAGTATATGGAGCTATGGAAAAGAGACTCTTCCTGAAAGAGAAATCTCAGTTGGCAAATCCCTTTTGTTATAAAAATTATTGAGCTTAATTATAACATGCTCTAAAAAACCTTTGCTAAAAGTACTCTGTAACCGTAAGACTCATAACACGTTATCTTAGAGGAACGAGTTTTGCTAAGATATTTTGTTAATTTTTAAAATTTTTGTGTTTTTAAAACACATGCTGGAGACAATGAGAGATGATAGAAATACCTTTCTGTGTTGGGTGGGGAAGGAAGGGTTAGTGATGTGCCAGGATATTCTGAGTCACTTTCTAGAACACACCTCTAATCCAAAATTCTAGCACCAACGGTTGGTTCCCAAAGAGGTCCAGTTTCTTCACGAAATAAAAATGCAAACTCCTGTGGCCAAGTCTACCCGAGGCCCTCCCCTGATTGCCCTTTCTACCTTCGGAAATATCTCCCCACCAAAGAAAGCCGGGTTTGCTGCCTGTTTCCCAAGCACCTCTTCTGTCATGCCTTGTCTTGTCTTGTCATGCTTGTCTACCTTGAGTCCTCTCTGCCCCGCCCCACTTGCCTGCCACCCACACCATACCAATCTCCACCATTAAGACAAGAAAAAAAAATCCCAGTTGTAATTCGAATTCTACTTCTGTCACAAAGGAAATAAATTCGAAATGCTACCTCCTTTATAAAGAGCGCCCCATCCATCCTACTAGGCGATTCACTTCTTTTTCCGAAATCTCTGACTTTATAGTCAGTGCCACACCAGAGGGGAAAACGCTCCATCCTGTAGTGTCCTTCTTGAAGCACACTTTTCGTCTCTCGTCTACCGGGATGTAAAGGCAAAGACCTGGATTTGTCTGTTCCTGAATCATCTACAGTCTTAACACAATGCCTGCTCTATTTTAAGCGCTCAGTGACTATTATAGTCTGAAAAAGCCTCTCACGGGACATCACAGGAACTGATTACTTTCTTTCTTGAATAATGATGAGTAAAATTAAATAGCAGGAGCACCTGGGTGGCTCAGTCAGTTGAGCATCTGACTCTTGATCCCAGCGCAGGTCTTGATCTCAAGGTCATGAGATCAAGCCCCTCATTGGGTTCCGTGCTGGATGTGAAGCCTACTTAAAAAAAAAAAAAAAAAAAAAGTATTAGAAGCTGACATTCACTGAGGATTTACCATGTGCCAGAGAGTGTTATATAAGTAGTTCCCATCTGTTCCTTGCCTGGACCATCCTATGACTGGGATATTCTTACTGTTTTCATTTTATTGATGAGGGAGCTGAGGCAAAGAGGTTAGGGGATTTGCTCAAGTTACACAGCATGGCCTGGGAAGGCACCAGGATTAAAATCCATGCAATCTGAATCTGGCTCTGGCGGTCTTGCATCTTTCTTTCTTTCTTTCTTTCTTTTTAAATTTTATTTGAGAGAGAGAGAGAGAGAGAGAGAATACCAAGCAGGCTGGCTCCGTGCTGTCAATGCAGAGCCTGACATGGGCTTGATCCCAGGACCCTGGGATCATGACCTGAGTTGAAATCAAGAGCCCGACGCTCAACCGACTGAGCCACCCGGGCGCCCCTCACTCTTAATTTCTTTGCAAAGATCTCACCACGTTCAGCCTTGCTCGAGTCTCCCGAATAAAGCTCGTGCGGGCACCTTCTTTCCCAGCTCATGAAACTCCGCAGGTCCTCTCTTGAAAAGACCACATGTGGTGCAGTTACCAGCAGTGAGCGAGACTTGGGCCAACCTCAGAGAGCCACAGTGTCTGCTTGATAAAAGCCGTCATTTTCCTGACCTGCTCCGAGCTTGGCCCCCTCGAAGAATATGCAGGCAGACATGTGGCAGCTAGGCGCTCCCAGACTCCAGTGCAGGGCTGTGTTAGTGTTGGCAGTGGGGGACGGTGTGCTTCCTCCCCATTTCATGAACTGTCACATCAGCCTCTTTGATCCTCCCAGGGTCTCGAATGTGCCAGAATCGTTACTCCGCATTCTTGCTCTGTTTCAGATGACTGCCGGGGAAAATGCTAAGGTCAGTAATGACCAAGGCAGGGAAATGTCGCTCCCTGCCCGGTATACCGTTTATATACTGCGTCCTCAGAAAGGCTCCGGAGTGGAGGCGTTGCTTATTTTTACTGCCCCGAAGCCATGAAAGGGGAAAAAAAGGGAACGAGCAGAAATTGATACATCTGGAACAAGAGCCAGGCATGATTTACTCACATTTTTACCTGACCTGAAATTGCTTATTTAGAAAAAAGAAACATTATGAAGCCTCAGGAAAATGTCATGAATCAGAGCCAGCGCGATTTCACATTGGGGCTCCATAAACTTTTTTCGGTGGAGAAACTGTCCAGGAAAATCAAATGAGCCAAAGGTAGGCCTGCCACCCGACCGTCTCCATAGCAACCGTTTCATAGAGAGCTGCCTCCGGTGGTGCAGCCGAGGGGGACTCAAACACTCGGGGTTGGATCAGATGGAGACCTGCTGGGTCACTTGAGGTTGTCCTCACTAGGGCACAGGGTGAGCACCGGTTTGGGAAAGTAACAGACAAGAGACTTTCACCAAAACACTGCTTCCTTGCCTCAAAAAATTGTTTTGAGCTAACCACCCACTACATCCTTGAAACGTACAACTCCAGGAAGTTGGCAGGAAAAAAAAAAAAAAAAAAAACAACAACAACAACCCAGTTGATTAAAGCCTTCCAGCCTGTTCTAATGGTTCCCTTACCCCGTGTGCTCTTGGCACTTTGTAAGCAATGTGAGCACAGTTATGAAGCAATTAAATAATAAATGTTATTCTTATAGCTACCAGCTGGAAGAGACTTTAGAGACCATCAAATTTTTTTTTTTTTTTAATTAACTAAACTCCAGACTTTATTTGAATTTCATCCGTTTTCCCATTAAAGTCCTCTTTCTGTTCTGGGATTCAATCCAGAATAGCACATTGCATTTCGTTGTCCTGTCTCCCCAGTCTCCTCTGATTTGTGACACTTTCTCAGTCTTTTTTTTTTTTTTTTAATTGAAGTGTAGCTGACACACGATGTTACATCAGTTTCAGTGAGTCTTTCGTTTTTTGTTTGTTTGTTTAATGATCTTGATGGTCCTTGGGAGTACCGGCAAGGGATCCCGTATAACGTCCTCCCCGCTGAGTTTGTCTGATGTCTTTCCCGTGAAAAGACGAGGGTTATGTGTCTTGGGGAAGACGACAGGGGCAAAGTGCCCTTCTTATCATATTGTATGATGAGTACGTGGTAACCACATGACATTACTGTGATATGAACCTCCAGTCCGGGGTCAATGTCGGATCTGCCAGGTTTCTCCTGTGTCAACTTACTATTTCCCTTTTCCCTATTCAATTCTGTTCTTTGGAAGTGAATCACTGAGCCTCGATCCTTCTCCGGGTGTGTCTGGGTGGGGAGGGGAGTCAGTCTTCATGTCTTGGAGGGGGAGCATCTAGCTACATTATTTGAGATTTTTCTGTAACCAAGATTTGACTCTTCTTCCCCTTATTTTTTATTCAATCATTTATCTTACCAATAGGTACTCATCAATAAATATACTCATGTATATTTATTTTATACTTGGGGTTAGAATCCAATACTATTATTTATTTTGCTGATCAAATTGCTCCCGCTTTAACCTTTGGGAGCTCCTTTAGGTTGGTGTCTGTGTCCTTTCGACCTGTCCCCATCTGTTTGTTTGTCGAGCGCTTCCTTTTTGGGACTGTGAGATGCTCCAAGCTCATCTTCTGTCTTACCTGCCCCAACTCTCTAGAGCGTCCGTCATTTCTCCAAGGAGCCTTGGTTTCTCTTACTCAAAAATGGTATTTAGAAATCAAGGAGATGATCAGCTTTTAACTCCTTTATTGGTAAGACAAGGAAGATGGGATGCATAAGAGGGACTAAATTACCCAGAATCTGTCACTGAGCTAGTGGCATGCAGGGATTAGAATCTGGGTCCGACCCCTGGTTCGATAGTCTTTACTCCAGTCTTTGTCATACTTCAGTGCCTTCTCAGCGAACTTGTGTCCTCTTTGAAGGTAGGAAGGGCATTTTCTATTCTTGGTGAGATCTCTAGGGTGCCTCCTATAGAGTCAAGTACAGAGCAGTCAAGAAATGCACCAATCAACCTTCTGCAGCGTCCCCATTCAGCCTCACTCCTGTCTGCCGAGGTCAGAACCTCAATAGCACTTGCCCTAGACCACTGCCATTACCACCAATACAGTGGTTTCCTTTTTCTCTAATCCATTCTACTCACTGTTGCAAGACCAAGGACAGAGGGCAGCATTTTCATCATCTCTTACCCCACGCCAGTGTATGGAATAAAATTAAGCTTCACAACATTCTAACCCATTCTCTTGTGCATTTCGCACAAATCTTGAACAGTCCCCTAAGAGCCTCTTTGCAAATATTATTGCACGACATACTGCCCGGAGAAGAGGGTCCCTCCAATACAGCCTTTCTCAGGCTTTCAGCTTTACTATTGACAGTTCTGTCTCTTTCTTTCCCCGACTTTTCAGTTTCCTTCCCTGTCCCAGAATAAACCCCTTCTTCTCTCATGGCTTTTAACCAGTGCTCCTGGGTCTGATTTTTCTGGAATAATGCTCCATTGATTATCATCTTTGAGATTTAGGTTTTTAGTTTCTCCTTTTCTACTGGCTCATTCCATTGAACGTGTTTATAGGCTAAATTCATTCCCATCCTAAAATAATTTTAGAAACCTTCCCTTGCCCTCTCTTCTTTACACCATGCTATTTTTTCCCTGCCATTCACTCTCATATTAATCAAGAGAAAAGTCTCCACTCATAGCTTTGACATTTCTACCTACTCTTGGCTGATTGACTTCTCCTACCTGGATCCAGATTCCCCACTCTAACCACATACAGTATTCCTGCACCATCAAGAATGGTCTCTTTACAGTGTTTGATTATTCCTTCAGTCATGGTCACAGGAGGAAACAGCACATTGGGGACTTTAATTTTAAGGAAATGAATTTTAGTGAAGCGCAGTAACCCTACGGGGAGGCTAAGGGAGCCAGCAGTGGGTGGTGAGGCAGCCAGGGACTAGGCAGAGCAGGAAGGCAAGGCCTAGAGCCATAAGCGAGAGGAGTGTTATCCGAAACAGACAAATGCTGGAGCAATCTGCTAGGAACTGGGGCCTCAGTAGAGGAGAATCAGCCTCTGCCGAAGCCATTGGTCAGAAGGGAGGGAGAAGAGAAGAAATTCCTTACTTTCCTCTTCTCTCACCTTTTGATGTCCTGTATGTGTCTCCCGTCGGTTAACCCACACCTCGCCCAAACAGAGGGCAAGAAAGCCCAAGTGATGCAGTTTGTAGAGGTCAGTTTTCTAGGGGGTAGAGAGCAGGGCAGAGAAAAGTGGATAATGGATTTGGGGGTGGAGGAAGCAAAAGGAATAACCAGCACAGTTACATTGGAGAAGATTTTTCTGCTCGCTTCTTCAAAGTTTTTCCACTGAGATCTATAATGCTGTCTCCTGGTTTCTTTCAATGATGCCTGTCATGTAATGTTGGCGTTCCTCAAAATCTTCTCCTGGGGTCTCCTCTCTCTCTGGAGTGAGATTCACCCCAGGCTTTTGGTTCTCTTGTGTATGCATGCAAGGAGTTACCAATCTATATTCTAAATTCAGCCCTCTTGGCTTATTAACAAAGAATTCTAGGCCTTTTCTGTACTGGCTGCAACCTTTGTACTCATGTCCTAGCTTTCTCTTACACTCTCTATGCTCCTCCCACCCACGAAGGGATCCCAGTGTTTTTGTTTTGATTTGACTTAATCTATTTTGTTTGCTGATGTAACTCAAGTGCCCATTGTAGCATCTGATACATAATAGGCACCCAAAAAATAGTTATTGAATAGCGACTGAACTTCTTCCATGAAATCAGATTACTCTCAACTCCCCAAACATACGACCTTGCTTATTTCTATACCTTGGTTCACATAAGCTTTCTTGCCTCATCTCTACCTTTCGTAAGTCAATCTTTCTTCAAGACCCAATTCACATACCATTTCTTCTCTGATCCCCCCTACATACCACCTGATGAGAATTAACCCTTTCATCTTCTCTACTTCCATTACATCTTGTCTATGTTTTGGTTTTGGCACTACTGTTATGCTATATATTTTAGTTAGATGTATATATTTCTTTTTTTCCCTACTTTATTGAGGTATAATTGCCACATAAAAATTGTATATATTGGAGGTGTCCAATGTGATGTTTTGATATGTATATACATTGTAAAATGATTACACGATCAAGGTAATTAACATAGCCATCACCTTACAGAGTTGTGATTTTTTTTTAATAGCAAGAGCACTTAAGATCACCTCTTAGCAAATTTCAAGCATACAATACAATATTATCTACAGTCCCCACACTGTACATTAGGCCTTCAGAATGTATTTATCTTGCATAACTGAAACTTTGAACGCTTTGATCAATAGATGTGTGTATTTCTTATCTCCTCCCCCAACATCACTAAAGTTACCTAGGATACTTATTCCTTCTTCATCTTTCCACAAAGCCTGTCGAAAGTGTTTTGTTAAATTTAAGAAGGTAAGAATTAAGCTTTTGCCCAAATATATAAATGAGCCTCTCTTAGTCATTGAAAATATTTAATATCTGTCTCTATGCATTGTTAATGTGTGTAAAAATTCCTACGCATTGTTAATGTGTGTAAAAATTCCAGGGGCCTCCTTTGCAGGAAAAGGAGGGCAGAATGCATCTTTCTTTTGCAAAGAGTCATCAGAAGGTACAGCTGAGGAGCAAATGTCAGGCAGCACCAACGGGAGGTGCAGCTGATCAGACCTCAACTAGAATGGCCTTCTGAATCTTCAACACTGTGATGCCATAAAAGCCTATCTGTGCTCTGAAATTTACATGACACAGCCCCAGCAAACTCAGTTCTGTTGATGGAAGCCACACTGATCCAGCTCCACATTATTATGAAAACTGACTTTTGCAGGGAAAAAAAAAAAAAATGATCTGAGAGTAGTTACATACAGAGATCCACATTAAAGTTCTGATTCATTTAAAAGTATTACAAGTGATCAGCTCAGTCTATCTGGAGATAATTGAGGTTGGTTTGTAATGATTCAACTGGCCCTGTTTTTGACTCTCTCTATCACACCCCAAATGTTGGAGATCTACCGTCAGATCAGGCTGGGCTTGGGGAACCCCTTCTGGCTTCTTTCTTTACTTCTCTGCTAACGTGGTAAGGATCACGCTTCCATTTCTCTCTCTGATTTTTGCTCTTGGCTCCTGATCTACAGTGGGTGACCGTAAAGGCTAGGACACAAGTGTAGCTATAAGGAACATCCGCAGGCAAATTAACTCCTCTGACTTCTACAGCGTGAAAATCCCCTACCTCCGTCAGCTTGCAATAAGCTAGAAATGAGAACCGTAACCTCCCACGAACAACTGTAAACTTCCAGTTGACAAAATTGGTCGATAAAGAAGCGAAGATAGCGTGATTTAACACTGGCCAGCTGTTTGCCAAGCCCGCTCACTTTTCTTCCTGGGCGGGCAGTTGGAGTACGTTTTCTAGCCTCTACTAAATCTGGGTCTTACGACTGGCTTTTAACCAGTGGATTCTGAGCGGAAGTAATGTATACTATTTCAGTGTCTGGCAATCAAAATTTCCCATGCTTCCACCTCCATGATTTTTTTCCTTGCACAGCTTGATGGAGATGAACATGGAAACTTGGGAACCACATGTGAAAGATAACAGAGCCATAAAACAAAAGGATTCTGGGTCTTTGAATCCCCCTTTTTTGAGACTTTCCACAGTAAGTTTCTATCTCTGCTGGGGTTAGAGAAACGATGTTATCTTTTTTTTTTTTTTTTTTTTTTCTTCCAAGCAGCCTTGGTCTTTTTTTTTTTTCAACGTTTATTCATTTTTGGGACAGAGAGAGACAGAGCATGAACGGGGGAGGGGCAGAGAGAGAGGGAGACACAGAATCTCAGAAACAGGCTCCAGGCTCTGAGCCATCAGCCCAGAGCCTGATGTGGGGCTCGAACTCGCGGACCGCGAGATCGTGACCTGGCTGAAGTCGGACGCTTAACCGACTGCGCCACCCAGGCGCCCCAGAAACGATGTTATCTTAACTAAAAAGAACTAAAGTCAAGGAAGGTGTTAAGACAAAGGAGGGTGGAATGAATGGTGTAGAGACTATACTACAGGGTGATATATATTGAATCTTATTCTGCATTAGTTGACATGGTTGGAGTAGCTGCTCATGCTAAATTCCTCCAGAAAGCAAAACAGCTTACTGGTAATAAAGTATAAATCAATTCTTTATTAATTTGCTTTAGGCTTGATCACTCTTGGCCAGCAACATAGGAAGGACAATTCAACAGCATAAACACACAGCCATGAGCCTAAAGCCTAAGCAATGTAATCTAAATACACATCCAGGAAAGAAATGTTCCTCTAAAGAAAACAATTTCCAGAAATACCTTGCGGTCTCCATTAATTTCAATCTTTTTCAATGTGAAAATCAGTTTAACTCCTTAAAATCATTTTGATTCAAACATGTCCATTCCAGGAAAGGTATTTTCTCTTCATTTGCTTAAGTAAATCTTTTTTTTTGGGGGGGGGAAAGTTATCCCAGGTCAAAGCGTTACATTGCCTCAAACTTTAAGTCAAGCCCCTTTCCAGGAGGCAGAAAAATACTTAAAATTTTCAGATAATAGATTTTTCCAGACTCTATGCAGGAAGGATGTCCAAAATTTATGGTGGATCTGAGTCACATATTGTACACAGCATTCTTTTAGTTGAATTCTTTTTTTCAAAAATGATGTGATTTCATTTTGGACATGATACTCATTTGAGTTATCATTCTTCCCTTCACAAAGACATCTAGAACTCACTATTGCAAAAAACTGGCAGAGAGATATTCTAGTTGCATTATAATATGTGACATAAAAGTGGGAACTTTACCGAGTAGTTTCAGATGAAATCTACTGAAATCAATTTCCTCCATGAGATAAAATGTAAAAATAAATATGGATTATTGGCCAAAATTTTTGATCTCGCCTTCTGGGATAGTGGGTCCATTTGCTGAGTTATGCTGAGTAGCCTGGCATGCACAATACTGGTTTATAATCTTTCCACTGTCAGAATCAGCTCCAGACCACTAGACAAAGCTACTCGCCAAGGCTTTCATGTGAACAATTCCCAAGTGTGCTGTATATAGCATGGCCAAGAAAATGTGGTGACCACTCTCCGGAGGACTGGCCTAATTCCTTCATGAAAGGCCTTCCTTATGATCAAATCATCAAATAGTGATTAGTTTTGAGTAGCTCAAATGTATTTACTAACTTCCTCCTTTATACCTAATTGAAAATACAGACCAATTGGGCAACAAATCGACATTTGTGCCAACGCATGTTGTAATAAAAGGAAGGAAACTGACATGTGCTCACGGAGTACTAGGTGCCATTCTCAATGTTCACCCCTTATGTTAATTAATTTGAACAATAAAAAGAAAATTCTAGGGTCACATGTGTAATGATTTAGGGTTTTAGCTTAGCTTTAGAAAGGATGCTAAAGCAAGTACTTTAATCTTATTCCTTACTAGGGCCGCCAGGATTTCTATAAAAATGTGTAGAAAATTTGGTGCCATGAAAGAACTGTTTTTGCAACAGATATTAATTGGTTCTTCAGGATCAT
Source organism: Leopardus geoffroyi (assembly GCF_018350155.1). Lineage (NCBI taxonomy): Eukaryota > Metazoa > Chordata > Mammalia > Carnivora > Felidae > Leopardus > Leopardus geoffroyi. Next base: position 56,768,232 of record NC_059338.1, on the reverse strand, counting down.
CTGGAATTTGCTGACCAAATACTGCTTCTATATTATTCTTATTCTTATTCTTTTATTCTTATTTATTCTTATTTATTCTTATTCTTATTCTTATTCATGGTAGTGGTAGTATCACTTACTTTTACTCAGTGCTTTCTGTAACCAGGCACTGGACTAAGGGCATTGCTTTCTTGTTTCATTTATCTCTTTCAACAGCCTTTCGGGGTAGATCTGATTTTTGTTCCTATATACTAAGTTACTTGTCCAAGATTATATAACTTCTAAGTGGGAGGTCTTAAAATCCAATCTAGGCAGCCTTGGGGTATCAACATAGCGTGAGATTCGGTGACTATTTGATCTTCTAGAAAGTATCTTCATACTGGTAAAATCAGAGCTTTGGAAATTCTTTTCACAGTAGGAAATTAAGTAGCTTAGTGATGTCTGGTTGACTTTTATGAAAAATAAATATGGTCAGATGCAAGTAGTCCAGGGAAGTTTGATTCTTTTGCTTTGTTTTATAAAAAACACAAAATGGAATTTCTTTTCTTTTCTTTTTTTCTTTTCTTTTCTTTTAAGATATATAGATTTAAAATATTAAATAATTTACAGTTCTAGTAAATTGGTGGACAGTATAATCTGTAAATGTATCTAATACAAAAATATAGAAAGGCTCGATAAAATATAGCATATTTCAAATGTTCTTTTGAAGTCATAGCTGAGAATGGACAATCCACAGGTGTCAGAATCAGAGGGAAGACTGAAGACCATTGGGGGGTGGGGGGGAGAAACAGTAGAATGTGTGTGTATAGAGTGTGTCTCTATACTAGGGACATACTTTTAAGTTTATTTATTTATTTGAGAGAGAGCACGCAAGCACAGGAGGGGCAGAGAGAGAGGGAGAGAGAGAATCCCAAGCAGGCTCTGCACTATCAACATGGAGCCCGACACGGGGCTTAATCTCAGGAACCATGAGATCGTGACATGAGCTGAAATCAGGAGTCAGACACTTAACCGACTGAGCCACCCCAGGTGTCCCAGGACATAATTTCTATTGGCCTTACAGAGATGGATGCTGATGCCTTGGAACTACATAAAATGGGAGTTAAAACAAAGACCATCTGAATAGATCTAGAATCTAAAAAGGCTTGCATCTTTAATTAAGGGATAGAATGAAAAAAAAGTTATCATAGATGTACAGACATGGTAAGGAAGCTTACCAGAGAATAGAGTCTCTCCTGATAATTTGTAAATACGTTACTTTCTCTGGCAGGTGGTTGAGATTTGAACTTGTATGACCTACTTGATCTAGAAAACCCTAGTCCTAGAAAATAGTAAAATTGGTCTATGGGTGGTGACATTCCCTGGTCACTTGGCAGATGCAAACATAAAAGTTCTCTGGAATTTCATCCACGGGTACAAAGGGTTCTCATAGAAAAGAAAACCTATCCCATGTAAGGATGCATTCCTACTAAAAACTATAAAACAGTTGGGGCGCCTGGGTGGCTTGGTTGGTTGAGCATTTGACTTTGGCTCAGGTCATGATCTCGCGGTCTGTGGGTTCGAGCCCTGTGTTGGGCTCTGTGCTGACAGCTCAGAGCCTGCAGTCTGCTTCAGATTCTGTGTCTCCCTCTCTCTCTGCCCCTCACCCACTCATGCTCTGTCTCTCTCTCTGTCAAAAATAAATAAACATTAAAAAAAATTTTAAGAAAAAACTACAAAACAAAGAAACAGTCTGACATGAGCAAAAGTTAGCAACTATGACAAACAGCAAGCTTGGAATCCCTGAAAATTTGAGGTAAGTGGATAATAATATGACTTATAAAACGACTATGCTAAAAGCATGCAAAAATGAGTAAAACTCAAATAAATGAATAAAACATGAAAGAAGCTGACATTTGGAAAAAGTCACGAAAAAAATTTTAAAAGTTATTGAAGTTCAAAACTCGGTGGGCAGTTTAAACAGTAGACAAGGAGTATCTGAAGAGAAATTAGGAACATGAGACAATTTTTCCAAAATGTAGCACAGATCGATGATTAATGACACACACACAAAAAATATATATATGTAAAAGAAATGGATAGACATAAAGATAGAATGAGAAGGCCTAGCATTTATTTGATTGCAGTGCTGGAGGACCAAGAGAATGGTGGAAAGTAAACATAAAGACAGAGTATTTCAAAATTTTCTAGAATAAATGAACGTAAATAATCCTCACACCTGAGTTTCACAACTTTCAACAGAGAAATAAAAATAAATCATACCTGCACATGTTGTAATGAATGTGCAGAGCATGAAAGACAAAGACCAAATCTTTGAGGCAAGCAGAGAGCAAAGGCAGATCACCTACAAAGCAACAGTGACAGAGGTGAGAAAAGTCTATTCCATGGCAACTCTAGAGGTTGAAAGAAAATGCAGCAAGATTTTTAAAGTGCCTAACTAAAAGTCTATAAAGTAGCTAAATTATTCACAACTAAAAGCAAAATAAAACGTTTTCAGTAAGAAACAGAGGATTTATCATTCAGAGACTATCACTAAAAAAATGTCTAAGACATTGCGGTCATGGCACAGAACTGACAAAGGGGGAGTGGAGTAACTCAGAGATGTGTCCAAGCACTTACGGAGACTTGACATGGATCAGAGGTGGCTGTCCAAAGCAGTGGGGGAAAAGTTAAACTATTCCGTCAATGGAAGTTATAAAATTGGTCGCCTCTGTATAAAATTAAAACTAAAGGGGCGCCTGGGTGGCGCAGTCGGTTAAGTGTCCGACTTCAGCCAGGTCACGATCTCGCGGTCCGTGAGTTCGAGCCCCGCGTCAGGCTTTGGGCTGATGGCTCAGAGCCTGGAGCCTGTTTCCGATTCTGTGTCTCCCTCTCTCTCTGACCCTCCCCTGTTCATGCTCTGTCTCTCTCTGTCCCAAAAATAAATAAACGTTGAAAAAAAAAAATTTAAAAAAAAAACTAAAATAGTATCTCTCTCTCTATATATATACCTTATATACTTGTATATAAAGTACATATACCTTCTATCATACACAAAAATAGATTCCAAAGCGTGATTTTTTTTTTAATTTTTAAAATTTAACTTAATTTGGGGGTGCCTGGGTGGCTCAGTTTGTTGAGCCTTTGACTCTTGATTTTGGATCAGGTCATGATCCCACTGGATTCAAGCCCTGTGTCAGGCTCTGCTCTGAGCAGGGAGCCCGCTTAAGATTCTCTCTCTCTCTCTCTCTCTCTTTCTCTCTCTCTCCCTCTGCCCCTTTGCCCTGCTTGCACATGCTCTCTCTCTCTCAAAATAAATAAATACGTATATTAAAAGAATTATTTTATTTTATTTTATTTTGAGACAGTGAGAGCATGAGCAGGGAAGAAGGGCAGAGGGAGAGAGAGAGAATCTCAAGCAGGTTCCATGCTCAGCATAGAGCCCAATGTGGGGTTTGATCCCCACCACCCTGGGATCATGACCTGAGCTGAAATCAAAAGTCGGATGTGCAGGGGCACCTGGGTGGCTCAGTTGGTTAAGCATCTGACCTCGGCCTAGGTTATGATCTCGCTGTTCTCAAATTTGGAACCCGCGTCGGGCTCCGTGCTGACAGCTCAGAGCCTGGAGCCTGTTTCAGATTCTGTGTCTCCCTCTGTCTCTCTGCCTCTCCACCACTTGCACTCTGTCTCTGTTTCTTTCAAAAATAAAGAAACATTAAAAAATATTTTTAAAAAGAAGTTGGACGTTCAACCAACTAAGCCACCCAGACACCCCAAAACATGAAATCTTTAAAACTTTTCAGATGAAACTATGACTTTGACGAGAAAAAACACTTACAAAACAAGATTTTAAAAGGGAAAAATCATAAAGGAAAAGATGGATAGACTTAACTACATTAAAGTGAAAAGATCAAATGTGATACAGTTGGAGAGAAGTTATTGGCAACGTATATAATGAATTCCGTACTCAAGATAGGCTAGGTGATGATATAACAATAGCTCCAAAATTCCAGTGGCTTAAAACAATAAAGGTTTATCTCTCGGTCATCTTGCCTGTACACTATCAGTCAGCAAGGAATGCTACTCACTGTAGTTACACAGACACCCAGGCCGCAAGAGCACCCGCATCTTGACCGTTGCCAAGAACCATGCCAGAGAGAGAGAGAGAGAGAGAGAGAGAAATTTCTGGAAGTTTATACTGGCAGTTAAATGCTCTAACCTAGAAGTGACCCATACGACTTCTATGTGGAATTCATTTAGCAGAACTAGTTGGATGGTTCCACCCAATTCCAAGGAGGCCAGGAAATTCAATTTTCCGTGTGCCCAGAAAGGAGCAGATCTATTTATCAGTAAGTAGCACTATTGATTATAACATTGATGAAGGATTTGTATGCAGTATATATAAACAGTGAATATAGATATAAAAGGGAGGATGACTCCTTTTTTTTTTTTTATTTTTTAGAAAGAGAGAGAGTGTGTGAATCGGGGACAGGGGCAGAGGAAGAGAGAGGGAAAATCTTAAGCATGCTCCACGCTGAGCGTGGAGCCTGACACGGGGCTCGATCCCATGATCCTGGGATCGTGATTTGAGCCAAAATCAAGAGTCGGACACTCAACCGACTGAGCCACCCAGGTGCCCCAGGAAAGATAAAAAAAGAAAAATGAGTGACGAGTATGAACGAACAGTTCACCGGAGAAAGAAACTCAGATGGCCATTAAACAGATGAAAAAATGCCCAACATGAGTGGGAATGAGAAAAATTCCAAACTACAAAGAAGCAGATAATGTTTAACGCCCACTAGAATGACAAAAGGTAATATCTGATAACATCAAGCGATGGCAAATATGTGGAGAACTTGAAACGCCTGCACACAGCTGTGGGACTCTACCAGAGTTCAATGACTCTGTGGAATAATTGCAACATTTAAGTTAAACGTGTCAATACTCAGGAAGCCTACTTCTTGAAGTCCATCCTTGAGAAGCTCACACATGTAAGTGCAAGGAGACATGCTCAGGGATGGATGTCTCAGCTCAATTTGTAAATCAACATAGTGAAAACAACCTAACAGTCCTACATTAGGGAAATCTGAGCGATGAAACTCACATATGCCACCGAATCTAAAAACTCGAGTCCCAATAAGATAGAGTTTTACACTTATGTAGAAGAATTCATTCAGACAAAATTATAAACATGGGAACACATTGGGATATCTATGTGAAACACACGGGGACGGGGACGTATCTATGTGTAAGAACATCTGTTACATACACGTATCTTACACATACAGGAATGATAAGTGTCATGTGTGAAACAATTGTTACTTTGGAAGAAGAAGAGGGAAAGATGAAGGGATTTTGACATCATCTGGAATGGTTTACATTTTTAAAAATAAAAGAATTATCTGAGGCAAATACCGCAAAATATTAACACGTTTTATATTACCAATGGTGTATAGGTAAATACAGTGTTTTCTGAACCTTCAATGTATTTCTTAAGTGTCTCGTAACTAGAAACTAAAAAAAAGAAAAAATAAATACATGCATTTCCAATCAAGGTGGAGATTTAAAGTCACACTGTAAGCTTCTCCTCTACCCCAAAGATTTAGCGACGATAGGTTTGTGTATGTATACATTTAAAAGGCACAGCTGTTCTTAAAACAATATAACAATGTCAAAATATATTTATATATTATGTATTTCACATATTTCTATATTATACTTATTTATATATTATATATTTATATTATTTATATATTATGTATTTATACAACATATATATGTATGCAATATATTATATATTAATATTATTTATATATTATATAAATTACATATACATAAATATATTTAAAAAATGTTAAATAGATTTGCTGAAAGGTAATAAGAAGCCAAACCACAATTAGGGGAGGAAAGCAAGGACTGGGACACCTGGGTGGTTCAGTTGGTTAAGCGTCAGGTCACAGTCTCATGGTTTGTGAGTTCAAGTCCCACATCGGGCTCTGTGCTGACAGCTCAGAGCCTGAAGCCTGCTTCGGATTCTGTGTCTCCCTCTCTCTCTGCTCCGCCCCTGCTCATGCGCTCTCTTAAAAATAAACACACATTACCAAAAAAAAAAAAATTAATAAAAATAAAAGAAAGAAGGCAAGGGCCTGCCAGACTCTGGGACTAGAAGCAGCTCCCCCCAGATGTGACTCCTGTGAACAAGTGTCCCACACACATCAAAGGATAAGGGCTAGGCTCACCGTGAGAAACAAGAGACTGACTTCCAGCTAAGATCAGCTTACAAACTAAAATTCTAAAGCATGTGAAAAAAACCCTAATATTCAACAGTCAGCATATTCAGTATTCATGTGATGACTTCATGCTCAACTAAATGGATAGAGCAATCTACAGATGATTTTGAAATAACGTATTTAAGATTCTCAGATACAAAAAAAAAGAAGTCATAATCTTGTAAGACAGAACAATTTATCATGAGATAAAGACCAACAGATAGGACTCAAGGGTAGATGGATAGAAAAGAGAAGAAAAGTGAATTTTTGGAATTGAGACTATAATAGAACAAATACCAGAACCATGAGTGAGTCTCTGACATGAAGGCATAAAAGAAAACTAGTAAAAGGGAAGACAGTACTGAGGAGATCCTCTGAATGTGGCACAAGGATGTCAGGAGACAAAATTTGAAAGAGAAGTTAGGATAAATAAAGGATAGATTTAGATGCTTCCTTAAGAAAACTTCCGAAAGTAGATAGTAGAGAAAATCTGGAGAAACTGTATTTAAAGTGATACTTGTTGAGAACTCTTTAGCTTCGATAAAAACAGAGGAGTCCCCAGACTTGAAGTGAACACCGAATGCTGCTTAAGAGAAACAGAAATAAATTCACTCCTAGGCACGCTGTCGTCAAACTTCAGACCATCAAAAAATTCTAACAGAGCGGAGGGACAATTTATCTACAGAGATACGAAAGAAAATCTAACAAGTTTCTCATTTGCAACACTCCCCACCCCAGCCCCAGGCAACCACTAATCTGTCGTCTCTATTCTGAGCATTTCTCATAAGTGTATTCAAACTCTATGTGGTCTTTGCTGATTGGCTTCCTTCACTTAGCACAATGTTTTTAAGGTTCATCAACATTGTACCGTGTGTCAACACTTCCTTTGCTTTTATTGCTGAATAATATTCCATTGTATGGATATGCCACATTTTGTTTATCCATTCATTCATTGGGTGATGGACACTTATGGTATTTCCACTCTTTAGCCATCACAAGTCACACTTGCTATAGACAATCATGTTCGAGCTTCTGTATGTACATACGTTTTCATTTTTCTAGGGTATATACCTAGGGATGAAATTGCTGGGTCAAATGGTAATTAATATTTTGAGGAACTGAACACAATTCTCCCAAGTGGCTGCACCGTTTTACACCCCTTCCATTCCCCTTAGCACACCTTGCCCAAACCATACTCAGAGGAAGCTTGAGCCCAAGTATCAAGGTCTCAAGTCCCAGGCTTTCAGACCTTAAACTGAAAAGCCAGGCCCCCCAGGGTGCTTAGACCTTCAGGCCTGCTGTCAATGGGAGTGTGGAGAACAGAGAACCAATCTGTAAGGACAGCATGGAACAGGGCATTGTGGAGTGGAATCCTGGTCCTACCTATTCCCTAGCTCGGGCAAGACATTTGATTCCTCCCTTGTCCAATGGTAAGAGAGTTATTTACCATTTAGGATTCCACTTATGATTACACGACCTACTTTCAAGGGCTCAATATTATATTTAGCACTTATTCAGTACTCAATAGCTATTTTGGCTCCCTCTGGAGAGGAAGGAGGGAAATTGGAGAGATAGGAAAATGGGGACAAGGAGGAAAGCAATGAAGGGGAAGAGGGAAATAGACAGCAAAGGGAAGCTGGGTGCTCAGGTGGATGACGCCAGGGAGCTGAGCTGAAAGCGAACAAAGAAGAAGATTTGACATCAACACTCTCTTTTAAAAAGTGCATTGTTGGGGTGCCTGGGTGGCTCAGTTGGTTAAGTGTCCGAACTCGGCTCAGGTCACGATCTCGCGGTCCGTGAGATTGAGCCCCGCGTCGGGCTCTGGGCTGATGGCTCAGAGCCTGGAGCCTGCTTCCAATTCTGTGTCTCCCTCTCTCTCTGCCCCTCCCCCGTTCATGCTCTGTCTCTCTCTGTCTCAAAAATAAATAAAAAACATTAAAAAAAAATTTTTTTTTTAAAGTGCATTGTCTCCCTCCTGCTTCCGACCCTGCTTCAAATCCGAAGCATACAACATTGAGTGAGAAAAAGTCAGGGGATGTAAAGAGTAAAAGATATGAGTCAGTGAGCAGGGGAAAATATGAAGAAAGAGGAAGAAAGAAAAGACATAAGTAGGAAAGTGTAGAGGAAAATGAGGGACAATAAATAAAAGAACAGAAACAGCATTAAATATCTTGGTAGTAATTCAGGCTAGCAGGCAAAGGACCACCAACCATCTAGATTAATTTCAAAAGCAAGCAGATCTTAGTCCTGTTAGTTTTGACCTTTAAGTTTTGTTGGTTTCGTTCTTTCTTTCTTTCTTTCTTTCTTTCTTTTTTTTAGTTTTATGAGTAGGCTGAATCATGACAAATGCCTAATTTAAAATTGATTTAACTGCCAATCGCCTCTCCTGTGAGAATCAGCTGCCAACTCAGCTCTAAAATAAAAATACTTGGACTAATCCATTCAGCAAACGAAATATATATCTCCTTCTTTCTGGTACATTGGAGGCAAAATCAGTGAGTTCTGTTAAAGAGAAAAGAGCGTACAAAGGGAGAAGCCTCTGGTAAGAGATGGCGGGGTTGGGGTGTCCACTGTCAGAGGCACAGAGGGGACTCGAGGTAGCGATTCTTGATTGAAAACAGGGTTCAAGCATTCAGCCAAGTAGGCTTTTTAGGGGTCACATGTCTTTGACACTATTCCACATCAAACATTTTATTTTCAGGACACAGTGACCGGAAAGGTTTCTCATTCCAATCAGTGTAAGAACAACATGGCGTACCCCTGCCCTACTCCCACGCTAGCAACCTCCTGGGAACAACTTACAAGATAAGACATCTTTGCAACAAAGCGCGATCAGCTCTCTCCTTTTGGTCACTTCATTCTTCCCGCTTCAGTCAGGCTCTTCAGAGGAGAGCAAATGCCTTATTAGGAGAGACCTTGACCCCATGCGTAGCAAATACAAAAAGGCAAAGTTATTTTAACGAACTCTGTGAGTCAGTGTTTTCTTCAGCCCACTCTCTTTGTGCCTAATTGTTGGCAGGCCAGTAAAGCTTAGAGCCCGTGGCATAGGAAGAAAGAGGTTTAGGAAGCCTGTGAGTTCATGCTATCTGGGAGGGACTTCTGGACAGGGAAACATGGATTCCTGGCTCCAAAGGATTTGAATCCCCTGGCTGCTTTGGGAAAGTGTCCTGTTTGTGTTGGGGATGTCCCAGGGCAGGCTTTCTTTACAGAAACTGAGAGCTGTTGCCTTAGGCTTCAGTGCCTTTCCCAGGCTTGTTAAGTGCCATTCACTCAAGCCTTCATTCAGTAGGTATGTCTGAAACACTTCTGATGTGGAGCTGGGGAAAATGTGGGTTAAGGGCAGGCAGCATCCCAGGAGTTGTCCTGGGAGATGAAAAGGTCACTGACTCCGACCTTAAATGGGCAGAATTGTGCTACTGGGGTTGGTAACAGAGATATTAAGTAGACTCGGGAAGTTTGGGGTCTGTGTCCCCTATCTTCGCTTTTGTCATATGACCTTGGGCACCTTTGTAACTTCTCTGAGTTTCAGGTACGGATAATGGTACTGACCTCACAAGGCTATTATGAGCCTTAAAAAAGATGTTTTACCTAGCATATGATTGCCTCCTTGCTCATTATAACTGTTACGAATGTTTTAAGAGTCTAATGCTAAGGCACAGCCCTTCCTTCCTTCAGATCCATAAATTAAAATAAAGAAATACAGCCATTATCGTAGGAGATCATTTCATATATACCAAATATCTCCAGAGACCCTTGGGGTGATGGAGTAGAGCCCAAGTCACCTTGGCCAAAAGGTCTCAGTCTTTGAGGGCCTAAAAGTGACTTATGTTCATCAAAAACCCCTTTGTCCCTGCTGGATTGCCAAGAGCTTTGTGAATACAGACTGATCCCAAGAGACACTGACGTCCATTATCTGTGAGAGGAGCCCTCTGTCTCCACCCAGCCCGTCCTGCCAAATCCAAGACCTTTCCAGGCTCGCTGAGGGCTGAGCTTTGCCATACCTCATAGTTGAAAGGAGCTTCGGAGGTCATCGATCTCAGCCTTGCTCCGTCCCATGAGCCAAACCATGTAGCTGAGTAAGACGCTTAGGTCAGCTCATAATATTTCCTCCCCAAGTCTCGTGTTTGTTTGTTGATTCAGAGTTTCAGGGCCCCAGGCTTTCACGGAATGGGCCAGGCGACTTTTGAAGGGCCAACTGTGAATGATCATTCAGTCAGGGGAAAGCCCCGTGGCTGCATCTGGGGGCTCCCTGCTGTTGCAAGTGGCCGAGCATCTCTGAGTCGGCTCCGGGTTGCTATGAGAGAGTCAAGCATCGACCACCCGGGCAGTACCCACTGCGTTTACCACCCGGGCGGTATTAAGACGTGCGCTTTTGCTTTGCGTGCAGTCTTTGGAGGTGCACTGCTACGCAGAAGTCCGGGCGGAGTGGTAGCGGGCACAGCAACCAAAAGTCCAATGTGGGGTGACCGGAGGTCGAGGAGCGAGGCCTCCAGACCCTCTCCAAAGTCGGGACGCAGAAGGATGAAGGGCCTTTCCACATACTAACAAGGATAGTAATCATAACCAGCTACCCCCAGAAGTAAAGGGTTAAGCGGTGTTGTTCATTGTCACATGATGCTGGGAAAGAGTTGAGCAGCAACCTCAGCGGTGGGGAGGAGGGAGGAGGCACATCTTGCCTGCACATGTGGCCTCCACCACCAACACTTCAAAGTGCCTCCTCAGACCGACATAACATTCTGACGCCGACTGTAAATGCCCTTGACACGCAGAGTGGAAAATATCAAACACTCCACCAGTCCCCCAAATGCAGTGTCTCTGCACTGGGAAAGGCCTTAATGAGCCGGCAGTGAAGGGGGGAGGTTGGGAGGGAGGATTCCAAGCCAGGGAGAGGGGAAGGGGGTGTAACGGGTGGTTCTGATTTAAGGCTTGTACTGATGCACGCTGGCGGGTGCACTTGGGCTCAGACCACTGCGTATCTAAATGCCCTAGGACCTTGCAGAACAGCCCCGAACATCAATTCCAGGCCTTGCTGAGTCAAGACCCTACTAAGACTGTTTCCCCTTGCACATTCCAGAGCATCTGACTCTTAAGGGGAAGAATTTCCCGGCCCACAGAGCTGTGATTTTTCTGCAAAGGAATGTCCACACATTTCCCCTCCACTCTCCTTGGCGATATTTTGTGATGCCGTCCTCTCCCTGGTACGTTTTCCTTATGAGAAAAGTCAGCAGCTAAAAGCTCTCTTTCAAGGGCACCTGCATTTCTGTGAACAGAGGGTCTTTCCCTGGGGATCTGTGATTATCCGCTCCCAGGAAGCCCTCTGCAAAACAAGTCAGTCAGCAGAAGAGTCCAGACAACGTGGAGGAAAAGGCTGGAGACCTCCTTAATATCTCATCTTCTCTTAGATGTATCGTGGGACGCTTGTGCTGGAATGGTTCATCCATTCATCCTTTAATTCACTCGCGATTTTTGAAACATCGGAGTACATAAAATATGTAAAACGTGTTTCCTACCCTTTGAAGGTGTCACCGCATCAGAGGGGAAAAAGTAATCACAAATGAGTGCGCAGGGTGCTACCACGGAGACCTGTTACACAGTATCCGAGAACACAGGGCGGAAAGTGGCAATGTCAGCTTTAGGCATTCGGAAGCCTTCCCTGAGGGGACAGGATATAAACTGGGCTTTGACAAATGGGTGGGATTTCACCAGGCCAAAGAGATAGCCAGTGCAAAAACACGGGAGGGAGCGACTCTTGGTGAACTTGGGGAAGGACAAGTTCAATGTGGTTGGATGCAGGGTGGCAGCCGTGGTGGATTGGCCGGGAAGCTTCAATGTTAAGGGCTCTTGGGCCAGGCTGGTGCCTTCCTTACAAGCCTGACGGATTCTATGCAGAGCCCTGATGCTATCACAGCCGCATTGTCAAAGGGCTGATCCAGGGGCGGGGGAAGAGATGAGCTGGAAATGAGGAAGACAGCAGTCTCGCCTGTGTGCGACATGCTCTGTCCGTCTTAAGAGCGTCGTTTGCCCATCAGGGGTGCCTGGGTGGCTCAGTTGGTTGAGCGTTCAGAGGACGCTCCCAGGTCGGCCAAACTCTATTCTTCCCAGGTCTGCTGAGCTCTCTTGGCTCTGCTGCTCCCAACTCCTTGGAGGCTTAGCATTGAAAAGGCCAGTGCTCTCAAGACATTCTTCTCCTGGCTTTTGCCCCTGCGTTAGTCTTTCCAGATCATGCGTTCCAGGAGCGAGAACTTCGGGAAGTCATCAAAACCACTGGTCCATTATAGCGCTACACCCCAGAGGAAATATGGAGGATGAAGTCCTGTCCCCTGGAGAGAGCAAACACATTCTTATATAAACACGGAGCAAATGTGAAACTTTAGCCAGAAAAATAGACTCACTTAAAATATATTCTGTGACTAAGCTTGTATCAAACAGGTCCAAAGGGACTTGTCAGGAGTTTTCCTGCAAATTACATTTACATGGTTTTAGATGGTGTTTGGGTGGTTAAAATTCTTCTAGTATAATAACATGGGAACGTAAGATAAGTGAATAATAAAAAAGGTAACCGAATCTCCTGTGTTAAGTCCTAAAGTTTTTACAGGTATAGTCTTCGGGGAATGAGGAGGATTTACCACATGAACAGGAAGCGTTCTGGAAAGATAGAGGCAGTGGTCAGTGGTTTCTTGCAAAGCTTTAATTATCACCACTGGAGACAAGAGCCCAGAATGAACTGATTTGCCTCATGAACACATCAGATTTTATATATTTAAAAAACAACTGGTGGGAACCGCTGTAAAAATAGTTATGTCTTGTTTCTACCCTCACAGAAAGACTGGATGGCCAAAGTCATTGCTTTGTTTGGAATATTGGCTCCGATGCACAGTTTTTAGTTAAGACTCTGTAATTTATTACTGGGAACTCGTATAGCCTGGCCTGGCCCGGATGCCCTGGCCGAACCGACATGCACTTTTGCTCTATCCGTCTGTCTCACCAGTGGCATCTCTCATGGACTGGTTTTCCAGGGGCTTGCGGAACACCGGGCAGTGCGCAGTGACCTTTCCCTGCGTCGTGTCACTTTACTTCATCTGACAGTAACGCCACGAGATAAATCCTACTATTAGCCTTGTTTTGCGTGTGAGGAAACTGAAGGCTCCAGGAGATCAAGTTAACCTGGAGCTCCCAAGGAGCGGAAATGAGATTTCCATCCAGATCTGACTCGCTATGCTCCGTAGCACATCGCTATCGCTCAGGGAGGCTAAAAGCTGTTACCGGAGTCTGGCGGCAGGGACGGCGAATCGGTGCAGGTTTAACACAATCAGGTGGCCCCGGATGAATGAGGGACAGGCTCACAGGGGTTCCAAAATAGTAACTGCCTTCTCTTTGGGGTGGGCTTCGCTTCTGAGCCTCCGGGGTGCCAGAGGAAGGGGGGCACGGCTCTCCCTGGACCCAGAGTTGAGTCTCCACAAACGGGGCCTGCCGTAGGGCCAAACACAAAAACCAACTCAGCAAGGCCAAGGCCTGAAAGCAATTACGCCGGGCCTAAAACTCAATGGGCTGCAAGTAAAACAGAATTTAATGGTGTGTATTTAATTTCTAAAGCCCCCTGCTTTTACGACAAGAGCTAGCTTATGTATATACGTTTATATAAATCCTGCGTTTGCGCAAGGGAGTTGTATTACCAAGATGTTATTCCTCCAAGAGGCCACTTCTCTGTGAGTTAGTCACACAGGCAAGCTGTGCTCAAGCACGTGGCACCTTTCTTATTTCACACGGTCCACGCGGACCCACGGAGCTCCTTAAGGCCTAGCTTGCTCCCCGCCAACGAGACTAGGGAAGATTCACTGCCCTTCCGCTCTCCCACCTGCCACTTCTGACCCGAGCGGGAGGAAAATAAATCAGACGCTGGATTTTGGTGCAGATCCAACCCTGAGAGGATCCCAAGCAAATGTCGTGCTTCTTCCAGTACCTTCGCTAGACGGTACCTCTGGTACTGGTTTCAAAGCCAGCGGGAAATAATGCCCAGTCTGCAAGGAAAGAAAGGTGGCAGGAGATCTTGTTCCTCACACTGTTCCAACAGAGACGCTGAGTCCCGCAGGTCCCTTGAAATGGCGTGACACTGGTGTTTTAGATTGGAACAGAAGATTGGGACATAAGACAAGATTCTCTGGATGCCTTCGAGGTACCTCCCCGGGCCCTGCACGTGCGTCCCCTGCGCCGATGTCCTCTGCCAGTGAGTGGTCCCACCACACACCCAGGCGCCCACGTTAGGATCCCGGATTCTCCTTGCTGCCTCCTCTCCGCAGAAGCCCTGGTGTTCTCCTCCTTGCTGTCTCAGTTCTCCGGCTTCTTCTTTTCACAGCCGTTGTCGACTGGCCAAATCCTCTTTACTAATCTTGTCCCCTCCCATCCATCCTCCACACTGCTGCCACGGCGACGCTTGTAAGCAAGGAATACGAATAATTATCAGCAGGGCACCCGGCTGGCTCAGTCGGTAGAGTGTGCCACTCAGTGTTGTGAAGTTCAAGCCCCACGTTGGGTGTAGAGGTTGCTTAAAAGTAAAATCTTTGGGCACCTGGGTGGCTCCACCGGTTAAGCGGCTTACTTCAGCTCAGGTCATGGTCTCGAGGTCCGTGAGTTCCAGCCCTGCGTCGGGCTCTGTGCTGACAGCTCAGAGCCTGGAACCTGCTTCGGATTCTGGGTCTCCCTCCCTCTCTGCCCCCCTCCACCCCACTCACACTCTGTCTCTCTCTCTCAAAAATAAATCATTTTTTAAAAAGTAAAATCTTAAAGGAAAGAACACCACAAAAATCAAATTTAGAGAAAAGAATTATCATCGTAACATTTTAGTTAATTATTTTTAGTTTTTTTTTTTTTAATGCTTATTTATTTTTGAGAGAGAGAGAGAGAGAGAGAGAGAGACAGAGCGTGAGCAGGGGAGGGGCAGAGAGAGAGGGAGACACAGAATCCGGAAAAAGGCTCCAGGCTCCGAGCTGTCAGCACAGGGCCCAATGGGGGTGGGGCTCGAACCCACGAACTGTGAGATGGTGACCTGAACCGAAGTCAGATGCTTAACGGACCGAGCCACCGGGCGCCCCGTCATCATCATCACATTTTAATGTGTGCTCACTAGCACCAGGCACTGTGCTAACAGCTCTGCCTCCATCTTTTTCTTTGCTCTCATAACATTGTGTCCCTGCTCCGAGGTCTTTGATCATTTCCATTACCAACCAGATAAACTTGTAACTCTTTCATCCGGTGTCATGATCCGACCCCCTCCCCACGTGACTCACCTGCTGCCACTGTGACCCCTCTCACTTGAGCCTACTGGGGCCCCCCTAAGTGCCTCCCCTGTGCTCTTGTATCTTCTTGCTTCTAGCCATGCTGCCCCTTCTTCCACATTACCCCCCCACACACACACACACTGTTAACTTCTTGTACCTCACGAACTGGATCACCTTCTTAGATGAGATCGTTTCTCTGTGCCCCTTCGCTTCCTCATACCTAAACCTATGTGCACCTCGGGGAACAGTAAGGTAAGTATCCTACGAGCTAACACACACTGCCAACGGAACTTTCTCGTTGCTATCTCTCAGTGCCTTCAGCAGACTGTGGACTCCATATTCAAACAATAGACGTCAAAACAAATGCTGTAGATCAACCATTCCAAAACCCAGAGCACAACTTTTGTCACCGGTCATCAGTATTGAACTGACCCAGCCTAAGAAGCCTGTATAAAAGAAAACACAGTCCCTCTGCTGGCACTGTTCAGCCAGATTCTCTTGAGAGCCAGGATCTTTCAATGGTTTGTCCCTCGTTTCTTCCCAGTTTCTAGAACAGAGCCTGGCATATTTTAGACACTGGAATAGTTGTTGGAAAATTTTATTGGTACAAAGAGACAGTTTTATGGCTGCGATCAAACATTTGGATGTTACACTTTTTCCCGAGGTACAGTTTTCCTCTTTCATGATAATGAGAGCATGAACATTTCTGAAAAGCCATCTGACGATACGTACCAAGAACTCTAAAAGAATTCATCCTCTTTTGGCCATGGCTGTAAGCCAACTGTCCACTACCCAGTATTTTTCTGCATCTTTACTAACCGAAATCCTTTATTACTGAGATGGAAACGTGTCCAGCTAACCCTCAACATCTCCAAGCCTTCTTCGAAACGAAGTGTGGCCATGTGACCAATTTCTTATCACTAACGAGATGTAAGTGAAATTTTCCACGTGGGGTTTCTGGGGAGCCTTGGAATTGGGGCAGAACACTGGCTACATCGCTTTTGGTGTCCCCTCCTTCCCAGAGCCTAAAACTCAGATGGGATGGCTGCCTGGACTCGTTCAACCAGAAAGGATTTATTACAGGGTATTGGAAGCCTACGGAATTTCTAAAAGAGCCAAGGAAGCGAACTTGGGGGTACTAGCCAAGGACAGTCCATCCAGGAGAAATGATATTTGGGGGGCATGCCTCTCTGCCATTGCCTTACTGCTCAGCACTTGACCCCTGTGACAGCACAATGGAGCTCCCCCTGAGAACCCACGCCCCCCCCTCCCCATGCTCCCCAGAAGATGCCATCTTTCTCTGCCTGCCACCCTGGCTCATTTCCGTCTCCAAGTCTTGCATTGGTTTTCTCCTTGCTGGAACTCAGATCACCTTGGAAACCGGACCTCTAAGGGGGTCTGTAAAATATCGCTCTATTTCCCATTTTCCCCAGCCTCTGAAGTACAGGAAGACACATGAAAAGGGGGCTGGAGTGGGTGTTGAGAGAACCCGTATGAAGTAGGTGTCATTCTGTCTGCTCAGTTTCACCTGTGGCTGTTTGTGTCAGGGCTGTCATTGTACACAATTAGCAAGGACATGGTGCCGTGGGATGTGCACTGGGCTGTGTTTCATGTGTGCGATGCTGAGGAAGAAAAATCTATAGAGTGTAGGAAACAGAGGTTACAGATCAATCATTAGCATTTAGGGGATCTCAAAAATAACCGCAAACACCCGCAAACTGTAGTCGATTCACTAGCTCTGGGTAATCCCCGCAGCCTCCTGACTGGCTTCAGGCTGTCGCCCCGTCCCTTTCAGCCTCCATCTACATGATGGCCAAAGTAACCCTGTTAAAGCTTAAGGCACATCAGTAACAACAACAACAACAACAACAACAACAACAAGAACAACAACAAAACTAATGGGGAGTTTCGATCCTTCTTTCTCAACCCCCATGCAAGTTGCTTAAACATTCTGGGGACACGTGGGTGGCTCAATCCATTAAGCGTCCAACTTCAGCTTAGGTCATGATCTCGCGGTTCATGAATTTGAGCCCCGTATCGGGCTCTGTGCTGTCAGCGCAGAGCCTTCTCCGGATCCTCTGTCTCCTTCTCTCTCTGTCCCTCCCCTGCTCTCTCTCCCTCTCTCAAAAATAAATAAAACATGAAAAAAATAAACCTTCCATTAAACAAAAAATCCCTTAAGGCATGTCAAGGGATGCCTTAAGGCATGTCAAGGGATGTCTTCTGCTCAAAACTTCCTGATGACACCCCCATGAGACGAGGAGAAAAGCCACAATCCCTCTGTCAGTCATTCTGCCCCTTTGTTCCCCCAGTGGCCCAGGCACACGCTACCTCAGGTCTTGCTCTGCTGCTGTCTTCGCCTGGCATGCTGTGTGCTCAGGTAGCCGTGTGGCCTCTCCCCAGATGTCATCTTCCCGGCAAGGCCTTCACCAGCTACCCTACTCGGAATCACAGATCGCAATTACCCTTCCGTCAGCTTCCTGTCACTCTTCCTCTTTCTTTTCTCCTTGATACTTCTTTCCGATGTGCCATATTTTCAACAAAATTTATCTTGTTTATAGACTGTCCTTTCCCACCGCCTAAAGTGTCAGCTTTTTTCTTCATGTCTGTCTTCACAGAAACCAGAGCAGTGCCTGGCACATGATAGGAGCTTCAGAAACATTGGTTAAATGACTACATAAATGAATGAATTGATTAAGTGAAGGAATTATCAGATGGATGAAAAAACAAAGGAACTTTCCCATGGAGGGATGGAATGCAACAGGACTTCCAAGGAGACAGAAAAGGGAACTTTCCAAAGCCCCTTTCCTTCCAGGTTCCCTTGGGCTCAGGACGGTTGAGGCGCTCTCTGCCAGCCACCCCTCTGTGGAGAAGCCCCGGGGCGGACAGTTGTGGTGGGGAAGGAACCCTGGCCTGGGAGCCTGGCAGCAGGCTCCAGCCCTGCCCCGCCTCCAGCTCTGGGACTTTGGAGAAACCCTTCCCACTCATTTGTCCCCTTGATTTTTTTTTTAAAGTTTATTTATTTATTTTGAGAGAAATAGACAGAGACAGCGTGGGTGGGGGAGGAGCATAGAGAGGGAGAGAGAGAATCCCAAGCAGGCTCCCACTGTCAGCACAGAGCCTGACGAGGGGCTCGAACCCACAAACCACGAGATCATGACCTGAGCCGAAACCAAGAGTCAGAAGCTTGGTTGGTTACACTCGATTTTACCAGCGTCTCCACTTAGGCTGCTGGGCCCTGACTTTCTTCCGTGAGGGGTTGGCAATGAAGGGACAATTCATTGACAAGGCATCTAAACTCTGTGGGTGTAACTCCAAGGGCACAGGAGCTATATTTTCAGCCTCTGAATTTCCTCCAGAAGGGCTTGTAGCAACAGACGTTCCCCCCGCTCCGCTCCGTGGAGCAGGTCCACTGGGTTCTGGCCTGTGCTGGCTCATGTTAACACTCAGAGCTCGTGAGGGTGTCTGCACCCGCCTCTGTGGGACCCCGTGTCCCATCTGCCACAGCAATCTTGTGCTTCAGTCTTCAGTTCTACTCTAAATATACAAGCTCTCTCTGAACATTTCACGGGAGTGTCT
Source organism: Leopardus geoffroyi (assembly GCF_018350155.1). NCBI lineage: Eukaryota > Metazoa > Chordata > Mammalia > Carnivora > Felidae > Leopardus > Leopardus geoffroyi. Next base: position 56,749,151 of record NC_059338.1, on the reverse strand, counting down.
TGAAGGAATCCAGGGACATTTTTCTTCAACCTGCCTGAAATTTGTTTTGGCAGAAGTTCTGAAGGCTGCTGTCTTGAGAGATCGGGCTTTTGTTAAGTTATAGGTGTAATTTCAGGGAGGTTAAATAACTCGGGCCAAAGTTGGAGTGTCCTCCCATCAACTCTGCCCTTGAATCTCTACCCTTCCTGCAAGGTCCTACTCCAGTGCCATGTTGTCCGTGAAGCCTTCCCACATCATCACCCTAAAAGGGGGTTCTCTTCCTCCCAAGGCTGTATGGTGGCAGAACAGGCCAGGGGGATCCAGACAGATAAGGATTTGAACGCCGGACTTTGCTCATGGGTCACCCTGACCCAGTTCTCTAAACTCCTTGAGCCTTAGATTCCTCAACTATAAGTGGTGGGAGTGAAAATAATGGCAGCTAACATTTACTGCGTGCTTGCTGCTGGGTACCATGTTTCATACTTTGCATTACCTGTTTTATTCAATCTTCTTAAGAGCCCTGTGGGACAAGGCATTTTACTACCTGCTGTCTTTATATATAAGGAAATGGAAGGTCAAGTAGAATGATACTTTATACCTCACTGGGTAAGGAAGATGAAATTTAGGGGTGCCTGGGTAGCTCCATCGGCTAAAAGGGTCCAACACGTGATTTTGGCTCAGGTCATGATCTCATGGTTCATGAGATGGAGCCCTGTGTGGGGCTGTGCACTGATATCACGGGTCCTGATTGAGATTCTCTCTCCCTCTCTCCCAACCCTTCCTCTGCTCATGCGTTCTCTGTCTCTCTGTCTCTCTTTCTCAATAAAGAAATACTTTAAAAATAAATACTTAAAAAAATACTTCAAATAAAATAAATAAAATTTAATAATTATTTATTTATCATAATAAATAAATTTATAAATAAAATAATATAAATAAAATAAATACTTATTTTATATAAAAATACGAACCTTGAATTATTTTAGACTATATTTGTATACAGGTTCAGTGAATTCTTGAGGACATTGTTACTCTCGTTTTATAGTTGCCACAATCCATATATTTATTTTTTTAAGTATTTATTTTATTTTATTTATTATAATAAATAAATAAATAAATAAATAAATAATTTAATAAATAAAATATAAAATTATACACTGAACCTGTATACAAATACAGTCTAAAATAATTCCTGACACATAATAGCTATTACTATTATCATTTATCATTAATATTCAAATCTATGTTTCTCTGTAGTTTGAAGTTTCCTGAGTTGTCAAACAGGCCTTTTTTCATCTTTGTACGTGTTTGTGGCCTCATCCTATACCTTGTATGTTACAACATTGCTTCTTAAAGCGCATCCAACAAGCCACTTGCTCTAGAAGGCCCTGAAATCTTGTCAAAAAGAAGGTGCTGGAGCACTTCCCCAAACCGAATGGATCCTGATCTCTGGCAGTGGCCCAGGATTTGAGTCTCAACAAGCTGCTCAGGTGAGTTCCGTGGACACTGAGGTTCGAGGACCACTCTGGTAGGGGCACCAAATGTCTACAAGTGTAATAAACAGATGGGTGGATGATGAAACCAGTTTACGGAAGTGTGCACTTTTAAAAAGTAATGGAAAGGAAAAAAATACCAGTAGTGCTAATAATTTTAGGTTCAGAAGACTCTGGTCTTCCTCTTTGGCATAGGGTTTTGAATCTCAGTGGCTCATTTGGCTTGTCTTTGCCCCGAGTGCTGCTTCAGTCCATTTATTTGTAGGTGGGGTTAGTCATCTATTTAGGCAGGGAACTCACTGGGCTTTGGGCATTTCCTGAGAATGAGCTGTCTCCAGCGGACTCATCAACAACATACACTCCTACACACCCTGGGTGCCTGCCCATTAGTATCGTCCCAAAGCTCTACTGAGATGAGCTAGTTTCATGGAATCTATAAGACATGCAAATAGCTACAAACTTCAAAAAATACTCTAATAGTTTTTCATTGGGATATAAATCTTTTTTGGCCTCAACATTTTACCAAAGAAAAAAAGATGTTGAGTCACATGAATCACATAGAGAGATATTTTGGATTTCTTTTCATACCAACTAGCTCCCTTTTTTTTTAAGAGCGTTTCTGGGGGCGCCTGGGTGGCTCAGTCGGTTAAGCGTCCGACTTCATCTCAGGTCATGAACTCATGGTTCCTGGGTTCGAGCCCCATGTCGGGCTCGGTGCTGACATCTCAGAGCCTGGAGCCTGCTTTGGATTCTCCCTGTCTCTCTGCTCCTGCCCTGCTCATACTCTGTCTCTCTCTTTCTAAAAAATAAATGTAAAACATTAAAAAAAAAAAAAAAGGAACATTTCTGAAGGCACCCTTAAACAAAAGATGGTTTTTCTTAAAGACTTGTCACACCAACGTTTCAGTAGAAATGCTACCCCTTTAAAACAAAGGGGAGGAAAGACATAATCGTGATGTGGTCAGCCGAGCAATAAATTAAATTCACCTGGCAGAGTTGGTCTTCAAGTCTGAGGAATGTAAAAGAACACGTTTCTAGTGAATGAAGAAAAAAACAATCCGCAGAAAGAGACCAGTTCTGAAACATGAAAAGAGAGGTTGCAGTTCCAAACCCTGACTCCAGCGTAATGCGCATGTCCGGGTTAAGAGTCATACTCCCTGGGTAATTTCCATACCAAATGTGCAGCCTTTTACAAGCCAAAACAAAAGCTGTCAAGCCCAACAAAGCCTAAACTAGTTTAATCCCTCCCCGCCCCCCACAACAGAAAAGGAAGATTGTAACAACCTAGAATCGAATCCGGTTTTCATTAAAAGTTACTAAATTTTAAATTTTTAGGGGATTTGGGTTGTGTCACTAGACACTCAAATGGCTTCTTCTAGGACGCAAGAAATTGCAATTTGCCAAAAAGCTCAAAGCCCACAGTTCTATAGGGTTTGTGTGGTCTCAGCTCTAGCACATTTCTTATCCGTCTAGGCGTCAATTTCTTCATCGGTAAAACTAGAAACCGAACCCTGCCTCTTTCCAAGGGGTGAGGGTGAGGATTCTATGTTATTAGTGTCCGTAAAGTGCCTGGCTTACTAAAATGCCAGTTATCATAATGGCACGTGCTTCAGCTTGGGGACTAAGATTTCTACCTCTATTGGAATGGAGAAGTGACGCTGGCGACTTCGATTATAATGAGATGTTACATTGTGTTGCCCTGGCAGGGGAGCTAAAGCCAAAGGAGAAACTGAAGAATGTGGAAGTAAAGCCAGTTAGCTGAACAGCAGGGAGTGTTTGATGTACATGAGCTGGATGAATCTTAAGGGAGAGGGTACTTTTAGACATGCCTCATGTCATCAAGACGTTTCTACACCAATAATAAATCATTGTCATGTACTTAGGCAATAGCACCAAGCGCAACACCAGACTTCTCTGGGCGCTGGTTTTTAGGAATAAAGGCCATCTGTTAGCTGCTTTCCCTCGGAGGAATACCCAACACTGGGTCTGAGTTTTTATGTTTGTGCAGATGACATTGTGATAGTGAGAGAGTGCGCGTACTAATTTCTGCTTTCTGTTTGGCAGAAAGACCCCCGAGAAGATAAAACTGCTTTCATAAAGACACGCAATTGAAAAAGAGCCCTCCACCTCTCCACGCTGAACTTCAAACTCTGTTCAGGAGGGCACACACGCTTCGCCTTGGCTTCGAGGACACGGTAGCCCTACTTCCCTTCGGTTGCATTTGCAAGAGTAATAATTCATAAATTTCAACCAATTCCATGGTTTTTCCTATCGCTGACTCTCTGGATATGGTTCAGGGTGTTTTACTTTTCGACTTCGATGTAAATGTGTTGCAGGTGTGAAGTCTCCTGCTGGGCGGGATTACGAAGCAGGGCGGCCATGAAGGTTCTGGGGAACCACGCCTATGGTTTTCCATTGCAAGCAGGCAAACCAAGCGGGGACCAAATCCGCGATCTGAGAGAGAAGAGCCTGTGCTCCAGGAAGCTGCCCCAGCATCCGAGCAGGATGCATCGGGGGTAGTTGGGGAAGCTTGAGGATCAGAGAGATGTCTGCCCTGAAAGGAGCCCAGTCCATGGGGAAAGTTTTATGTATGGATAATGAGTGGGGAGCAGGGGTTGACATAATGACTAGTCAGGATGAGAGAGCTGAGCTGGAAGAGTCTTCTGGAAGCTGAGAGGTCATCGACACCATGCTCATTCTTTTTTTTTTTTTTTTCCGACGTTTATTTATTTTTGGGACAGAGAGAGACAGAGCATGAACGGGGGAGGGGCAGAGAGAGAGGGAGACACAGAATCGGAAACAGGCTCCAGGCTCTGAGCCATCAGCCCAGAGCCCGACGCGGGGCTCGAACTCACGGACCGCGAGATCGTGACCTGGCTGAAGTCGGACGCTTAACCGACTGCGCCACCCAGGCGCCCCTCACCATGCTCATTCTTTTTTTTTTTTTTTTTTTAATTTTTTTTTTTTCAACGTTTATTTATTTTTGGGACAGAGAGAGACAGAGCATGAACGGGGGAGGGGCAGAGAGAGAGGGAGACACAGAATCGGAAGCAGGCTCCAGGCTCTGAGCCATCAGCCCAGAGCCCGACGCGGGGCTCGAACTCACGGACCGCGAGATCGTGACCTGGCTGAAGTCGGACGCTTAACCGACTGCGCCACCCAGGCGCCCCCACCATGCTCATTCTTAAAAAAATTTTTTTTAAACTTTGTTTTAGAGAGAGAAAGAGCACAAGCAGGGGTGAGAGGCAGACAGAGAGAGAGAGAGAGAGAGAGAGAGAGAATCCCAAACAAGTTCCATGCTTATTGTGGAACCCGACAAGGGGCTTCATCCCATGACCCTGGGATCATGACCTGAGCTGACATCAAGAGTCTGACGCTCAACTGACTGAGCCACCCAGCAAACCCCCACCCCCATGCCATTATTTTAAAACAAACAAAAAGAGAGCTCATAAAGAAATGGTGGCCCTATAACACATGGACAGAAAGTAAATGAAATAAAAGAAAAATAAGCTTTGGGGCTCCAGTTTTAGTCATCAAGTTTCCTTTTCTCAGAAATGATGGATATGTTTCTAGAAAAACATACATTAGGGAAATGATCAGAATGCTTGTAACAGAAGATGCTCCTCACTGTGTTGCTCCTATTAGTAAAATAACAGAAGCACATTAAACAGTGAACAATGGGAGAATTTTAAGTAGTTTAGCACATATTGATATAATGAAATTTTAGACATCTATTAAATAACAAGTTTCTGAAGAATGTTATATGGCATACAAATATCGTCATGTTGTACAATATTGTATGTAAGTGAAAAAGTAAGACATAAAACTGTGTATACAATTGGCTTTCATTGTGTGAAAGAAACACAGGGTATAAAAGGAAAAAAAAAATGGTTGGAAGTAAATACACCATAAAAGAAACGATGATACCCTATCTCGGGGTGATACGCTTATGAAAGATTTTTATTCTCTGTTTACATTTTTTAAAAAAATACTTGAAAAGACAACGAACACATATCCTTTCAGGAACCTGAGAAGCAGGACTTGAAGAAAGACGATGTGACAGACCCACATAGAAAGATAGCCTTTGGGTGCGGAAACCAATTTTACTGCTCAAAACTACTCATACACACACTACACCACACTACACACTCATACACACACATACACACACTACACAACAGTTCCAATTCCAACAATTCCAAACTACTCATACACACACTACACCACACTACATACTCATACACACACATACACACACTACACAACAATTCCAATTTAGCCTCCTGCAGCACGGCCACCGTGGCCACCTGGATTCAACCTTACAGGAATCCCCCAAGCCCACACCCCTCAGCTTTGCCTCAGGAATGCGCATGTCTGAGCCATTTCCCTCTGGCCATGTGGGGAACATCATTCGCGTATACCCAGAGTTGTAAGCAGTCCAAATCCTGACATTTTCTGTGGGTAAAAAGGAAGGGAAGGAGCTACGTGATGGCATGCATAAAATCACATATCCTCTCTTGTGCCATTACATTTTACCCGCTTTCTGAAGGCCCAAGCCCTTCAACACATTGCTCCTTTCTTCCTTTCAAGAATTCGCCCCAAATCTGATACGTGTAGAAGATATCTCTCCGGCTCCCTTCCTTCAGCGGTCTCCCCTTCAGCATTCGAATATGTGGCAGGACAAGAAAATCGGTTTGCTTTACCACTTTTCTTTTCATTCTCTGCATTAAACTGTCTCTGGTTATTGTTTATCTGGCTCTGAGAGGTTCTTCTGCTGGAAAATGAACTTTTGCCCAAACTGCGGATAGGAATACGAATTGGTACAATTTGGGGGATCACAAACAAACACGTATACACTCTTTTTTAGAAAAGGGTTGTTTATTTATTATGAGAGCAAGAGAATGGGGGAGGGGCAGAGAGAGAGAGAATCCCGAGCAAGCTCCACACTTGTGGAGCCTGACGCAGGGCTCATTCTCACGACCATGAGATCACAACCTGAGCCAGTAGCAAGAGTTGGTCGTTCAACCAACTGAGCCACCCAGGCGCCCCCCATATACACTCTTAATCGTAAACACATATTCGCATGGGCACATATAGATTTACCTACCATATGTCAAGACTCTTGAGCTCATACTCTTTAACTTCAAAACTTCTGGGAATTTATTTGAACTAATCAGTCATGATTCATGAATAATAGTTTTTATCAGATTATTATTTATCATTGAGGAAAAGCCAGAAAGAACCTACACGTTTAAAAATTAGAGATTAGTTAAATGAATAATAGAGTCACAAAACGGTAGACTATGCAATTGTTAACAATAAGAATATTTAGCGCTCTGAAAATACTTATGATGTATTCGTAAGTACAGAAGCCAGAGTAGAGAATATTGTGACCTCAGTTTTGTAGAAAGAAAAGACAAGATAAAAAAGAGCAACAAAAAGCCCATACAACAACCTGCAACTGTAGTGTCTGCTGACATTTGTGTGCCCTTTTACACTTTCCTAATTTTCCAAATGTTACACACAGAAGATAGTATTACTTTTATAATCAGACAAAAAGAAGCTATTCAATATTTCTTCCCATTTAAATACTATTGTTCTCACATGAAACTTGGTTTAAGTAACCATGTTGAACATCATCCTTGATGATGTTGAACAATGTTGAACGACGTCCTTGGCGTTTTTTGGGTCAAACTCCAAAGCTCGGAGAAAAGGTAAGGAAACCAACATTTGTTGAGAATATACTATCTGCCAGACATTTTCCCAAGACCTGTTGTTGACTTTAGCCATTCTGACAGGGTTGAGGTGATACCTCATTGTAGTTTTGATTTGCATTTCTGTGGTGATCAGTGATATTGAACATCTTCTCATGTGTCTGTTGGCCATCTGTATGTCATTGGAAAAATGTCTATTCATGTCATCTGCCCATTTGTTTCTTGGGTGTTGAGTTTTATAAGTTCTTTATATATTTCAGATACTAACCTTTATAGGATTTCATCTTTTTGAAGAGAGTTGATAGTTTAGTTTTGACTTGTAAAATCCTTTGCTCCTCTTAAAGCTGGGTTTTACAAGGAAAGGAAGACTTGATTGTTTTTAAAAAAATTTTTTTTAATGTTTGTTTATTTTTGAGGGAGAGAGAGTGTGAGCAGGTGAGGGGCAGAGAGAGGGAGACACAGAATCCGAAGCACAGAGTCTGACGAGGGGCACGAACTCACGAACCGCGAGATCATGACCTGAGTCAAAGTCAGGCGCTTAATCGACTGAACCACCCAGGCGCCCCAGAAGACCTGGTTTTTATAAATTACTTCCTCTGTCAATTCAAAAACCTGGATTCTTCCCAGCAGTTGAGTTAAAAGGAAGTTTTCATATAGAATTCTTTCTTCTAGTGACCATAGAAGTGGAGTTTAATATTTAGGGACTGTGTAACCTCATTTTCTGGGGAGTTTCATTTATTAGGAATGCATCATTAGTCAGCTTATTGGGGAATGTTTCCAAGACAGTGTGGCCGAATAATACCTTACCTCCAGCTGGACGGGAGTAAAACAGTCTTTACAATTATATGGTGGAAAAGTAATGCAAGCTTTATTTAGGCAAAACACTTGGGCCTTGACAACTCGCAGAATTAAGGGACCCAGGGAAGGTCTGGAACTTCTGTACGTGAACATGGAGGCCATCATTAGAATTGACACCTGGGTTTGGTATCCAAACGCCGCAAGGAAAGAACGATTACAGACCACAATAGGACAAGATGGATTCTCTCTGCATACCGCTCTTCACCCAACACTTTTATCATTGCCAAGAAGAGAATTATAAATCACTCCTGATCATTCTTCATATGTTCCCCAGATTGTAGTTCATTTTCCTGAGCCTCAACTTACTGCACTTTGCTGGACCGTAAGCCCAGAGTGTGATATTGAAACCAGGCCCGTCTCTTTCAGAGCTCAACGCTGTGTAGTCCAACTCCGTGGCTGTGCTGGGGGGCCAGGTCTGTGCATGGGCCCTTTCACCAAAACCCATCCTCAAAACTCCCTGGATCCTGAAGCGAGATGATAGCCTGTGTGACCCCTGCGTGGCTCATGATCAGTTTAGGGGAACCCTCAAGACATCCACTCACCCCTGCCTCGTTCTGCCTACTTCAGAATCCACACACGCTGTGGCTATGTGACGGGGGTATCATAAAGCTGGGTGGGACCAGGAATATCTGTTGTCCTGACAACCTAAGGATGCTTTCACCTCTTAGCACAAGTGTGAAAGGGTAATGCAGGTGGCTGAGTAGACGTGGACCATTAGCTTCTTTCTTCTGAGGACAAGCGATCACTAGTCGTGGTCTTTTGTTCACAGTGAACTTGAATGATAGGCGGTAGGAGCCCTTCGAAGAATAAAAGCATTTTTAGGCCTGGAGAAGAGAAGAGTGGGAAAAAGAGGTAATATTTTAAAAGTCTCATGAGTTTGAAGTGGAGACACAAGGGAGACAGGATCAAAGAGGTCCTTCTATGACCCTGGTGATGCCTATTATTGGTGATAATTCAAATGCTTGATCGCCTCACTCTATTAAAAGAAGGCTGCGGTTTGGTTGTGTCTCCAGAAATTACAGATATAAAACAAAGTTGGAGAGTTGCAAACGGACCTGACTTTGTAAAAGGCAGCAACAGCATTTGAAATTTAAACAGCAGTCATGGCAATTATTTCACAGAAATAATTTGTCAGGGGAGGCAGAAAGAAATCTAACTGAAAAAGAATAAGGTGCCACATAGTTTTTACAAAACACATTTAAGAATGCCTTTCGGGATATCATAATAAACATCAGGAATATAATACAGGAACTGGGCATGATAGGCGGAAGCAGGAAAATAAGTAAATAATTATTCAATGGGCCAGATTCTATGGCGGTGGGGGGGTGGTGAGTAGGGAAGAGCCAACTGATAGTGTTCACAGAGAGACCTCCATGTTCTTGAAACTTCTTGCCTCCCCCAAAAAACCATATCCATCTGGGGGTAGATTTCAACCAGGACCCAGTCTTTGTATGACCCTTACTTCAGGCAGGAAGTTCTGAAATGCACCTTCTACCAAACCTTGCACGCTTCACTTCCTGAACTTTCTCCTGTTTATCTTCGTTCCTGGCTGCCAGGGCCAGATAAAGTTTTGCACCGCTGAGGGCAGGTGCCAATCTTGATATAGCATGTATAGATCAAGTATGGGTCATTAAGTCAGAAGTTGCTAACTGTCACTGATGCATTAGCAAACCAACAAAAACATTTACCAAGCACCCTCTGCATGTAAGGCTTAATACCATAAATATACAAATGAATTTAAGACACTATCAAGGAATCAAGGAAACGATGAGCTCTATGTAGAGCCGACACTGAACATTAGCTTGTGGTAGGTGTTTGTTAACTTTTCATGGAGATAAACATAAATGTTAGGATCAGGAAGAACCACCAAGTTCAGTAAAGGGGCACTAAATCACCAGGGACTAGAGTGGTCACTGCACCTTCAGGAAATATGGAGATGTGAGGGAGGAAGGGACCTAACAAACACACATTGATTGGTAACATATTATGGGTCTCAGGCTCCTTGCGTTTATTCTCTCATTTTTAATCCTGTCACCAATTATCCGAGGTAGACTCTGTCCTTAAGTGTATGGATGAAAGCACGAAAGCCTGAAGCTGATTAAAAATTTGCAAAGGTCACAAAACTAGTGCACGGAAGAGACGGATTTTGAACCCACAGCCAGTTGAGTTCATAATCTTATACTCTTCGCTTCACTGGGAAGGATATCTGGATTTGATAGGCTGAGAAGAAGCCAGAGAACAAGTTCCACCCAGTTTGGCCTGTATTTTCGAAATATGTGCCAGCATAGATAGTTGAAGTTAGTTCTGAGGTTGACAGCTCTCTTAGTAAAGTGGTGCAGAGAGAAATACGGCAGCGAAACACATAGAGGTGAATGTCACCATTGGGTTTTCGTTAACATTTGGTTTTACGTTCCCCCAGAAGCAGACCCAGAGACAAAGATTCAAATGCAAAGAGTGTATAAGGGCAAGCAGGAGATACTGATGGAAAGGTGCGGGAATAAGGCAAGGAAGAGAATGCACATAATGGGCGGGCATATTAAGTCAGAACACCACGATGGATGACTGGGACTTAATCTCGTGGAGTATCATCGTTTTAAAAAATTGTTTTAATGTTTATTTATTTTTGACAGAGAGAGAGAGAGAGAGAGAGCATGAGCAGGGGAGGGGCAGAGAAAGAGAGAGACATAGAATCCGAAGCAGGCTCCAGTCTCTGAGCTGTCAGCACAGAGCCTGACACAGGGTTCGAACTCACGGACCGCGAGATCATGACCTGAGCCGAAGTCGGACGCTCAACTGACTGAGCCACCCAGACGCCCCTCGTGGGGTATCATCTGAAAAACAGCACATAACACAAATCTCAGAAGCATCTACCCAAGGAGTCAGAGGGCTGGAGGATTTAGACACCTGTTTCGACCAGTCACCGGCTAAGAGCTGTGGCAGAGGGGTGGTAGAGTGGGGGTAGTTAATTCCATGGTACTTCTTGTCTACTATGTGCACAAACAGAGCCCCATCTGAGGCTTGGGGGGGAGCCCCAAGGGAAAGTCGCGCAAACACAAGAAACTGGCTGTCTTGAGGGACATAGGTAAGGCCCAAGGGATATGGACAGAGCACGGAGAGCACATGCTATAAATATCAGCATCTTTGATGTAGGGTTTGTGATATTCTTTATTAGCCCATCCCTTTTGATGTGTATGATTATGTAGACCATTGTCTCTCAAACTTCAAAGTGCATGAAAATCACTTGAGCGGTTTGTCAACCGAGCAGGTTCCGGGACCTCCCCCATTGAAATTAAGATCCATAGTTCAGAGATGGAGTCCAGAAATTTGTGTCATTAGTAAGTATCCTTGGTGATTCTGACAAACATGGTCTGTGGATCACACAGTGAGAAACAGTGCTGGAATCTCCATGCACTACATGGAAAACAGATAAGCAAGGGGGAGGCCATGTGATACAGTGAAAAGAGGTTGGTATTCGGATCAAGATATCCTTGGATATAAATGCTGGTTCCATTACTTAGTGACCTTAGAAGAATAATCTCATCTATTTGTTTCTTTTTACCTCTAGGATGAAGAGAAAAACACCCACCTAGACTGTTTCCTATGAGAGTTAAATGAGCTAACCTCATTATGAGCTAGCCTCAATATGTGGCTTATGTTAAGGACTCAGCGTTAATTCTCTTTCTTTTGCGTGTTTGTTTCTCAGAAGATTGAAATCTGTTGACAAAGTGATGCCAGTGGCGTTGAATAATTAATGCTGTTTGATGAATCATACTTGATGAGGAGAAAACGTGATGATAAAGTAATGCAGACTTTGGCTTTAAATTTTCCCCAAACTTTCTCATCGCACCTAAGTTGGGTTACTTGTTGCATTGGAATGACATCACATAATGAGCACCATGGGGCTAGAAACAGAAGTGTCCACATGCCAAGAAACAGATCAGGTTGTTCTTCCTCCAGACTCTCATCCTTAGACACTGACTTTCCATACTTAGAAACTATTTGGTTGATTGGCTCTTTGTGTTCCTAGAGAAGATATTTTCAATACATGAGGAAAAAAAAAGGGAAGGTGCCAAGGGAAAGATTAGGGACAAAATAGACTATGATTTTGAAGAGATCATACTTATTTATTGTCACGATGTCATCATGCCCAAACTGAGCGACAATGAGGATGCATTTGGGACTGTAATGGTAAGACCACAACATAACTCGCAAGAGATGAGGATCGGAGCACAAGGCAACATGCTTCGTACTTAATAGGTCCTTGAGTGTTCACTGAATTCAATGACATCATTCATGACAGAGTCACCTTCGTGCTTCTCTAGGTTCTCTAGGGAGTTCACTCCCTGGGCCTCATCTTTCTCTTAGTCACCTAGTTTGGCTTAAACGGTAACCAAATCTGTCTGGCTTCGGGTTAATGGCTTCTCCCTGGTCCTTAGAAATATAAAGGACAGTGTACCAATGCATGAAGATTTGTTAGCTGCTCCGCAGGTCAATTGACTTAATCTCATAAACAAGACATGCCCAGGATAAGAGTGAAGATTTTGAAAGAAAAACTTTCTTATAGATGTGAGTCCTGATATGGACCACAGAGGTCTTTTACCGTAGAGTGCGCCACTGCTCACGAACATGGCGCAAGAGCACGTGTTTCTTCAAGCTCAGAAACGTGAGATACGCAGTCCACCATCTTTTTAAAAAATTTTTTTTTTCAACGTTTATTTATTTTTGGGACAGTGAGAGACAGAGCATGAACAGGGGAGGGGCAGAGAGAGGGAGACACAGAATCGGAAACAGGCTCCAGGCTCTGAGCCATCAGCCCAGAGCCCGACGTGGGGCTCGAACTCCCGGACCGCGAGATCGTGACCTGGCTGAAGTCGGACGCTTAACCGACTGCGCCACCCAGGCGCCCCACGCAGTCCACCATCTTAACATGACCAGAGGAACTGACGCTGCTGGGCATGCTGCCTACAGCACAAGCCACCCTAGTACACTGCACTCCCAAAGCAGTCACTTGCCCCCTGCTTACACAGGAAAGCTAGAGTGGTCTGTTGGTAGAAGGATGGGATGGAGGGCCGAAGCCTGGTTTTAGTCCGTGTCTGTCCTCCTCTGACTAAGGGACCAAGGTCAAGCCACATCTCTACACTGTCATTTTCTCTAATGTCCGAGGAAGGAGTTAGATTAAATGATCGTTAATCTCTCCTCCTCCCCGGAGGTGATTTTGCGAACGAAAAAAATCAGGGTAACCAGTAATAAGTACACCTGACTCTCATTATTTGCATTAGGTATGTCCTCCAAGTAGCTGGGAACATTGAATTAGCAAATGGCGATCCACGGACCCCGGGGAAATATAGGGTTAGGTTCCGCCGAGCCCCTGATCATCATTTTTATCAACTGATCAATAGGTAACCTGGTTTTATGTGTTTTCTATTTAAAGACACCTATATATTGTTGATTTATTAACATTGAGGTCACAGCCAACAGCACCGTTCAAGCACGGTAACTGGTGCCTGAACAAAACTTTTCTAACGTGCGTATCTTGTCCGTAAGGTGCCTCACAGGGTTCTTGTGCTTAGGAGCAGCACACAGCATCTCAGCACTTCATTCGGGGACCAATTTCAAATAGATGAAATCACCAACAAAAAAGTACAAAGTGCTAAAAAAAAACATGGCATTGAAAAGCCCGTGGAAAGGACACTTATTTCCAGTATAAGAGCTGAAACGGGACGGCACAGCACCACCTTGCCTGACCTCAGCTGGGACTATGGGCATAAGGCTAGTCAAATTTTTTGCTGCTCTGCACATGTCTGGAAATGACTATGAAAAGCACCACAGATACATATTTGGAAGTTACAAAGAAATTTTAGTGAGTGTCCAAATTTGTAAACACAGAATCCATGAATAATGAGAATCAACTGTACGTGAAAAAATAAACGCAAATTATTTTGTTATTTCATAGTCTCTTGCTTCTAAAAACAGCAGACTTTCTTCAAACCCTTAACTTAAAGCAGTGTCACAATCCCCTGCGTGTTGGGTAAAATTACAAGCCTATCTCCCAGATGGGGCAATGTGGGCACGAAGCAGCTCCCCAAATGTCCCAAGCAATTCTACCGAGCCAGGATAATTCAGGAGTGTGAAACTAATCCTGCGTTGGGCGCACTGGGGCTGTCCTGTTCCTGCTCAGTGACGGACAGAAGTGATGCTCCCCCTTTCAGTACCTGCTAGCTAAGTCCTGGACTGAGGCTCTGTAGTGCGTGCCTAAAACTTGTTCTGGGACACACCTTCTGGAATTCTAGCAAGCGACTCTAACTACTGCCCTGTCACTTTGGCCTGTAAGAGTTTTACCTGAGGATTAACCATAATTTCACCATAATTTTTTTCTTCTGGAAATGGCATCACTGACATTTTACCCCTCCCCAGTACACAGCTTCAGCTCCCTAGCCTCATACCGAGGACTTTCTGGCCTCACCCAAGAATGATACCATTCGTTTTCCGGAGGGCAAGTATAACTTTCTATGCATCTTTTTAAATGTCTTATTTATTTTTGAGAGAGCACAAGCACAAGCGGAGAGAGAAAGGGGCAGAGGATCTGAAGCGGACTCTGTGCCGACAGCAGCAAGCCCCATGCGCGGCTTGAACTCACGAACCGCAAGCTCAGGACCTGAGTCTGGACAATCAACTGAGCCACCCGGCTGCCCCTTTCTATTCATTTTTAAAAATTCCGCTCTCTGTCTCACAGTGTGTGTAGCAGTGCCTGGTGCATAGAGCTCGCTGTGAACACACAGATGAAATGGAATTCTACTCCACGGTGAAAATTTCCCCGACGTTTCCAACCGCTTGTAATTGGAGGGAAACAACCCTGTGGAGTCTCTTCGGACCTGCTAAGCACTTGCTATTACCCCATCTCCCTTAATCCTCAACGGCCCTGCAAAAGTATTCTTCGTCCCACATTATAAAAGGAGAAACAGGTCCAAATGAATTTATGTAACTTGTCTAAAGTTACAAAGCTAGTAAATGCAGATTTACTATGACCGCAGTTGAAAGCCTGTTTTTCCCTGCGAGCGATGGCTTTGTTTATTTGTATCACTAATGTCTTATATCTCCTCAGCTGAAGCTTCACAGATAATTTCAGTTGAAAAAGAAATTCTGCTGCTGATTGCCGAAGACTTGAGCGGTGGACAAAAAGAACTGTGGGAGATCATAGGGATCGGGCAGTATTCGGGTTAAAAAGAACGGCCACTTACCAGCTGCTCTATGAGATTGACATAAAAGTTTCTCTGCCAAGAAGCAAGAATGTAGTCATGCACTGGGAGAACAATTTGCTGATGTTTATCTTTCAAGAAAACGGAGGTTAACGAAAAGAATGTATCATAGGTTGAAGACAAACTACCATCTCAGAAAAGCTGAAACATAATTCACAAAATGGCCTTTATTTCACATTCATCAGCTTTGAACTAACTACACACCTTCTCTATTATCTCACAAGAAGATAAATAATCGGCCGCCTCTTCTCTCCATTAGAAGCTGTTGGACACTGTTGGTCTGTCTGGAATTGAGCAGGTAATACCACCCCCATTGTATAGATGATGTTCAAAAAACTATTAAGTTTTTCTCCAAAAGATTCTTGTGCATCAATTATGGGCCGAACATTGCAACTAGCAGTTAACCCTGGATTTGGTGACTTCTTAAGATCCCTCTCAATCAATAGTCTATTCTTTTCTGTGACTAGTCTAAAGATCAGATTCTCCCAAAATTTATGAACCCATCTAAGGTCATTGGAAGAATCTATAAACCCATGAAGGGGAGACTTTTTTCTTTCTTATGACCTCTGCTAAAACTATATTTCCAGGGGCGCCTGGGTGGCGCAGTCGGTTAAGCGTCCGACTTCAGCCAGGTCACGATCTCGCGGTCCGGGAGTTCGAGCCCCGCGTCAGGCTCTGGGCTGATGGCTCAGAACCTGGAGCCTGTTTCTGATTCTGTGTCTCCCTCTCTCTCTGCCCCTACCCCGTTCATACTCTGTCTCTCTCTGTCCCAAAAATAAATAAACATTGGAAAAAAAAAATTAAAAAAAAAAAAAACTATATTTCCAGCATTGTTGGGGCTAAGATTCTTCCCTTTAAGATCTACTTGTAACAGCATATTGATTGAGCATTATGAAACCCTTGTAAGGGGTTTAGGAGCTCATTTTACCCACTCCTAGTCCTCTTTCTAACACCCATACTTAGATTTAACACCTCCAGTGATGAGGATTGCTCCTCTGCCTGTGCCATTTTAAGAAACTCTTCCTGCTATTTATTTAAAAACCGTCTTCCAGTGACCTTTACCTATAAGTCATAACCCTTTGTTATTGAACCTGGAAGTATAGGTCCAGATAGTTTTGAAAAATGACTCTATGGTATAATCATAAGCCCAGGGCAATACTAGTTTATAAGCGTTTCTCTGGCTTCCAATCTGGTTTAGGACGTGTCCCAGACTTTTCATTGTATGATGAGATTTTACTAGAATAGTTGCCTTAGAATAATTTGTGATTAGTTGGGTGGGCTTCCTCCCTCTTTGTCCTTCCAGCTCTACCACGGTCTCATCTAGCCGTGGGTAAGGATGTACTCGCCGTGCACAGGGCTCTTATTCTCATCTGTGGCTAAATCTGAAAGATGACAAGTGATAAGTCATCTCTTCTCCTGATCCTTAGCACCTCCCTTTCAGAAACAGCTTGCTGATGAAATGAAGCCTGCTCAGACACAGGCCCTTGGGTGCCGCTGTCTCCTTCCAGTCTCAGATAGTTCTGGGAACAGTCAACACTCTACTGGTGCACAACTCAGTTGTACCGTGACGGGTGGCTGCAAAATACATGAAACCACCAGGTCACAGTCAGCAGGGGGACTGTGCATGAGAAACATGGTAATTTATAGTTTAGGTACATGTGGAATAAATGAAGGGAATAGAGGCAGAACAGCCCTGTCTGCGAAGCAGGACGAGAGTGGTTTGAACAGTTTAGGTACTGTTGTTTTATCATTTATTGTACAGTGTAAAATCTACAACTGTTTATTTTATTGCGTGACAATGTTCTTTTATTTTGCAATAAAGACTTTTAGCAGCAATACATTTTTTAAAAAAGGAAGCCTGTGTGTAGTTGAAGGATAAGAAGCGAAATTTTGATGGCTCAAGAAAGTTAACAATGAACTTGTGCAAAATGTGTCTTACTTAACATTTACCCTCCGCCATGGGGCCTCAGGGGTGTAGCTGACTGCGTGGAAACCAGAAGGCCAAGTCTGCTGGAGAGGCATCAGCAGTTACTTCAAAAGGTAGTATATAGTATATAAAGACTGTGCTCTCTTTACAACCACAGAAAGTCCCATTCGTATCATTCCAAGAGATACAACTTTTCATTTAGATCCAATGGCTATTCTATGTCACTTTCACTCTATTTTTTTTTTTTTTTCCGAGAGAGCACAAGCAAGGGAGCGGCAGAGGGAGAGGGAGAGAGAATCTCAATCAGGCTCCATGCCCAGTGAGGAGCCCAACACAGGGCTTGATCTCATGACCCCGAGCTCATGACCTGAGCTGAAATCAAGAGTTGGACACTTAACCGACTGAGCCACCCAGGCACCCCAACTCGTGTTTTATTCCGAGATTTTTTGTTCCTGAATTCATACTCAAGCAACAGCTGTTAGCATGTGGCATCGTGAACAACAGAAGAAATTCACAGTAAAATGTGGAGTATTGTGCCAGTGTCATCAGATTCTACAAATAAAAAAATTAGCTCATCCCAATTATGCTTCTTTTCCCCTCGGTTCAATGTAATCAAAGCCAACCTTGTAGAAATTCATTCTTTTGACAGTGTAACATTTGACATTATTGTGAATGTCAGAGAGTTAGCTAAAATGTTTGACATTGAAGATAAAATTATGTTTTGACAATGAGTACACAGCACAGATTTTGGTGAACCACAATGTTCTTAATAAAATAAGAAGCTCGTGAAGCAGAGAATTGGATATGATGCACAACATACCTCATAATTACATCCAAATAAGCTGTGATATTCTACCAAATGATATAGAAACTGTAGTGGTCAGGGGTGCCTGGGTCACTCAGTTGGTTAAGTGCCCGACTCTTGGTTTTGGCTCAGGTCTTGATCTCACAGTTCATGAGTTCAAGCCCTGCATCGTGCTCGGAGTCTGCATGGGATTCTCTCTCTTCCTCTCTCTCTCTGCCCCTCCCATGCTCTCTCTCTCTCTCAAAATCAATAAATCAACTTAAAAAAAAGTCTGTTAAAAAAAAAGAAACTGTAGTGGTGAAACTGTAAAACTGTGTTTTTAAGTATACAGAGTAACTAAATTCCATAATTTTTTGACAGCGCTGATTTTAAATTTTAAGGAGGTACTGTGGCATGGCAATATGTGTTTTCTTTCTTTGCTATTTGAAATCAGCTTTTAAAAATGAGCTTTTGAAGAACTACTTTGTAAAGTTACCCAAGTGCCCTGCAGTAAAAAAAAAATACATATATATGTATACATATATACGTAAGATTATTATATATATATTATATATATATAAGATTTCTATAAACTGGAATTGAACTTTTCAAAATAAGTTGGAAATATTTAAGTCAAGTATTTGATGAATGGAACAGAAAAGTTCCATATACAAAGCATTTGAAGCTTTGTATATATTGTATTTACTGAACCGCTTTGAATATTTATGTTGAATATATTGAAAACAAACTTGCGAAGAGAAAGGCATTGACATGTATCCCTACAAAAACAAACAAGAAACTGATTGAATTAAATGGTGAGCGTTCAAGTAGTTTACATAATAATTTTTTAGATCCATAGGCACTAAAAACATTAATGGTAGTCAGCAAGGATTTGCTTCGTGCCAGCTACTGAGCAAAGCACGTCATACGCTTTGTCTTTAATATTCCCAAGTATGAAGGAACAGTAATAGTAAAAAGGAACAGTAATAACAATGTTATTATCCTGGTTTTTTTTTTTTTTGATGTGATTTTTGTTTGCTTTTTGTCTTTGTTTTTAGATGAAGAGTCTGAGCTGAAAAGAGCCACCTGAATTTATCCTAGATTATGGAGCCGCCGGCAAAGCCAAGGAGCTGATACATTTCTCTGTCCAGCCAAGCCAAGGAGCTGATGCATTTCTCTGTCCGGCAAAGCCAAGGAGCTGATGCATTTCTCTGTGACTCCAGATCTGTGTCACAGCCATAACACCGCAGCGTAGCTCCGCCAGCCAGTAATTGCTCGGTCCTTTGAAACCTATGCTTCACCCCTGACACTGTTACCAAACCTTAGTTTGCATTGTGTGTACTATAAGAAAAAGTACTCAAAGGTTTCCCAGGATTTATTTTCCAAATCCAAAAGTATATGGCCACATTAAACTTTTTATTGATTTGTGTTTAATTAAATGTGCTATCCCCTCCTGGTTAGAATCTCAATTTGCTTTTGGGAAGACAATAAAAGTTTCGTTGTTTTTTTTTTTTAACTCTTTCAATTTACAAATGAGGAATCTGGAACCTACAATGCTTCATGACATCCTCAAACATACAATGCAAGCTGAGGGCAGAGCTGGGTCCAGAAGCCTTGAAGTTTAGCTCTCTCCCCTGGTACATTTCGCGACTTCAGACGGACCTTTCCGCCTCCCCAGGAAAGTTTAGCATGAGTCTGAGTCGTCACTCATAGCCACAGAGAACCCAACAGTGGTTTTGCAGATGTGGAAAGATCTTATGGTCTCTGGGTGTTCAGAGACCAGAAAATTGTAGGGAAGTCAAGAATGGCCGCTCTAGCAAGAAAGAAACACTCTTGAGAGAGCGCGGACTGGAGGAAAATAGGCACACTGACGTTGCTTATACTTTTATTAAAGTCCATTGTTTCTGAAAGAACATTGTCATTTGCAGGAAGCAAAGAGTGTAGGTCTGAAAGTCTTCCCTGACTCACTTCCAGAGAAATGAAGAACAGGACCCGTGTGGCTCCCAGCCACCCATGCTAACAAGAGGTCTCCTCAAAGGCCCTTTCCCTGGGTGTTCAGTTGATATCATCAGCCTAAAGTGTCTCCAACTGGAACTGGCTGCTCCCAGAAATCTGTCAGCTGAGTGTTTGGAAGAAACTGAGAAATCCTTGAAAAACATGAAGGGATCAAAAGTACTTATTAAAGTATTTTCAAAAGAGCTCTGGGTTTAATAAGAAGCAAATGAGATCAGATAGAGAGGAATCTGGAGACTGGTTCTGGTGTGGAAAACTCCTTGTGGCAAAGACCAGAAGAAAGGAACATACCAACGGGAACAGAGCTTATTTGGAAGCAGGGTGTTAGTGTGCAAGTAAATTGCTCTGCCCTTGAACCTGGAGGAGTGTGCAGAAGTAAGCAATTACTTAAGCAGACACATCTTTCCTGAGAGATCTGATCCAAGGAAAATAGTGAATTACAACAAAAATTGTAAGGAAAAGAGAGGAAACACCCAGTCTTCTCTCTTAACTGAGAGCCTTTTCATGTCTCCAGAAGACTTGCAACCTAGAGTCCGGACTTTATTTATGCATTAGTCAGTTGTTGGCACTCTAACGAGTTTCATTAAAAGAAAGTTCTAGAAAAAAATATGGATTTTCTTCTCTCACCAGCCAGCCAGCCAGCCAACCAGCCAACGAACCAACCAGACAAAACTACCTTCTATACACTTTTAGAGTAAAATGTAATTTAAATGCACGTTATTAGGTAGAACAATTGTCCATGGAAAAGAAAATCCATTCACTTAATAAACTCCAAATCATTGACTAGGCCAGAAACAGCCAATGCCCAGGGCTACACAAACACTGACGCATCAGAGCTAGCATAGATTTCTTCCATAGAAAATTAGAACCCTGTGAGTCTCAGCTCTCAGCACTCTTAGTGAAATTTGGAAAAAAAGGCCAATTTGTAGGGAGATATTTATCTCTAAGGGATTGACCAAACTGATGGCGGCAATCTTCTCTTTTAAATTTCAGGCGTATAATTAATGAATATGGTCAACTATAACACTAAAAATTAAAAATACAGAGAAACACCTAAAACCTGATGTCCCCAGGATATGATGAGAGAGATACTTCATTCACAGCATGTAAGATCTTAAAGCGACATAATCACCTGGGCAAAAATGGCAGTATTTGCAAAAACTTGAATTTAAAAAGTTCATTCTTGTTGACATAGTCATTCCAGTGTAGAAATGTATTCTAAGGAAACTATATACACACACAGTCTTAGCTACAGAATTCTTCACTGTAGTTTTGTTTTATTTTGATTTATTTTTTTAATGTTTATCTTTATTTTTGAGGCAGAGAAAGACAGAGCATGAGCGGGGGAGGGGCAGAGAGAGAGCGAGACACAAAATGTGAAGCAGGCTCCAGGCTCTGAGCTGTCAGCACAGAGCCCGACGTGGGGCTCAAACTCGTCAACTGCAAGATCATGACCTGGGTCGGACGCTCAACCAACTGAGCCACCCAGGCGCCCCTGTAGCTTTGTTTTAAAAAGAAAAATAGGGGCTCCTGGGTGGCTCAGTCGGTTAGGCATCTGACTTCGGCTCAGGTCATGATCTTGAGGTTTGTGAGTTCGAGCCCCACGTCAGTCAGGCTCTGTGCTGACAGCTCAGAGTCTGCAGCCTGTTTCGGATTCTGTGTCTCCCTCTCTCTCTGCCCCTGCCCTGCTCATGCTCTGTCTATCTCTCTCAAAAATAAAGAAACATTTAAAAAATTAAAAGAAAAAAACCCCAAGAAATATCATAAAATTCAATGAAAGGGGATTGATTAAGGAAACTATGGTGTATTCATTTGACAGCCATTTTTTGCAGCCATTAAATAACAGAATTTAAGTATGTCATGAAATATATAAAAATAAATATATTTATATTTATATGACTAAAAGGTAAGCTAAAAGATAATATCACTGTATCCAAAATTGGTAAACAATATTAAGTATATACATGCGTATACTAAAATTTGAATGAAACGTATTTATGTATTTATGGCAGTTATCTCCGGGTGGTAGAATTACAAGGGCTTTTTAATTGTTTTCCTCTATACTTCTATTTTCTAGATATTTGTATTTATAGCTGATATGTCTGATGCAGTATCCAACCTTCCCTTAAGAGCAAACAGCTGCTCTTTGGACACAGGTGACCTTCTGAATGGTCCAGGGGCAATTCTCTGACCCAACCATATCTCATCCTTGGGTTGGTTGGAGAACCTTGAGATGGCTTCATCTTTGAAAGGTGATGAGAGAAGGAAAAAAGAAGAGAGAGGGAGAGAAGAGAGAGAGAGACAGAGAGAGAGAGGGAGAGAGAAATTAGGAGAGATAGTTGGTATCTAAAGCTGCCTCCATTCTCATTTTTAATTGTTTCCTAATGCCAATCAAAGAAAATATGCACCTTATAATCAACCTCCCTTTCTAAAGATGGCTGATGTGTTTCTTGCAAACAGCTACAAAAACACAACAATACCAGGAAAACGAATCTATCATAATTAAGAGAAAAGTTAAATTGCATTTTGAAATAAATCTGTAGCAGGATAATACGTTTTTATGCTTTGTCAATTATAAAAAGATAACTAGACACACTTTTATATTCTTGGCGTTCTGTTGAACAAAGTGTCATTTTCTCAGAGAGTTAAAGTTATTTGCTATGTGTGCTTCTCTGTTTTTATAAGTCTGAGCAAATGACAATGTTGCTTTCCTTGAAACCTGGATAAGATTTTCCTCGTACATGTAAGTCTTCATCTTAGAGAAGTTCACTCCATATTCCACCTTCAATGCAGTTTTCCTTATTTATTAGTCCTTATTGGTCAGCATACCTTTCTGAGAATACACTTTTAGGAATGTTACTGGTCCTCAGTCCACTGTGTTTTGGAAACTCTGAGAATCCACCTGTCCTGCAAGCAGGGAATAATATATTAGAAGAGATTATTGAGTGGATGGATGGGTGGATGGATGGATGGATGGATGGACAGATGGAAGAGACTGCAATATTAATCAAATGTGTTTTTAATGTCTAGGATAGGCTTAGCACTGGGCCAGTCTCTGAGAAGCCATGTCAGTAAGAATCATGAATTCCATCTTTGAGAAGCTTAAAAGAATGTTATGTTGGACTGCAAGTCATTGTTAAGATCCTCCCTAAGAGCAATCTATCTTTATGAGTGGTTCATGCCCCGAAGGCAGGTTGGATCACTCTAAGATATGTGAAGCTCTGGAAAAATTTATCTATATAAATACAGATAACACCTGGAGTCCCCCAAATTAGTGTGTCGGCCCCATTCTGGAGGCCCGATCTCATGTGCTCCCACCAAAGAAATTCCACACCAGCCAGTGGGAGTGATCCACTTGCCATATCAGCCTCTCGAGGCCCTGGGATGGCCCCATGGGTGGCAGGTCTCAGAGCTTCTCACAGCCCCTGGTTGAACCTACAAACGGGATAGCAGGTTGACTGAGATCCATGTGGGTTTCTATCTGGGCAGGGAAAGTCTTGCCTGGGTAGCATTGTGGGCTCCACCTGTTCATAGGCACTAGAAGGGGACTGGAAAATGTTGAGGGAGACGCTTCAAAGCACAGACCTCCATAAGACATGGGGCTTGAGGCAGGAATCCTTGTTTGCCAAGACTAATGGTGGTTCTAAAAGTAGGCATTTCTTTTTTTCCAAATGCCCTTCCCCTGGACTCACTGTTATTCATTTTGTCACAAATGCCCACGGTGTCCAAGGCACTAAACATAATAAGTAATCATCTTGGTAATGGAAAATTCCACCTCCTTACCTAGAGTCTGACAAGCCATCATTGAATTTCCAAACAGCTTACCATCAATGACAGAAGTCTAAATACATACATACTTATAATTACCTTCCAAGGCTCCAAGCACATTAAGGGAGAGAAATATGAACTCTTGCCCCTATATTCATACTTTAATATTTTCTTCTGTTGCCTGATCATCTGGTTTGTGTGGGTCATGAAGCTGATGAGCTAGATGGCTTTCTCCTTCTAAATGAAGAGCCGTCAACCAAATTAGAAGCACTGAGGTAAAAGCCAAGTAGTAAAGGCCACAGGCAGGAGTTAGAGCTGTTTGGACATGGAGGACAGAAGTGGGACGTGGGGAAAAGTGTGGACTCTTGTGCACCCGTGTCCCAGACACAGAGAGAAACCACGAACAAATGCCGAAAGGGTCCTTTTCCTGAAATACCCGGGGACATGGGGTAACTCAAGCAGTGTAGCTATAGGGCACAGGAGATGAAATGGAGTATGTATTCCATTGAAGGGCCATTCTCCTCCTTTGCCTGGGAGCAAAGCAGAACTTTTTTACAGGGAGGATCCATGAGCGGAAGTTCCATCTTGTGACTTAGCCACTTTGCAGGCACCGGCAGATGGTACCCTCTGCACAGGTATCAGTGTCCTCGGAGTAAACACTAGCAGAGACGACAGTTCCAAAGAATTTGCAAGACATTTTGAGGACATCAGCTATTCCTAAGTGGGCTCCAGAGCAGAAAAACACAGCAGGTGCAGCATGGTTACTGTGGCTGACAGACATCAGCTTTTAATTATACACAAGTTAATATAGTGTTTAATACCGATCAAAAGTCTTCCTCCACTTCCCAGGAAAACGTTTCTTAGAAAAATGAAAAGAACTTGTTGTGCCTCTTTGAACAGATCGCTCGATCCTTTGGAGACTCATTTTCCTTATCACAGAGATAGTATGAGGACTAAATACACCCTGAAAGGCTGCTATATCTTTTGTGTTTACTAGTCACGTGGTCATTCTTTTCTGAGGGTCGACAGTTATCACTGTGTTCTTTGGGTACATGGGAGGGTACAGTATCCTAGTTTTTAAAAAACGTGGGCTTCTTTTCTGGATCCTTCTCCTGATTGCCAGTTACAGTGGTGAGTAATTATGTGCAAATGCATGCTCTCCACTGAAAGTTGTAAAAGGCAGAAAACTCATTTCTTCAGCGCCCTTGAAAAGCTACAAGACACTAATGCATGTCTGTGTGCCAGCAGTTTAGAAATGAAAATCTCCACATTCCTTGTGCCTGGTCTCATTAATTCTCCCCACCCCATTGGTGTTAAGGTTTTATAAATAAGCAAGACAGGATTGATTTGTTCCATTTCAGCAAACTGTAAAAGAAAACAGTCAAGAAATCACTCCCATCATCATCCCCCACTGCCTCCCCAGTGTGTTACTCTCTAAAACTGGGCAAAAGCCTTTCCCAATTAGGTGAAAGATGATTTCATTTCAGTAATCTTTAGAGAAGTGATTTCTGGTTTGTGCAAACATGCCAAAATAATGCAGCAGGCCTCATAAAGAGTCCACCTTGATTTCTCTCTGGCTGTGGGAAAACTCAAGATGCAGGAAGACCTGATTACCATATTATGAGGATTTATGGTGTTTAGCTGCACCTATGTGGATGTAGCCTAGAGGAATAGAAGGAACATGGAGGGAAGAATCAGAACACCTCGGGGTGTTGCGGGGGGCGAGGGGGGAGGTGCTTAAAGGTGTCTGGTTCTGGGTTTACAAACGTTTTTAGTAACATCCTGGAAATTCCAGGCAAAGGTTGCCTTTTGGCTACGGATAGGGAGAGGGGCAAGAATCCTCAGCCAGAGCAGATCTACTTTTGCAGACTTCACAGTTGAGGCTTCCATAGATGATCAGTTTCACCCACCAATATAATCTAAAAACCTGTTGTTACATTGGTGGTTTGAATTCTCCCTCCGACTTCTCAGCCGATTCGTCCTGTCACCTCAACAGTTCCAGTGATGGGGGCCCCAAAGCACCCATCTTTGGACAGATGTTCCCTAAATTCCCTTTTAGCTCTATTAATCCATACCAATGTATGAATATAAACAGGAAATGCAATGGTGTGGACATAAATTGAAGCCGTTTGTCTGACATGACTCATTAACTCTACGTAGCTACTCTTCTTCCTATAGCTACTGAGGGCAAAAACAATTTCAAATTTATTTTGTTTTAACATATTTTTCAAAACATGTGAAACTACACCCCCCCTCCCCATCCTGCCTTTTGACACAGGGTGTTGCTTTTTCTCTTCAAGAGGGAAAACATTCACATCAGGATTGATTTAAATTTTTCCCCCTTTTAAATCATAAACAGTCCTGGTACAAGAAACAGTAGCTGTTATTGATTAAAAGTTCATTTGCCTTGCCTGGGCTGATGATTGATACTTGGAGGGGTGGAGGGGTGTTGGATTTTTGGCTGGGAGATTGGAAGTGGGGCAATTTTGTCACATTACCTGTTCTTTATACGAGTGTTAGTGTTGGAGGAAATTTAGGTCTGGGGAAAGAGCTTTTTTTTTCTCCCAAAAAGTTGGTCCAACTTTTTGTTTTATTTTGTTTCTTGCTATGCTGTGTTCATCAGCTTTAAGTAGCGGTAGTGCATATGAGCTTGCGAGAGCCTCTCTAAATGGGCTTTTAATGGTCTGTTGAATAAAGCAGCTACCAGTTCAGGAAATGCATGCATTTTATAGGTGCGGATTTTCAAAGCTTCTATTTGTGAGTGCCAGTTGAGAGGTGCCTTTGTATATGTTCTTCACAGACCCAGTACAGCAATAAAGACCACTTCTGGAAGCATTAAAAAACAAGGAATAAATTTTCTTGTCCCACTTATACTTCTAATGTCAAGAATAATAATTTTTGTGGTTAAAGAAAAAAAAAGTATCTTTCCTTTAGGAAAGTTATTTGAGCCCATCAGAAAATCATAATTTCATAGGAGCGTGGCAATCGAATTCATTGAATGCATTTTCCTGTGATATTTGTAATCAAGGCATAGGGTTTTCAAGAAAGTAAGAAGTGATTAGCAGTTATAACAGAATTCTTAGTGTTTAGTTTTCTAATTTGTATGTGTTATTAACATTATCTCTCTTTTAGTTTTTAACTGAAGCCAACATACACCATATCCTTGAACTTGTCAGTTAGTAGAACATCTGGAAGTAATAGTGATTTTTGCACAACACCGTTTAATATTGACGTATTAAATTTAAAATAACAGAATATATAATATGACACCAGGTTTTATTAGATAGCAATAAAGGCAACAAGTAGCTGTAACCAAACATTTTTTTTTTAATGTGGTGGGAAACCTTAGAATTGAAAGATACTCCATTAAATTTATTTTTCTGAAAAATTGGAAAGACTGTTATTTTTCATATTTAATGGCACAGCACCTTGGCTGAAACTGAAAAAATGGTATTTTGTGGAAGCATAGTTTGAGAACCAGTATCATAAATAGAGATGCATGGAAATTCTGAGGTTTCTAGAGATCTTATATATCACAAGTTGGACTTTTTCAAAGTTGATTTAAAATCCTCAGGACCGTCTAAGTCTGAAACCAAAGGGAAAAAAGCAAATTAAGAAAATGCTGATAAATTTGACTACTGCAAAATGTAGTCCTTTTAGTCTGCTACGTAAAACTAAAATTAAGAATATTTAAAAGGCAAAAAAGAGAAACTGGAAAACATATTTGCAGCATATATTATAATGTATTACAAAACTGAAAATCATGCGAGTTTGTACAATTCCGCAAGTGACCAACTAGTACTTGGGAAGGTAGAAAACAGTGGTCAGAAAATACTAAACAATTTACAAAATAAGAAATACATAAAACAATATTCATAGCAAAAATGACCCAACGTTATTATTATCTTTTGACGCTTATTTATTTATATTTGAGAGAGAGAGAGGAAAAGCAGGAGAGGGGCAGAGAGAGAGGGGGATGCAAAATCCAAAGCAGGATCCAGGTTCTGTGCTGTCAGCGCAGAGCCCAATGCAGGGCTCGAACCCAGGAACTGGGTGATCACAACCTTAGCCGAAGTCAGACGCTTAACTCACTGAGCCACCGAGGCGCCTCCAAATTACTCAGTTACTGCTAATCAGAGGAATCCATATTAAAACAATGAAATAACATTTATTTCTATCAATCAGTGGATTTAGAAAAATGGATGCAGTCAGACCCTGCTATGTATGTTAATATAATTTTTAGAAAAATAATGCAGTAACATCTATCAAAAACTTTAATTTTTTTTTATACTTTTAATATAATCAACATTTCCACTTCCAAACATGGGTTACCATCTCCCAGTTTTTCCTTTATGTTAAGGCTTTTGTAGGACAGTCTGTGTATCATTATTTAAAATTGGAAAGATGGAAATAATCTCATTGCTTAATTCTAAAGGACAGGTTAAGTAAATCACGGGATAACATACTATCATACTATCATAACTAACATATCATACTATCAGGCCTTTAATTATTGTGTTATAAATGTTTCCTTATTGATATTAGTAGGCATTCATCATTTTAATGGGAAAAAAGCAAGTATCAAAGATACGGTATGCCATGATTTTATTTCTGTTAGATTATATGTGTGCAGGAAATGGCTGGAAGTTCATATATCACAGTGTCTATTTGTCATTCTATCTGGGTGGGTGGAATTATGTGTGTTTATTCTGTTTGTGTTTTAGTCTACGCAATTTTTTTTCTATAATGATGATGTGTGTCAGATTGAGGGAGAAAACAAAATGTATTTTCCATCCTGCAGAAGCTATCTAAGGAGACCAAATGACATATCTAGCTTAAGACATGTTATTACCTCCAATAATCGTCTTTCTTTCTCTAAAAATAATCTCTCTTATGGATTCTTCCTCTTTAGAACACTTTTCACCCGTTTTATTCATGGGTCATCTCAGCTGGTGACGACTTTCATATTTCTCCAAGGGAACGTATAGTTTGTTTCTATGCAATAAACTCTTCCAATCACCAGTAATGAAATCAAATCACTCTAAATTAGGGTCTTTGGGAGGGAAAGGCCAAGTCAATGAATAGCTTTGTATGATCTGAATGAATCCCTGAAGAAATAAATCAGACTCTTGGCTTTTATCTTAGTCCCAGCCTTTGGAACAAGAATGTTAACTCAGCCAGCTTAATGCTTAGGAAAACAAAAAACAAAAAACAAAAAAAACAAAAAAAAAAAAAAAAAAAAAAGAAAAGAAAAGAAAATGTTTAGGAAAACCAAAAAAGAAAACAAAACAAAACTTTAAAGTCTCAGTGTCCATAAAAGGATAAAGATACTCATTTGATCCCATTTTTTGAGCATCTACCCAAAAGAGCTTAGTATGGACTAAATATGTTTAAAATGAACATCAGGAACAAACTTACAAGGGAAAAAAGGAGAAATAATGTCTGGATTTTAGAATTGAGAGACCCGAAGGGGTGAAACGCCAGGGGTTCACAGCTCAGCCCTGCATCTTACAAACTGTGAGAATATAAAGAATCCACTTAATCCTTCTGCAGGGAGGTAATACCAAAGTAAGGATGTTATGATTGTTAAGTGAAATGAAATACATCGTGCAGTAAACAATTAGTAAATATCAGTTTCCTTCATTCCCAGGAGAAGAGAAGAGGGCAGAGGAGGAGAAAGCAGGAAATCTCCCTCACCTCCAACCCTCATCTCCAGAATTTCAGGCACAGCCCTAGCAGTCTGGTGGGGGAAATAGATATGTGTATATATATATATATATATATATATATATATATGTGTGTGTGTGTGTGTGTGTGTGTGTGTGTATGTTTGGAGGGAGGAATGATGGGAACGAGGGGATATTTGAAGACAATTTAAACATCCATCTGAGAATCGGAACAGCAGCAACAACAACAAAATCGATAGTCGTAAAAAACAGTAACAACTGAGATAAGACAGTGTCCCAGGCAGCGGTGGGCCCCGAACACATAGATCACTATTTTTGAGACTCATCAGGTTCTCTCCCTGCCTTGCCTCCTCCTGGATCATACCGAGGCATCTCAGGTATGCTGCTTGGTGCTTACCCTGGGTTTGCTATTTGCCATTTGTCAGTTGCTACTTGTCAAATGAGAAAACAATTGTTTTCCTCTCTTTACCCAGAACAATGCTATACAAACACAGAACGTGATCTTTAAAAATGCTTTGAGCTTTAGAGAAGGTAACACTTACACCCAAAATATTATTGGTGTTGCTGTTGTCGTGTGCAGCGTGGTTGAAGGTGTTCAACCTTGGAACTTGCTATTCATCTTGGAACTCTGAAGCTGGAGAAAATTCCACCTCGTTTCCAGCCTAAGCGGGAAATAGTCTGGAGGAGAGGTGAAATTTTAGGAGCTCTTGAACCGTGGTGAATGTGGAGGAAATTTGATTAAAAAAATAGTTTACGAAGGGCACGGTGGGGGCTGGTGATCGGGAAAATCGGAATGGACATGTGGTATGTACCTCGCACTGAGTGTGGTTTGAGAGAGTTGGTGTGAATTAGGAATATCATGAATGTGAAATACATCCACCACAAGGTCTGCTATTGTGGGTTTGAGTTTGGAATCCTGAAGTGTTTCTTTAGGATCAAAGCTTTGGCAGAGGGAGGTGGGCATGGGGACAGGTTCCAGTCTGGCCAGAAGCAAAAGCTCTACATTTTCCTCAGGAGACATGTAGTCTGAGAAAATACATTTGGTTGCTCTGAGTGTACGTGTTCACATTTATTTTGGAGTCCTTTTTGAAATTTCTGAAGTGAAAATGCCTGTACTCTGAAACAGGGCAATCATGACAGCTGTTAATTCTCTGACTCTCTGTCTCTGTCACACACACACACACACACACACACACACACACACACACTAACCAGTATTTACTCTTTGATGTTTTATTAGTGCCACTACTTTTGGGGGCACACAGTGAATTGGAAAGAGTCCTCCTGAGGTCCATTTGAAGCTCTCTGCCCAAACTCTCTGGAGGAAAGGAAGAGCCATGCCCCAGTGAATCTCAGCACATTTTTTTCTACCATAAGTCAGGTTAGTTTTATTTGAGGTCAAAACGGCAATTGAAGTAGGAAATATGCTCCTGGTATTTGGAGAAGGAGAAGGGGATCTGGGCAGACCCAGGCCGCTCTGGCCCGGGTGTCTTACTATGTCCCAGGGCAGAGGTAGCACTGCCACTCCACTGCGTCACATGAAGAACACCCAATTGGGAAGGACAGCCCTGAGCGTTTGGGCCAGATGTTCACAGCATCTTGCACCTTCCCAGGAAATTGATTTTGGGATAAAGGCGAAGCAGATGACTGGCAAAGGCTCCTGTGATGGAAATTGAAAATGTCAGGGAACAAAAGACATAGGAAATAAGAGTTCCCTTTGGATGCAGCTCTCTCAGCAACATCCTGTTCCCAGCCATGAGCCCACCACTCGGCCGGAGGGAATGAAATCCAAAAGGGAATTTGGCCCCATTTCCTCTGACCTCTTGAGGTGGCAGTGGAGAAGGATGGCTCCCCATTCCCCATCTCCCAGTCTCCCTTTTCTCCCTCCAAATGGATGACTTTAGGGGGAGCAAAGTCTCTCCTCGCCCACCAAGTGGCATAGAAGCCAATTCTTAGAGTAAGGTATTAGATGTTATTTATATCTGTAGCTCTACTCCCTAGCAATAAGTACTCAATAAATGTTTGTTCATTGTGTGTGTGTGTGTGTGTGTGGTGACGGTGGCGGGGGGGGGGGGGGGGCGCGGTGATGGTTAAGATTTCTGGAGCGCCTCCCCTGGGTCAGGGTGCCAGGCCCAGGGACATAGTTTTATGTGAGCTATCTCACTCACCTCTTCTACCGGTTCGACGAAGTAGGTCGTCAGAACTTCTCAGAAAATGGAGGCACGTGGAAATTAATGTCATATTTGAGCTGTGAGTGGTTGGTGTTTGAATCGCGAACTGTCCACTCCAAAGAATGATCTCCTTCCATACCGTGGTGATGATTATATCCTCTCAGGCAATGCGTAGGCAGCACCATACTTGCAAGGTGTGAAGTTGGACAACATCTGCTATTGTATCACTGTAGAAAAAGGTTCTCCAAACTCCAATTGTTCCCACATGTTGGCTGATAGACCAAATCGCTTCTAAGTTCTTTTCTGAAGGAATCCCTTGGACTCAAAATCAGGGCAGAGTCATGTAAAAGATTACTGAAATGGAGTCTTTGAATGTACTTCTAGCATTTCCCCTCACTGGATGTGATACTACGTGAATCAGGTTGCCCTCCGGAGCTTCAGTTTATTCAGCAATCAGGAATATGTCCCATCACCTGTACTCTCACCACGGAGAATGGTCTTAACTCAAGGATTAAATTAGATGGGCTTCGTGAGAGAATTTGAAATCCGCCAGATTGTTAAGGTCAGAGACACTGTCTTTTATCTTTGTAAACCCCAAAACACCTGGGAAAGTGCTCAACAGGTTTGTGAAATGGGTGAACTGGTATAGCTTTACATTCAAATACAAGACTTCCATGTTTCTGGTTCAATTTAGATAGTTGTCATGGCAATCAGCGGTCTCTTCCTTTCCAGTGGCCTAGGGGAGGTGGCGGTAACTTAGAGGGCACTGGTTGTCTGGCGAACCTAAGGAGAGGGTTTGAGATAGTTAGAGTCGAGCCATCTGAAGGTGCACGGCTTCAGCAAAAAACCTAGAACCTAAGACTAACGTGGGTAGCAGGCTGCCCACCTTCAAGGACACATATGTACTTGAACAACAAACATATCAATGATGACCAATGTTGACCGATCACAACCAGATCCTCCGAATGTTACAGAAAGAAGAGTTCTTGAATGATACCAGAGAAGTGGGAGATTTCCTCTGTGGTTATCAACATGGCAAAGACCTGGATTTTGATTTTCTACCATCCTGACTGGAACATATTAAATTAGATTTAAAGAAACAAATGTGTGTGACACTTAATTGCCATGGCATTAGGAATTAAAGTTCATACTTGTTAGAAAGGCCATACATAACTTTTGACCTAAGAGTTGGTTATGTAGCCCATATAAAATGTGTGTAAGTGACTTACCACCACATGAAGACGCTTCCTAATTAATAAATGTGGCTGTACGAAGCCTTTTGGGAAGCTCTGGTAGAAAACACTCCCATAGATCATTCAGAAGCTTTTAAATTTTTTTTATGTTTATTTATTTTTGAGAGAGAGAGAGAGAGAGAGAGAGCGCGCATGTGTGGGGGAGGGGCAGAGAGCGAGAGGGAGACACAGAGTCCGTAGCAGGCTCCAGGCTCTGAGCTGTCAGCACAGAGCCCTATGTGGGGATTGAACCCACGACCGCAAGATCATGACATGGGCCGAAGTCGGACGCTCAACCGACTGAGCCACCCAGGCACCCCCAGAAGCTCCTTTAAATCCTGTTTATATTCATGTTATTGTTTAGGCTTTATGCATGTAAATTGACCTGAGCCACACAACAACCCCACAAGGTAGATGATAATATTACCATTTTACAGATCATGGAAGACAAGTGACAAAGACAATAATCCAATAATCAACCTTCTATATTTAACAGTGGTCCAGAAAAGCTGTGTGTGTTCCCACGGACTAACAGTTATTGATTCTGAATGCTCAGCTCATGTGACAGGTGTCTTGGCAAACAGGAAATGGATGACAGAGCCTTCTAATAACTGTGTAATTTTAAGAGGCAGATCAAGAAGACATGAGTATTGGATGGGGAGCAGATGGCTTTCATATTTCTTTACTATGTAGTATGCAGTGAAGAGAATGCAGAGTCCACTTGGGTGATGGAAAACCAAAGTTTCCTGGCATGTCTAACACTTACGACTCTCCTCTTCTGCTTAGGGAAAACACAAAACACATCACAAGCACTAATTGAACAAGCACTCTTGAGGTCTGATCATCAAATTATCTTCAAGAGGTTGGAGAGAGAGAGAGAGCATAAAAAAAGAAAGAAAAAAAGTATTAGAACAAAGACCAACAGCAATATTTTGTTCTTTGTTCCCATGGTCTCATCATAGCTGAATCAAGTTGCATGCATATATTAACTCTGAAAGATGTGAAGGATAACCTTCTTGATTCTGACAGCTGGTGTTGCACAGCAACTGGGGTCATGGATTCCACAGCCTTAGTGGGTATATTGTCAAAATGTTTTGGTTAAGGAGAATAAAAAATCAACATCTCTCCCTTCAAACCTTGTCTACCCTAAAATACTTTCCAACAAAATTAAGTAATACATCCATCAAATCATGTGATTTTTCAGTCAGCTTCTCCTGTCCATTCTGCACACTTTTCTTCCTCCCTTGATTGTTGCCACAGCATCAGAACCACCCACCCCTCCAGCTTCATTTAGAGCAGCCTCCACTGGGCCTAGGTATTTTGATTACAACCACAGATTGACTGACCTCCCATCCTCCCATTTTCCTTCCAGGGACGCTTGTGGTTTAAGCTAAATACCATGCAACTCTAACCACTTAAAACAGAGCCACTGATTAAGACACAGCTATAACAATTGGATGCAAAGCTCCTGTTCTGAGAGTGACCAACATCCTGTGCCCTGACAAACAGCCAGTCCAAACACACTGGAGGCTAAATGGAGCTTTGGTGGAAGAGTGGTTAATTGTGTGTTGGTTCCCATGGACAGAGTCCATGTTTCCATGTGTCATTTCCAGACTATCCAAGAGGAATTATAGGAGAGGCCAGATGAAAGGCTTGGTATGAGTGATAAATAGGAGCGAGAAAAGTGGAGACTAGTTGGGTTAGATGAACTCCTGAGAAGGTTATTCGTGGACATTAAAGCTGGGCATTGTGCCCTACATGGCTTGGATGTAAGCTGTCCTTGCTTGGATGCCTGAAGTCCTATCTTCATAGGTTCAATGTTAGGTTCCAATTCCTCATCACAAAGCTTTATTTGATCTATTTTGGTTTCTATTTGACTACAGATGTTTATTGAGCACCTTCTATGTGCCAGGTACTAAATGCCAGAAATAAGAAATGAACAAGACAGATAAGGTCTCTGCCTGGTTTGCATCCCATTGGTGGAAACAGAAAATGGACAAGTAAACAAGGTTACTTTGGATCATAGTAAGTGCTATGAGGAAAAATAAAGGAATTAAACAGGGAGAGATGCAAAAGAGTAACTGGGATACTAGAAATCCCCTTTATTTATTTATTTTATTTTTTTTTTAATTTTTTTTTTCAACGTTTATTTATTTTTGGGACAGAGAGAGACAGAGCATGAACGGGGGAGGGGCAGAGAGAGAGGGAGACACAGAATCGGAAACAGGCTCCAGGCTCTGAGCCATCAGCCCAGAGCCTGACGCGAGGCTCGAACTCACAGACCGCGAGATCGTGACCTGGCTGAAGTCGGGCGCTTAACCGACTGCGCCACCCAGGCGCCCCTAGAAATCCCCTTTAAATTAGGTGTTCAAGAAATGCCTTCCACAGTGGAAAGTGGAGGAAATCGTGAGAGGAGACGGAGCCAGTGACAGGAAGATCTGGGGGCGGGAGATCACAGAAAGCATTCGGAGGGAGGGGGGAGAACTACACGAGACAGTCGTAAGGTAGGAACTTAGGATTTGTGTGTCCTAAAGGAAGCCATGTGACTGAAGCATCCTGAAGAGAGAAGAGAGAAGACCAGAGGAGGTTGGGGAGGTCAAGAGAAGCTACATCATGAAGGACTATAGGCCATGGGAAAGAGTTAAGATTTTACTCCAAACACATTTTGCTTTCTTCACTTCAACTCAGTGGTCCATTCTCCTAAGTTTGCATTGACGGTTTGATCGCTACATTAGGGATATCCAATCCTAATCTTTGGCCAATACCAAATTGAATTATAAGTATATAGCATTGAACTGTAAGTATATAGATTGGAAACCATTCACTAATGGCTCTTTCCATTAAGCTTTTTTTTTTTTTTAATTTTTTTTTTCAATGTTTATTTATTTTTTGGGGGACAGAGAGAGACAGAGCATGAACGGGGGAGGGGCAGAGAGAGAGGGAGACACAGAAACGGAAACAGGCTCCAGGCTCTGAGCCATCAGCCCAAAGCCTGACACGGGGCTCAAACTCACGGACCGCGAGATCGTGACCTGGCTGAAGTCGGACACTTAACCGACTGCGCCACCCAGGTGCCCCTCCATTAAGCTTTTTATGGCAAGGATCTGTTCTCTCATTTGGCATGTCCCACTCAATAGCTTCTCATAATTTAACATTCTGCTTTGGCAGAAAATAGACATTAATTCGAGAGAATGGCTTTTGGAGATAGATTTTACTTTTGTCAGTTATCGATGATGGAAAAACTATAAAGGATGTCTTTCTGAAAAGGGGCAGGTGATACCTCTCTTAGCCTGTTGTTAGATCCAAACGAACAGTTTTATGTGAGAGAAAAAAATTGAGATTCCAACTCAAACTTTCTAAGTTTTAAGTCTAAGTTTACTAAGAAACTGTGTGTTAAGTAAGGCTATGCACCTGCAGTGAAATACTGAGTAAAATCAAAGACTCAAGCCTGGAACTAGTTTTCCCAAAAATGTACACTGAACAGTTTCCGCCACATGATTTTACAGGAGTATCCATAATCTGCCATTTCCCAGGCATCTGGGCTCATGAATATTCAGACAGGTAGAGTGCTGAATACTTTATTGAATGATGACATCTGGCACTCCTGGATTAAGTGATGCTTCTAGTCCTAGGAGAAATAACGTAGGTTACTACTAAGCATAGTCGTTTTTATATAGAGTTCACTTATTAATGAAAAAATACATTCTCTATCAGTTCAATGAATTTTTTCTAGGCAATAATCTTGTACAGGATGTGCTAAGGTCTAGAGAAATACGAAGTTCCATATTTACAACCTTGTACCTGATATTCACTAGTTGTTTTTTTTTTTTTTTTTATGAAGTTTTGTTTTTAAGCCCCAGGTACTATTCAAGATACTGAGTCTACTTGTGTCTCTGAGAAATTTTATGACCTTATTTGATAAGCTGCAATAAACCTACTTTAATAAAAATCTGAAACTCTAGGATCTAAGTGTTAAATTGGCCCCAAGGAAATTTCTGGAAATGTATGGGGCCATGGTGAACCGTAGACCCCAGCTCAAGACTGTTTGACCAAGGACCCTTGGGGATTATTAATGTGTGTGAAAATCTTTTGTACATTTTGTCTTTCCATTTCTAAGGCACAACAACTACAGGCATAGATCGTAGGCGAAGTATATTTACATTTCTTAAATCCATGTTTCCAATTCCAAACTATGCATTCAGATCCTGTTGGTGGTGGCGAAAGGAATCCCTAGACTTGGACATTCCTTGCTTTAAAGTGTAGGGTATTGTATATTTCCCCAATATTTGTGCCTTACTGCTCCTTTGAGAACACAGATTCTCTGCATTGATGCTTCATTTCTTCACTAGCAACCCCCACATCAGATCTTAATGGTCAAGGTGCCCACTATACATAAGTCTTTTCTCTAAAAATATCAAATCGTCCAGAACTGATAGCTTTCATGGAAAGTCCATTACTTTGTTACTTCTGGCAGGCACATGTGTTTTCCTTTGGCTGGCCAGGCTAGTGGTGTTTCCAGCAGCATGGATAACTGGCGACCCCGTGTAGTTCCTTCTCTTAAGCCTGTCAAAGTCTTGTCTGACACAGGTAAACTGGACATGACTATATAAACATACCAGGGCATTTGGTGACACCTTTAAACTGTGACACCTTGCCAGAAAGTCTCCCTAGCATGTCAGTGAGTGGTTAAAGCTTTCTGGGTCCAGTACAGTGCTTCACCACAAGATAAGATTTCTGCAAGCAGAACTTTGTCTTCAAGGTTTACATTTTGTTTAAAACTTAAGCTCCAAAAACTTCAGGTCAAATTCCATTGCCATTGATTTTCCCCTTGCCATTCAGGGTTGGACAGTCCCCAAGGGTTCCTTCTGGAACCTTGAGCCCATTCCTTTCCAGTTGCGTTTCTGCCCTTTTCACTTCTCAGCCGTAAGTGTGTTTATCCTGACTCATATACTACCTTTCCCTTCCAGAACACGTTTAAATAAAATTGTAAATAGGGATCCAAGTTGCTTTTTCATTTCACATTCCACGGAATTAGTGAGAGGGAGAGTGGCTTTGGCACTCTCCATACTCTTGTATAGAACACCCTCCATACTCTTGTATAGAACTGCCCTCGGGGGAGGACTCATTGGCTTTCCACGTTCTGCTGAAGCTGATGGACAAAGCATGGGAAAGTCAGACATTTGCCCTGTAAAATAATCCTCCAGTACTTGTGCTGTCCTCTCATTTCTATCATGCTAAGCATTCTATTTAAAATACATCTTTGTGGGGAGCCTGCGCGGCTCAGTTGGTTATGCGTCCAACTCTTGATCGCAGCTCGAGTAGTGATCTCATGGTTGGTGAGTTCTGGCCCCACATTGGACTCTGCGCTTACAGCATGGAGCCTGCTGGGAATTCTCTCTCCCTCTCTCTGCCCCTACCCACTCGTGCTCTCACTCTCACTCTCAAAATAAATAAATAAACGTTAAAAAATTAAAAAATATATATACTCCGTTGTTTTCCTCCACAGGAAAACTCTCATAAAGTAACGACCACAGTTTTCACTCAGCACCTTGCCTCTCCTCTTGGTGGACTCTCAATTAGTGTGTGTTGAATTGAATTGAAAACCAGTTACACGAACTGGTTAGGTTTAACCTGGTCTTAGAACACAGCCTGAGTAGTTGATAGCTCTTCTCCTTAAATTTTCTATTTTCGGGTACTCTTTGTATTTTTCAAGTCTGAAACTTTTAAACACAAGGGGCTAAAGAATTTCATCCATAGCCACAGTGGCTGAAGTGTTTTAATTCCAAGGTAAAAATATGTACTGCCTCATCTGTAGCCTGCATATAGATTTTTGTTTGGATCTTCAAGATAAATTTGCCTTCTAAAAGATCACCTAGGATAATGGAAGAGAAGCTTCCATCTATCTTTACTAAAAATAAAACCTCTAGGCTTAATGGAACACAAGATGTCTCCCTTGCACGAGATATAATGCAGCTGGGGTAGAATTCTCTGATGGGTTTTTAGCGAAAAATGCCCTAGTCTCCTTCTCATTCCCTGAAGCACTGGGTAGCTGCCAACTCATTCAGAATCTGTAGGCATCTGGTAAAGCTCTGGTTTGATTGCCTCGGTCAGGTTGGATAGAAGTAGACCCAGACATGCTCTTCTAGACATGGCTTCTCTGTTATTGCCTTGAAGTTTATCCACTCTGTAAGCTCAATCACCTTGAAAATTACCCTTAGTTTTCCATCACTCACATTACCTTAGTCAGTTTCTTAGCTACTTGGATTTTGTGTGGAATATTTATCAAATTAAAACACACCAATGGGCCCTGGGATCCATGAACTATAAATACATCTATAGTTAATCATCCGACTAAATTCTTTCCCGAGATGAAAAAAATATATATATCAAAAAGGCCATCTTCTAGGAGTTTCCAGATTGTAAAAATGCAGATCTTGTCTGCGTTGTGATATGCCTCTAACAGGGATCTGTCTAGCCTCAAGTGAGAGAAAGAGCTTTAGAGAAAAGTGGTAGCCCTTGGTTATCAAAAGGTTAAGTGTGACTTTGGTGCCTTTGGGGGGGGGTATTCTTTTTTTTTTTGGTCAGGATTAAGCATAAGCAGAGGTAATTTTGGAGTTAATCAGATTTCAAAGCATGTATAATTTTTAAGTCTGCATTTGTATATACCATAACAATGCTTTATTAATAGATTCTTGATCATACCACTTATTAGTGGAAGTGTCTTCATGGATAAGTGGACAAAGATTGATTTGAATCGATTTGTTTATTCACAAAAAGAGAAAGGCTTCATGTTTTCATATCTTTTATCTGTGAAGAACTTTCAGACACTTAAAATGGTCTATGAACATGTCCAACTCAATACCTTTCAACTTGAAAAACTCAAAAAATATGTGAGAACTTATAAATGATGACAGAGCCCAAGTGAGGGTTTTAAAATAAGTAAATGATGCATAAAATTACAGAATTGTACAAATGTTTTATAAGAAGACATACCATTGCCCAAATACCATCAACCTATACACACTCCTCACAGAATCTCCTGCGGGCTCTCGGAAAGTAGTAAGACAAGCTTTGTGCTGGAGAAACACACAAGAGACACAGGAGGTGATGATGGTCCCAGATACCAGGTGGAAGTCTAAAAGGTAGATGAGCTTCAGAACTTTCTTGTAACAGAGGTTCTCAGAATAACAGAAACTTAGACGGCTTTCCTACATCCCCAGGGCTCCCAGTGGATTCTCTTTCACAGCTGCCTGATACTGGTCATGTTGAGCAGGAGCCCCAGCTTTAGAATAACAGAATAGTAGTAGAAAGGTGTCACTTAGCCATATGTTATCTCCTGTCTTTTATCGTGTGGTGTATTATTATTCCTGTGTTATTGTGGTCGCAGCAGCTAGAATATGTGGTTTGTGGGCAAGGATGAGAAAACACCACTTTTAGGGCTAAAAGTGAAATATATTATCTCATGTAACCAAATGCTGAAGCCAGGGGTTTGAATTCTATCAGCCTCCCTCCCCTTCACGTTTTACTCTCTCCTTTTCTGTCTTTGCTTCTTTTCCTGCATGCCAGTCCTGTGCTAGCTCTAAACATGGCTTCTGCAGCTTCCAGGCTCGCATCTCAGCTTTGACATCAGAGCAGAATTGAATCAAATGGTAATTTCTGTATTTGTAGTAAAAACACAACGCCATGTTCAATTCCCCCTAAGAGTGGTTGCATCTTAAAAAACACCAGTCCATAGATTAAATGTCAACACAGAGTTCCTGTATTTTAAAACATAAAAGAGATTTTTTTCAGTTAACTTGTCCAAATAAAATATGAATGTCAGTAATAATATAGGAATCAGGCAAATGAAAACCTCATATACTTCAGGTGAGAATGTAAAGTGTCACAACCACTTTGGAGACCCGGATTTGCAGTTTCTTAAAAAGTTAAACATATATTTATCATAAAATCTCATTTTTTCACCCCTAGGCATTTGTCCAAGAAACATGAAAGCATGTGTTCATAGAAATATAGGTACACCAATAATCAGAGAAATCTTATATGTAACAGTGTAAAACTGGTAACAGCCCAAATGTTCCTCAACAGGCGGATGGATAAACAAATTGTGGTATAGCCATACAATGGGATACTACTAAGGAATAAAAAGGAATGAACTGTTGATTCATACTACAACATAGATGAATCACAAAATAATTATACTCAGTGAAGGAAATCAGACAGAAGAAAAGTACATATTGTATGATTCTACTTATTTAAAGGGAGAGAAAGCAAGCTCATCTATAGTGACAGAAAACAGATCAATGTTTGCCTGGAGGAGTAGGAGTGTGGAATAAAGAAGAGCAGAAGGGAGAGATTATAATGGAGCTTAAGAAAATATTTGGTAGTGGGGCACCTGAGTAGCTTAGTCGGTTGAGCATCCGACTTGGGCTCAGGTCAAGGTCTCGTGGTTTGTGAGTTCAAGCCCCACGTCGGGCTCTGTGCTGGCAGCTCAGAGCCTGAAGCCTGCTTGGGATTCTGTGTGTGTGTGTGTCTCTCTCTCTGTCCCTCCCCCGCTTGCTCTCTCCCTGTCTCTTTCAAAAATAAGTAAACATTGTGAAAAAAAAAAGGAAATATTTGGTAGTGATGGGCATGTTCGTTATCTTCATTGCAGTGATGGTTTTATGTTGCTTATATTTGAAAATATTTCAGATCATACATTTTAAGTATATACATTTATTGCAGGTCAATTAAACTAAAATAAAGCTGTTAAAAATTTTGTAGAAGTCAACTAAAGTAACACTTCAGGAAAAAA
This sequence comes from Leopardus geoffroyi, assembly GCF_018350155.1. Taxonomy (NCBI): domain Eukaryota; kingdom Metazoa; phylum Chordata; class Mammalia; order Carnivora; family Felidae; genus Leopardus; species Leopardus geoffroyi. The sequence continues at coordinate 56,707,478 of NC_059338.1, read as the reverse complement.
ATTATAGTAATAAAGGCTTACAGTAGAAATGAAGGAAGGCCTCAACTCAACAATAAAGGCTTCCACAATAAGAAACTAGAAATGAATATAACAAATAAAGCGCAAAGCAAGCAGAAGAAAGAATATAATTAGGAAAAACATTAATGAAATTGAAAAGATAAACACAATAAAGTTAATAAAAAACCAAAAGCTTGTTGCTTGAAAAGACCAATAAAATTCGTAAACTTCTAGCTAGATTGATCAAGGAAAAAAAATGGTCAAATGTCTATTAAGATAATTGAACCAGACATTGTAAACCTTCTCCCAAAACCTTCATGCCCAGATGTCTTTACAATTGAATTCTATCAAGTAGCTATGGAATAAATAATATAACTTCTAGAAAAAATCTCCAAAAAAAGAAAGAAAGAGGGAGGAACACTTCCTAACTCACTTTTATGGGTCAACATTACCCTGATACCAAAACCAAAAGACATTTCAAAAAAAAAAAAAAAAAAAAAAGGGAAACTACAGATCTATATCCCTTGTGAACATTGATGTGAAAATCTCTGACAAAATTTTAACAAGTGGAATTCGGTAATAAAATTAATATGTCATGATCAAAGTAGTTTCTTCTCAGGAATTCAAGGTTTGCTCAACATTCAAAAATTAATAAAGGTAATTCACCATATCAACAAACTAAAAAGAAAAAAGCATATAATTATATCTCTCGATGAAGAAAACTCTTCTCAACATTCAATATCTTTCTTTATTGATTAAAAAAATCTCAACAAAGTGGGAATGGAAGAGAATGTCCTTAAAATAATAACGGGTCTCTAAGGAGAACCTTCAGCTAACATCATACTTAATGGTAAAAGTATGGTAAATGCTTTTTCCCTAAGACCAAAAACAAAACAAGAGTGTCTACTGTCATCACTTGCCCTCAATATTGTACTGTAGATTCTAAAACTACAGGGCTTCTTAACATCAGCACTACTGGCATTTTGGGCCTAATAACTAACTCTTTGTTGGCTCAATATCTTGTACATTGTAGGACGTTTAGCAGCACTCCTTGCCTCTTACCCAATAGACATCACTAGCATGTTCTCCAGTTTTGTCAACCAGAATGTCTCCAGACATTGCCATATGTCCTCTGAGGTGGGAACAAAATTCATCCCACTTGGAGAATCATAATTCTAGACAAGTGTATATGGAACAGGAAGGAAGGAAAGAAGGAAGGAAGGAAGGAAGGAAGGAAGGAAGGAAGGAAGGAAGGAGGAAAAAAAAGAAAGAAAACAGATTGGAAAGAAAGAAGTAAAACTGTATTTATTAGAAGCCAACACATGATTGTTTATGAAGAAAATACTCAGAAATTGCCAAAAAAGAGGTAAAAGATACTAGTGAATGAGCTTGGTAAAGCTGTGAAATACAAAGTCAATATAAAAAATCAATTTTATTTCTGTATATTAGAAATATATAATTAGAAAGTGATACTTAAAATCATTATTATAATAACATTAAAAGCCTTAAATACTTAAGGATAAATTTAAGAAAATATGTGCAAGATTTGTATATTGGGAGCTACAGCACTAAAAGTTAAAAAGTTAAAAACTAAAGTTAAGGGGCGCCTGGGTGGCTTGGTCGGTTAAGCATCCGACTTCGGCTCAGGTCATGATCTCAAGGTCCGTGAGTTCGAGCCCCGCGTCGGGCTCTGTGCTGACAGCTCAGAGCCTGGAGCCTGATTCTGTGTCTCCCTCTCTCTCTACCCCTCCCCTGTTCATGCTCTGTCTCTCTCTGTGTCAAAAATAAATAAATGTTAAAAAAAATTTAAAAAAAAAAAACAAAAAAAAAAACCCTAAAGTTAAAAAGACCTAAATAAATAGGAGATCTACCATTTTCATGGATCAGAAGACTTGTTAATAAATGTCAATTCTTCCCAAATTGATCTAAAAAATCAACTGCAAACCCAGTCAAAATAGCTTTCTTTTTTTCTTTGGCAGAAATTTAAAAGCTAATTCTAATATGTATACAGAAATTCAGAGGACCTAAAATAGCTCCCCAATAAATATTTTATTTTATTTTTTATTTTTTTTTAACGTTTATTTACTTTTGAGACAGAGAGAGACAGAGCATGAACGGGGGAGGGCCAGAGAGAGAGGGAAACACAGAATCTGAAACAGGCTCCAGGCTCTGAGCTGTCAGCACAGAGCCCCATGCGGGGCTCAAACTCACAGACAGCGAGATCATGATCTGAGCCGAAGTCGGAAGCCCAACCGACTGAGCCACCCAGGCACCGCCCCAATAAATATTTTAAATAGAAAAATCAAGTTGGAGGACTTATACTCCCTGTTTTTAATCCTATAAAGCTATATTAATCAAGATATAATGGTGTTGGCAAAAGGATAGACATATAGATCAATAGGATAGAATTGAGAACCCAGAAAATAGACACACACACATATTTGTTCAATGTTTTATGATAACAGTGCCAAGGTATTTCAATGGGTAAAGTATATTTTTAATAAAAAAAATAGTGCTAGAACAATTAGATATTAACCTTTAAAAAGATGAAACTTGACCCTTACTTTTGCCATACAGAAAAATTAACTCAAAATTGATTGTAGACTTCACGGTACTAAAACTAAGATCCTTTTGGAGGAACATAGAAGCAAATATTTGTGACCTTCAGCTAAATGAAGATATCCTAGATTGGACAAAAAAAAAAATCTGCAAATGATAAAAAACAATTGATACAGTGGAGTCCAACAAAACTAATTTTGCTCATTAAAAATAGTATTACAGAAATGAAATGGAAAGCCACAGACTAGGGGGAAATATTGCCAAAACATGTAACTGACAAAGAATCTATACAAAATACAAAAGAACATGTACATCTCAGTACTGAAAAGATGGACAACATAAAAATATAAGTAAAATATTTTAAGGCCCACGCACCAGAGTAGATATGTAGATGACAAATAAGCACAGAAAAATGTGCTCAAGATCATCAGGGTAACATAAATAAAACCATAATAAGATATCAACACATACGCATTCGTATGGCAAAAATTTAAAAAACTGACCATACCAAATGTTGGCAAGGATACGTACACAAGCAATTGGTGCTCATATACATTGCCGGATATCCCACGCATTCCACTCTATGTTTTTGCTCAAGAGAAATAAAAACAAAAGTCCACTACAAAACTTGCACTCAAATGTTTACTGCAGTTTGTTTATAAGAGCCCCAAACTGGAAACAACTCAGATTTCTATCAACTAGAAATATTTTTAATCAGACCTAATTTTGAAAAACAAACAAACACATTCAGACCTGATTGGAAAGCCTGTAATCACATGTTTTTCTCAACTTTTAGAGTCATAGCCAGATGTATTCATTGTCAATTAAAAAGCTCTGATTTTGGGGCGCCTGGGTGGCGCAGTCGGTTGGGCGTCCGACTTCAGCCAGGTCACGATCTCGCGGTCCGTGAGTTCGAGCCCCGCGTCGGGCTCTGGGCTGATGGCTCGGAGCCTGGAGCCTGTTTCTGATTCTGTGTCTCCCTCTCTCTCTGCACCTCCCCCATTCATGCTCTGTCTCTCTCTGTCCCAAAAATAAATAAACGTTGAAAAAAAAATAAAAAATAAAAAAAAAAGTTCTGATTTTTACTAAAACTTAGAAGACACTCTTCTAGGATCCATTAGTATCTCTCTTATAAAGGGGAATGAGGCTCCATGAGTTTCATTCTTAGTAACCACCGTGCACACAGCATAATGCTAAAAGCAACTTTAAGAAGGGCCTCCAGAGCTCTTATGAGCTGCCAACTGGGTATATTACAACCAAGATCAAGAGGAGAATAAGGAACAGGAAAGGAGGCTTAAAAAAAAAAAAAATCTAAGGCCTTCTATGTCAGACCAGACTTCCCAAGGTCCTGGCACCAAGTGCCACTTATGAGGCCATTCAGGGCACTGGAAACGAGAATGTCCTTAGAGGGGACAACCAAAGTCAAAATCCTGTAAGCCATACCCCTTGTGTGGAGACAGTCACTGGAAGATCTGAATGCTCTCGGGGACCTCAATCTGCGAGGGCTCAGATAACCAGTGTCCCTGACAGGAACAAATGGGGCCCCGGCTCTTCATGTTAGCTCCCCTGAACCAACCAAACCCAGAGCCTTTCTATTCTGGAAATAGAAGGAACACTGGTTGATTTCCTTCTTGACACTGGAGCCACATTTTCTGTCCTCCTTTGCACTCCCGGCCAACCAACCAAATGCAGCTCAACAATTAGAGGCATCTCCAGAAGACTTGTGACTAAATTTTTCTCTCAGCCACCAGGGTGCATATGGGGAGACTTTTTTTTTCCACATTCTTTTTTTTTGATAATGCCAGAGAGCCCCACTCCCTTGCTACGAAAAGACATTATGACTGAATTAGGGACTATAGAGCCACTAGCTCCAGGATGGATAAACAATTGCCTAAATATATAGTAATCTGGACACTGAAGATCAATCTTTCCTTGAAGGAAAATTACATATGCCTCATGGAGTTGTTCCTATGCAAACTGGATGGCCAAAGGAAGATTCGAGGATTGAGAACCAAAAACTAGTTCAAAAGCTTACTTATTCTAAGCAACAATATCACAAGATCCAAATAAATATGGAAGAGGGAGGAAAAGCTACAGTTAAATTTAAAAAATAAATGACCAGATAGGTCAGAGACTTTTTGAATGGCTACAATGCATCTTTCCTTCCCATGGTGTGACCACCTCCCTAGGAGGCATTGCATTTGGAATATTAATGCTCGCTGGTCTAATATTCTTTTTGTATGTCACTCGTAGAAGTTGTTGCATATGCCAGAAAAATAAGAAAATTTTGCTAGCCCAGACATTCCAAATACCCTCCCATTATTTCGGACCTCTGGATCGACCTCTGACCCTGCCCTGACTGGCATACCCCTGTCAAAGCCCCCTTGCAGCAGGAAGCAGTTAAGATCAGTCTTCCTCCCAATTCCTAATGGCAGTTAGGAGTCACGTGTTCAAAGTGGGGCGGGGGGGGGGGGAATGTAACAGGAAAAGATGGGATTCAGTAGGCAGAGAGGGAAAGGTTAGGACTTGAGGTCCTAGGTGGGAAAACACACACACACACATTTTGGAACAATGCTGGGAGCTTCTGACAACAGCGAACCCCTTCAGGGGTAAGATTCCTCTTAAGAAACAAATGTCTGTGCCTTGGGCCCAAATAACCTATAAGTGAAAATGGAATCAACTTAGAAAAGAAGAGGAGGGATTGTGAGAAGTAAGTGAGATGCTATATTTTCAGAAATACCATAAAAGCTGTACTGTCTAGTTAACAACAGGTTTACAACCTATTGGAAATATTTACAATCCCCCACCCCCACCCCATGGAGTCCCAAACCCTTAGACACTTCATTCCCTGGTACTTCTTCCCCTCTCCATTTTGCAGACTTATTTTTTCACGGGCTCTGCAATGAGCATGTGCCAAAGAACTGAAGTCTCTGTGTCACCTCAGGGAATGTACTTTTGTTCCAATCAGACTACTTTTTGGCCTTACGTGGGCCTAGGCGACTTCCAGGTAAGGCTGTAACCTCTGTAATACTCAGCCAATGAGGAATTAGGGGACGGACTTCACGCTAGGAGACAAATTGCCTGCTGTAACTGCCCAAGTGTGACAGTCCATCAGAAACCTGCTCTTGCAAAGACGTTGATTAAAGCCTTACTTCACTGTGGGAGTGGGGAGAAGCCTCCAAATAAATGCAAACTCCGTTTAGTTTATTTTCATTTTTTTTAATCGAAGTGTAGTTGACATATAATATTAGATTAGTTTCAGGTGTACAACATCATGATTCAACAGTTATATACAGCATGAAATGCTCACCACAATAGTATATTATAGTATTACTGACTGTATTCCTTATGCTGGACTTTTCATCCCCGTGACTTACTGATTTTATAACTGAAAGCTTGTCCTTCTTTTTAAAAATTTTTTTAATGTTTATTTATTTTTGAGACAGAGAGACACAGCATGAGCAGGGAAGGGGCAGAGAAAGAGGGAGACACAGAATGTGAAGCAGGCTCCAGGCTCTGAGCTGTCAGCACAGAGCCTGACGCGGAGCTCGAACCCACGAACTGTGAGATCATGACCTGAGCCGAAGTTGGATGCTTAACCGACTGAGCCACCCAGGTGCCCTGGAAGCTTGTCCTTCTTAATCGTCTTCACCATTTCACCCACTCCACCTCCCTTCCCCCTTGACAACCTTACCAGTTTTTTTCTGTATATTAATGAATCTGTTTCTCTATTTTATAATCTTTCTTCCCCGTTTTTCTTTCTACATGTCTTGAAAGGAGGGAACCTTTCCAAGGGGATACTCACTCCCTGGGCTCTGCAGAGAAACCCCAGCTTATATGACAAGGTTTGAGTCACCACTACCCCATGTCCTGGCTGGTGCACCACAGTTCAGCAGCATTTTCTGGAATCATTTTGATGAGAAGCCAATTAGAAAAAAAAAAAAAAAAAAAACCATGAGAACCATTTGGGAAGCAAACTTTTCCTTTGATGTGTGTTAGTATGAAAACCCAGTATCTGGCATGGGCAATGTTCAATCTTTGAACACACACACACACACACACACACACACACACACTTCTTTTAGTACAAAGTTGTCACTTGAGCAAAAATCTTTTATTTTTAGCTCATCCAATGATGAGAAGCTATTTGGCACAGACTTAATAAAACCTTCGTATAAAAGTGCCAGAACTTCCATATAGAGTGTAACTTGAGGAGTTATCTTGATCCTCAGAGAGCCATCCAGCTTTCCAGAAGGAGGCCAGTAAAAAGTGGGGAGGGGTAAGGCTAAATTGAGAATGCTGAAGGGGAAGTCGGTGCTTGTAAATATGCCTTCAAATTTTACTTCAGAGTTCGGTCTTTACATATGTCCAAGATTGGGCTCCAGACTGGGCTGCTGGTGTCACAGTGAAATCTTGAGATCTCTGGAACTCCTTTTTTCAGAAGTAGGTATATTTGGGCTACAAGGAGAGGAAAGCTAGTAATACACGTGAAAAAGTGATGGAGCATATTAACTTAATACACTGTATTCATTAAATCTAATAAAAGCATTGATAATTCAAATCCTTCAATAATCCCGAGTTTCATTTTATTGGTAAATCCCTACCGTTTTCCATGTAGTCTTTCAGAAGAAAGTGTTGTAAGTTTTTCTTCTTTAAGTTAAAAAGTGTCCAGGGGTGCCTGGGTGGCTCGGTGGGTTAAGCGTCAGACTTCAGCTCAGGTCATGATCTCCCTGTTGGGGGTTTGAGCTCCATATCGGGCTCTGTGCTGACAGCTCGGATCCTGGGGCCTCCTTCAGATTCTGTGTCTCCCTCCCTCTCTGCCCCTCCCCCCTCATCCTGTCTCTCTGTCTCTCAAAAGTAAATAAACATTAAAAACAATGGTTTTAAAAAGCGTCCAACAGAAGGGAGAAAGGAAAAAAACAGATTTCTGGGAAAAACTGACACACACTTGGAAAACTTACTTCTGAACAATTAAGAATTGGATCCATTCCTATGAAAGTGGAACAAAAATATCAACCAATCCACGTGGGCTACTCGGCCTAAAATGTGCTCTAAACAGCAACATGTATTCCCTGTGTTTCCCTTCGTGCCCTACCTGCAGTCTGGAGAGAGACCCATATACTCTACGTTGGAGAAGGCCTTTGCATTCCACACAACCTTCGTTCAAATTCCCTTTGAAGAAGAAAAGTCACAACTGAAGAGAGATCCCGGCCCTAACCTCTCCTCAAAAGGTAAGTGGTCTCCTAGTAGCCTGCAGACCAGCAGGGCCTGATCTAGTCGATACCTCGGTTATTCGGCGTCCCTCAGAGAGAAGAAGATAGTCTGGAAATCAGACCTTGTGTGTCGTTGTAAGACAGAGCCTGAGGCTGAGTATGTCACACAGTACCAAGGACAGAAGGCGCAGTACAAATGAGCTTGAAGGGGCAATTGGACTTTCAATTGCCTGGTGAGAAATGACTAATTAAAATAAAAAAAAATAAAAAAAAAAAAAGAGGAAAGGGTTCTCAGATTACATATACAGTAGGCCCTGGAACAAGGTTTGAGCGGGCAGGCCCACTTATATGCAGACTTATTTTTCAATAAATACAGTACAGTACAGGACTGTAAATACATTTTTTCTTGCTTATCTTCTTCATAAGTCTTTTCAGTAGCTTATTTTATTGTAAGGATACAGTATATAATACGTGCACCATACAAAATATGGGTTAATCGACTGTTTATTAGGCTATTAGTACAGTCAAGTTTGGGGGGAGTCAAAAGTTGTATGTGGATTTTTGACTGCATGGGGGGTCAGCAGCCCTAACTGCCTCATTGTTCCGGGGTCAGCTGGGAAGTACACTCACCTGCCAGGGAGATTCAATTGCTACTAAGGCCTAATAGGTAATGATGGATAGCCAGGGTGTATCCTTCCTCAGAAGCAGGAATAAACTGAAATGTAGTCTTGTTGAAGCCAAGTTGAGAGATGGCTTACTGTTCCTGCTTCAACAGGCATGTCTCAAATCTCATCATTAGGGGGCAGGAGGCTATGAATATTTTGATTTCCAGCAAAAGTCTCATATGTGAATTTTCCCTCACCTCCTTATCGCCACAAAACTCTGGCTAGCTATACTTTGGAGCACACACAAAATATACCTTTTTTTTTTTTAAATTTTTTTTTCAACGTTTATTTATTTTTGGGACAGAGAGAGACAGAGCATGAACGGGGGAGGGGCAGAGAGAGAGGGAGACACAGAATCGGAAACAGGCTCCAGGCTCTGAGCCATCAGCCCAGAGCCCGACGCGGGGCTCGAACTCACGGACCATGAGATCGTGACCTGGCTGAAGTCGGACGCTTAACCGACTGCGCCACCCAGGCGCCCCAAAATATACCTTTTAAAATGTGTGTTTTGGGGCATCTGGGTGGCTCAGTCACATGATGGCCCAACTCTTGATGTCAGCTCAGGTCAGGATCCCACGGTTCGTGAGTTCAAGCCCCACGTCAGGCTCCACGCTGTCGCTGTTGGCACTGAGCTTGGGATTCTCTCTCTCTCCCTCACTCTTTGCCCCTCCCCTGCTTGCGCTCTCTCTTACTCTCAAAATAAATAAACTTTTAACAAAATGTGTGTTTTGTTCCAATTTAAATGTGCTTAAATAACACTAACTGATCTTGGTAGAAAAGCTTTGAATTAGAGAAGTATCTGAATTAAATTTATTTTAGAAGTGGAGTTTTTATAACTTTTCTATACTTAACATATTTGAAGTTAGGCTAACAATATGTTGCTAAAGTGGCACTCAAGGGACCAATTTAGTGAATGCAGAAAACGATTTTAATTATGCATGCCAAATATTTATATTTAGATTGCAGCTGTAAATTGTTTGGAAGTCTTTTTCACTTAAATAGCTTAAAAATTGTATTTGAAATCTTTATAAAAGCCAAAGATTTATTTAACAAGCTCTTCCTTCTCACCCCATGAAACTTAAACTATGTAAGTTCCTGTCCAATGAGTCATCAATTATAAATGAAGGTATTCTAAAATTTCCTTAAATAACAACTCTAAGGATTATGCTCCGTGTGCTTTAATTAAGTCTTGTACCTTGACTGTGCAAAGCTGGAGCCTACATTAAATATCCTCTGTCACGGTCATTTCCTATAAAAATTTAAAACCTGCCTATCTTCATCATTCCTAGTCCCCTTTCCCACTGCTACTTTTCTCTTTAACATTTATCACTATCTAACATACCATACCATTTATTTTTCTTGTTTGTTTATTGTTTGTCTCCCGCCCTTGACTATAAGCTCCATGAGGACAGGATTCCTTGCTTGTTCACTGCTGTATCCCCAACACCTAGCAAGAGGCGCCAGGAACATAATATTTACTCAACAAATAATTAAACAAGTGAATAAGTGAGATGTGTCTGAGTTTTGACATCTTTTCATACAGAACTACAGACATTTATTTATTAGGCACATATCAGGTTTCCTACTCGCCGTGTTCCACTGAACGACAGGAGAGAATTCTGCCATAAACAAGCCAAGTCTTTTCCCTCACCAAGGATGTTGCCTGTGTGAGTAAACAAAAACCCAAGACCATTACAGAAGAGGGGAAAGTGGCTGACCATACCCGAAGGTGGAGATTGTTGAGGAATATTTCCATGTTAACCTTAATATGTGTTAAATCTTAAAGGAAGAGTATGACAGCATTCCACGTAGAGGCAATTACAAATTAAAACGTCTTTCTCGGGAGACATCACTAGAAATAGTCGGGGGTTATGTAGCTTTTCAAATTTTATTCAATCAACTGCCCCACTACAAGCCTAAAATTTGGCCATCCCACCCTTCATCTTATCCCTTTACTTAGTTACCTTGATCGTTTCTTCCCCAAACCAGTCCCCCATAATGCAATTAATTACCTTCTCCAGTTAACTGTGAGCATCCATGCGTGAGTGTGCACACAGCACACACATTCATGCACAGAATCCAAGGGTTTTTGTGTTAAATTCTTTGACATTTTTAACACACAAAAATAGCAGATAGATTTCTCTCTGCAAATCTGAAAGTTTGATTTTTTTTTTTTAAAAAAAAAAGCTTTTTTATTACTTTGGAGAAGATGATAAGCTTCCCCCTCGCTCTTTGGTTTCCAATGTGATAAAACTTCACTAAACTGAAAAGGTACCACACTGCTTTAAATTATAAGAAGAAACCTTGGGGTACCTGGGTGGCTCAGTTGGTTAGGCGTCTGACTTCGGCTCAGGTCATGATCTCACAGTTTGTGAGTATGAGCCCCATGTCAGGCTCTGTGCTGATAGCTCAGAGCCTGGAGCCTGCTTCCAATTCTGTCTCCCTCCCTCTCTGACCCTCCCCCACTTACATTCTGTCTCTGTCTGTCTCTCTCTCAAGAATAAATAAACATTAAAAAAAAATTTTTTTTAAATAATAAGAAGAAACCAGAAAGACAACAGACAGATGACTTTCCTCTAATCTGAATTGTCTTGGAAAAACAAAGGTGATACAAGCAACCTCACAATCAACCTATGCCTGCTGATGGACCCTGTTCGGCTAGCCATGATAATAGGTCCCAGCCTCTGGACAGGAACTTTGCCTAGCCTATGAAAATCAAAGTCATGGATCTTGTGTGCCTTTCGTGAGTATTAAGCACTGTGATCATGTTTCATAAAAAACGTTTTGAAGGGAATTTTCTAGGTAACCAGAAAGCAACCATTTATTTGCTAAAAATAAGAACATGGCATAATTTCTAATTCCAGACCAGATTTCACTGGCCCAGATCCTCTCCATAGAGATTTGGAATGATACCAATTCTGGTTTTCTTGATTGTCGGGACTTCGGGGAGCTTCTCTGCCACGGGTCACTCGAAAAAGATGAAAGAGGAAAATATTTGAGGTTCACACTTTATAAGAATGAAAACTTTTAATGTTTGCTTAAACTGTGGAACTGATTAAATGATACTATTATCCCTGTCCTACACCAAACAAAAGAACACCCTGTGAAGGCTAAAAATTTGAGCCAATAATCTAGGACTTTTACAAGTGTATATAAGAATAGGAAAAAAAAAAAAGGCAGCAGCTATTCACCTTTATTAAAATAATGGAAGAGGGGCACTTGGGTGGCTCAGTTGGTTAGGGGTCCAACTCTTGATCTCAGCTCAGGTCTTGATCTCGGGGTTGTGAGTTCAAGACCCACCCTGGGCTGTGCATTGGGCATGGAGCCTACATTCAAAAAAAATAATGGAAGAATTAATTCTGGCTGAAAATAATAGACTAAAAAATGGACTATCTCAGGCAGATTTCTGTGTTCTGTGAGATTCCCTAAAGTCACAGGAACTGCTGAGTGGTCAATCAATGCCCGTTCCACACCCTCTGAGCTTTCTCAATAAAAGGGAGGAGTAATGTTCCAAGTTGTTTTGTGTGCCCTTGGGTCTGAATAAGTTTGGAACTAAGAATAATCTTTATGGATATAACATATCTCAAATGTATGAGTGGCAATCTGTGTTTGTTTGTTTTTTAAATTTTTTAAAAATGTTTTATTTATTTTTGAGACAGAGAGAGACAGAGCATGAGTGGGGGAGGGGCAGAGCGAGAGGGAGACACAGAATCAGAAGCAGCTCCAGGCTCTGAGATGTTAGCACAGAGCCCGACGCGGAGCTCAGGCTCCTCAACCGTGAGATCATGACCCGAGCCGAAGTCGGATGCTCAGCCGACTGAGCCACTCAGGCGCCCATGTTTGTTTTGTTTTTTAAACTCTGTGTGTGCATAACATACACACAAAACCCAAAGGAGTTTTCATTATCTCCTTGTTCATTTCCCCTTAACACTAGGCTGAAATTGATGGCTTACACGAAGCAGTGGGTATCATGGAAGTTGGTGGGACAGATGTCTGTTTCTTCAAACCCTACAGCTTGCCTAACACATAGTGAGAAGCTGTTTAGTATGTGATGAGATGCTCTGAGACGATCATATGGGACTGAGGTGCTTCCAAATATGCTAGCAGTTATACAAGTGTGAGAGTTGCAGGGTAGACCATATAAATAATCATTCCACTCTTGCCTGGAGCCACTTGAAGAGTAGTCATTCTATCAGATATCTTGCTTATGTATCTAGCATCCATTCAACCACCTTTGTTCACAGAATTTCACATGGAATGAGTCTATCAGTAGGGCTTGAGAAAAAGAGCAAGGGAGAGAAAAAGAAATTCTCTTTGTTGCTGGATATAAATCTGGAGCCAACTAGACTTGGAGCTATGTGCAAACTTGTCATCTCATGGAGCCTAATAGTGAAGCCACTCCTCAAAAGGTAAAACTGAAAGATGCAGAGCAATGTAGGTCTACTGGCATCTGTCGAGTCCTTGGGGACAGCTGTATCTAAAGCTTGGTTCTACCCCTACTTTTTCGTTTAGGAGAACCAAAAACTTCCCACTAGTCCCTCCCCCAACCTTTTTCTTTTCTTTTTTTCTTTCTTTCTTTTCTTTTTTTTTTTTCTTTTCTTTTCTTTTTTTTTTTTTTTTTTTTTTTGGCTTACGCCAAATATAGTTAGGTTTTCCATCATTGCACAAGAAGGAGCTGATACAGATGGAGAATAACTAAATTGTCAAGATCTATTCCAAAATTAAAGTTCCCAATGTTCTGAGGATAATTACATTATAAACTGGGTGTGGTGTGTTTCACAGGCAAAATTGAAATCTGAAATAAAAGTAATCTAAAACATCAATTAAACTGGAGGATACATTTTTTGCATAATTTCTTATTGCCTTTTCCCAATGTACCCCATTTTTCTGAAAGCTTTTTATCTCCTAAAATGCATTTGTTAAGCTTGTTTGCAAATTTATTTATTTAAATTCAAGTTAGTTTACATACAGTGTGGTATTGGTTTCAGGAGTAGAACCTAGTGATTCATCACTCACATATAACACCCCGTGCTCATCCCAACACGTGCTCTCCTTAACACCCATCACCCATTTAGCCCATTCCCCCCACCCACCTCCCATCCAGCAACTCTCAGTTTGTTCTCTGTATTTGAGTCTTATACGGTTTAACTCCCTCCCTGTGTTTATCTTATTGTTACTTCCCTTCCCCTATGTTCATCTGTTTTTCTTATATTCCACATAGGAGTGAAATCATATGATATTTGTCTTTCTCTGACTGACTAATTTCGTTTAGCATAATACACTCTAGTTCCATCCACTCTGTTGCACATGGCAAGATTTCATTCTTTTTGGTTGTTGTGGCAAATGACATGTTACATAAAGGGTTAGTGTCCCAAATCTATAGAGAACTTATCAAACTCAACACCCCCCAAAACAAATAATACAGTGAAGAAATGGGCAGGATACATCAATAGATATTTTCCCAAAGAGGATATATTTTTAAAACCCTACAGGTGTTCCACTATTGGCACTATTTTGTAAGATAGATGGATGGATAAATAGGTAGATAGATAGAGATTACAGAGGTGTGAGGTGATGCTACTGTTTCTGTGATGTTTGTAGCCCTTGGAGAGATGATTTCATATGGTATAAACTCTCCTTTTCTTTATAAAACATGGAGTATTGTCTTGAAGCCACTGGACTTGAGGGTATTGTGAATGCTTTCATTCTCATGATGTCTAAATCACATGTTTCTCCTTTCTAGATTATAGTGGCATACTGTAATAGTACAACCTCTTAATAAGAGGTGCTAAGTATCACTTTGGCTGATAGATTGCTTTAGCATTTATAGGTACACTGAAATTTAGAACTACACAGAGAAAATCTGTAGTGGGTGGTGACCTTTCAGGGGTAGTGTTGAAATCTGGTTCATGATTAAAGCAGGGTGTGGTTAAGAGGGTCAGGGATGGAAAAATTATTTTGGCAACTTGGTAGAGATGTGGGGTTAAACTGCTGAGACAACCACAAAAATCTGTTGCCAGAAGAGAAAAATAAAAACTCTAGCAGCAGCTTTAAGCTACGCCAGGCACTGTGTTAAGTGCTTTTTGTGTGATCTCATTCAATTCTAAAAGCGATGTAGATTTCATATTACTCTGCACATGTTACAGATGAGGAAGTGAAAGCAGAGAGGTTAAATAATTTGTCCAAAGTTTCACAGATAACCAGTGGTGAAGGCTAGGTTTGAATGCAGGTCTATCCAACTCCTAGCCTCATGCTCCTACCAACTAAAGGATAGCTCATTCCCACAGGCACTTTGCTGATCTTGAGCAGATCTATAAACCCTTCTCTGCTCCCTCGTGTACACAGGATTTTGTTTTACTCCGATAATTCTCATATCAAAATTTCCTGTTGGAAAGCAACATGCATGAAATATTGACTCACAACCATGGAAAGGTGTTTCATTTTCCCTAGAAATTTCCTTCTCTGTTCCTCAGTCCGGATTACCACAAAAATTTTTTTTGCACGTGCCTTTGAATTAAAGTAAAATAAACACCATTTAGCTTTTTAAAGCATAAAATCTCAGTGTTCTTTCCTAACTCTGTCAAGGAGTTGAATATTTTCAGAGCCTCTAAAATTTAAAGAATACAGAAATAGGATCTGTCCTGGCTTAGCATGCATCTTTAGATGTGTTTTGGAAATCACTGTCTGTTTCTCAAAGTCTGCTGATAAGATCACTATTTAAGAGGAGTAACTTTCTAGAAGAAATTCAGCCTCATAGCTACTGTGGGATGGGTTAAGTGATGCTTGACCCTGTCTGAGGAATGGCAAATGCACATGTTTGTAAGAGTCTCATACAGGATACTTGGGGATCTAATTTTATCTCTAACAGACACACATTCTTAATCTAGGCAAATACTGGTTAATATTGAGGTGTCCAGAAAGAAGTCAGCAGCCTGGGCAAATGGAATGAATTTAATTAAGATTTCATATTGATTCATGTCGATTGATTTCTTTTTCCATTATTGTTTAAATTTTTAAAGCACCTCTAAACACTGGGGTTTTTTTTTTTTTTTAGATTAAGACTTGAGGATATGGAAGTTTACCACTTCTCAGAATTAAAAAGAAAGTTAACAACCATAGTCATTTTGAGCGAGATAGGCTTACTGTTGCTGACCATTCAGTTATCATGCACAAGTCACTTATCTTTCCACTCACACATGTCCATTTATTTATATTAAACAATTTTTTTAACATTTATTCATTTTTGAGAGACAGAGAGAGACAGAGTGTGAGCGGGGAGGAACATAGAGAGAGGGAGACATAGAATCTGAAGCAGCTCCAGGCTCTGAGCTGTCAGCACATAACCCGACGTGGGGCTCCAACTCACGGACTGTGAAATCAAGACCTGAGCTGAAATCTGGCGCTCAGCCAACTGAGCCACCCAGGTGCCCCCATAAATGCCCGTTTAGAGCCTAGCAGTAGTTTCCTAAAACTAGTATATGCTTTGAACCTAAGACTTTTGGAAACAAACTTCTCTCAAACATCTAAATACCTGGAACAAAAGTAAGAGGCAGCTTTTAAAGACTTGAAAATAAAGGTAGTTGCAAGGAATTTGAGGAAGGGTAGCTCTGATGTTGGACAAAGTAGAATCAGTTTCTAGTAATTCCCAACCAGGTGAATAGCATACAGCCCACTTCTAAGAACATGTGACTGGAGAACATTCCCTAACTGGCCAAAGCTGCCATGCTGGTAGGCAAGAGTACTTCATTTATCATCCAACTGTGGTCATATTATGTAAAGCTGTACCTACCCAGAGGGCTATCACCATGCCCTGCACGAAGGCCATGGGAAATCTGGCATGGTTGCCATGATAATCCTCCTGGCAGAACAATAGAAATCCTATCACTATTGTTAAATAGTGCTGGAGTCTGGGTTGCCTTTACTCCCAGGAGTTGTTTTCATGTTTCTTAGAGAGGCTCCTTTAAAACTTTTAAAAAGAGGTTTAAGGGGTTAGATTTAAGAAGAGAAATAGTTGATGAGGGATTAATCACATTAGTTTGAGACCATACTCTGACTTACTTGATACAAAATCCAGTTTTCAGGAGAAAGATATAGCTGGGAACATATGGCACAGAGGAGTCAGACCTATCCTGAAAGTGTTTAAACCAAGGGCGAAAGCTTTTAGTCTCATCACTCCATTCCTCTTAAAAAATGAAAAGAGAGAGAGAAAGGGATAGGAAAATGTGATGTACTAAACCCATGTGCCAGGAAATGACCAGCTTTACGATAATAGATTATTCTATTCTAGGCAGCCTTCTCAGAAACTGAGAACAACAGTATCTGACCCGTGGCAGGCACACAAAACGACTGCCCGGCTCTCTGCAGTGAATCATCCACCATTCACTCAACAAGTAGATGCTTCAGTATTGTTTATTGGTGGATCATTAATTACATTTCCAACAGGATTTTCAAATGAAAAGTCTGGACAGAAGTCATTGATTGAGGCTTCCTTTAGGGAAAGGAACTATGGAAAAAAAAATCCAAACAAATAAAGCAGAAAAATTGGAGTTCCCGTTAGATGACCTTAAACATATGGATCCAGAGTTTAGTCAACGCATTTGGGAAAGAAAAAGCAAAAGGAGAATCTGCTGTAGAATTTTGTTTTTTGCAGTCTAGACCTTTTCAGGCACCACAAAAGAGCTTCCTCTTATCCATGCTTGGTGCAAATCAGCATCATATTAATGGACTGAGTTGCCCCCCTTTGGTGTGGATAGCTCTCCAGGACTTGGAAAAGGAGTATAAACAGGAGGGGCTGTGACATGCCAGGAGCTGAGCAGAATCCTTTGTAAATATATATTTACATGCAGAATTTCTGTTGAAGACACAGGACTATTTGGGATAAAGGAGGAGGAGTTGGGCCTCTACCTCAAACTCAAAACAAGATCTCTTTCAAACTCCAAAAATATTTGGCTCAACATGCTCTTTCTTAAACACTCTGGATTTTGAGATTGGGTCTGCCAGGCCATCAACAACAGTGATTAAGTATCTACTGGGTACAGTTTACTAATGAGTTCAGGGTTCTAGGAGGAGTTAGAAAGAAAGCAAATATCTGGTCCTTGTCCCTTGAGAGCTTATGGCCCAATAAAAAAAGGACTACCACATAATTGCTTACAAGAAATGCTACACTAGAGCAGGTTTTCAGCCAAATTGCTAAAAAACATTTCCAAAGCTATTTGGTCAGCATGCATGTTGGCAGAATCTTTCCTTTCAAGGATCCCTCCCTGCCTGCTCTGTGTCTTCCACCGACTCTTACATGGCACAGTCGGGTGCCATGTGCTCCAGGATGCCACCCATAGGACGTACCCATGCACTGGCAGAGCAGGGCCAAAAGCTGATGTGTCCCTTACTGGATATTCATGATATCTTCCTGGCTGGGAGATGTCATTACTGCACCACCATTATAAGGACTTTCTGGCTGGAGGAAGTCAAATGAAGTTGCTATTAACTTCTAACTGAGCCTGGAATCCAGTACAGCATTGCTGATAATTGTGCTTTCTAATTATTTGCACATGACCACAGCCATTGTCAGTGTGCAGATGGAATAGAAGATTTTTGGCACCAATTTTTTTTTTCTCTCTTGTTTTTTAACACCCAATTTGTTTGCTGGTTACTTTAGTCAAGTTAACTTAGACCAAGGAGAATAGAGAAGGCCGTGACTATGCAGAAAAAGAAAACTTGTGACTCACGGCACGTGTCCCAGAATCTTATATTTGGGTGGGACATCATAATTATTTGAACCAGACTCTTCTATCTTCAGTTGGGGTCCACTCCAGACCATTGAAGCTTCTCTCCTTACTACAGATATGCATATATCCTTACACATTTTTGTGTATGTATATCTGTGTGTGTGTGTGTGTGTGTGTGTGTGTGTGTGTGTGTGTGGTACATGTATATACAACTGGGGTGGACAATTACATTAAATAGTGTGTGCACTCTGCATGTATATACAATTGTGGTAGATTGTTGGTAGCTCCTAATGAAGCCTGCCTCCCCCTCTTGTATTCATGCTTGTGGATAGGCCCCACCCACATTGATTCTGGGCTCGTTGAGGCATAATCAAGCAGGATGCAGACAGAGGCTTGATAACCACTGGCACATCGGGACTTATTATCTTGGGATGTTTGCTGTTGGAGCCCTGAGCCACAGTGTAAAGCAGTCTAGTCCGCCAGGGAGACCCCCGGCGAGAGAAAGATGCCTAGTCAGCTCTCTTTGTAGCAGTGATCATGTTGAGGGCTGCCCCCCTGCCCCCATGTGAGTAAAGAAGTACTCTTAAACAGCTCAGCCCCTGTCTAGCCAAGCCCGGTAAACCCACAGAATCCGAATCAGAAGAACAATAAAATACTGTTGTTTGAAGCTACTAAGTTTGGGTAAGTGGTTCCTTAAACAGTAACAGTTAACTGAAACAAACATGTGTGTCTGTATATGACTTCTAAAGAAATCCTCCAACTTTGCTCTTACATTTTGCTCTTATTTTTTTAATTATAGAATATTTAATAAGTAAGACAAAGTAAAGAAACTTGGCTTGGACATTTTAACGGAATTAACACATAATTGTAAAGCAAACGCTGATGTAACGACTACAGGGCAAGAAACAGAACACTGCTAGCACCTAGACCCACCTGTATGCTCTTCCCTCCTCTGAACTGCTTCCCACAGGAACCACGGTCTTGATATTTGTGACATCGATTGCCAAGCTTTTCTTTATAGTTGTGCCACCAATGCATACATTCTTAAACATTCCCATTCATTTTGCCTGTGTTGAACTTTCTGTGAATGGAGTCACTCTGCATGCATTCTTTTATGACTTATTTCATTTGCTGGACTTACATTTGTGATTTTCATCCGTGTTGGTACACGCAGCTATAGTTAATTCATTGCTACTGCTGCATACCAGTCCACTGTGTGAACATAACACAGTGTATTTATCCATTCCGCTCAAGTGAGCATGTGAGTTGTTTCTATGGGCAACTGCTGTTATGGACATGCTGCCGTGAACATCTTGATATTTGCATCCTGGTGTGTGAGTTTCTCTATGGCGGCAATTCTCAAAGGGTGATCCGGGGACCCCCGGGGTCCTCAGGATGCTTACAGGGGGTCCTTGAGTATGAAACGATTTTCATGATAATACTGAGACTTTATTTTTCCTTTCCACTCTCAGTCTCTCATGACTGTAGGGTGGAATTTTCCAGAGGCTATATCATGTGCAATATAGTGCCAAACCAAAAGCAGAAGCAGATATGAGAATTCGGCTGTTTTCTAGTAACCCAGACACTACATTCTAAAATGTAAAACAATGTCACTCTTCTCCCTAAGATTTTCTTGGAAATAATTATTTTGACAAAAATAAATGTTTTTGGGTTAGCATTTATTTTTAATGTTATTTTAACGATGTTATTATTTATTATTTATTTATTTATTCTCAAATGTTTATTTTGAGAGAGAGCAGGGGAGGGGCAGAGAGGGAGGGAGAGAGAGAATCCCAACCAGGCTCCATGCTGTCAGTGCAAAGCCCAACACGGGGCACAAACCCGTGAGACCGTGACCTGAGCCAAAACCAAGAGTTGAACGCCTAACCGACTGAGACACCCAGGTGCCCCACAATGTTGTTATTTTTAAATGAATACATACTTTGCATTTTTCTAAGTTTTAATTTAAAACACAGTATATACCTATAGATAAAACTGACATAAACAAAGCTCTTAATAGTTTTTAAGAGTATAAAAGAGTCCTGAGACCAAAACATTGGACACCACTGCTCTGGGTCATATGGTATAAATATCTTAAAATGTAATAGAAAATGCCAAACTGCTTTCTAAAGATGTGTGTTTTTTCTCCCTCACCAGCAGCATATGAGGGTCTCCACCGCTTCACGTACTTATCAACAATTGGGTTTTGCCAGATTTCTGTTTTCAAATCTGGGAGAGCATCAATGTATCTCATTATAGTTTGGTTGTACGTTTTTTGATTATTAGTAAGATGGCGTCCCTTTTCATAGGTATATTGGCCATTCAGACTTCCTTCTTATAGACTGCATGTTCAAGTCTTTTTTTTTTTTTTAAGATTTTATTTTTAAGTAATTTCTCCACACAGTACGGGGCTTGAACTCACAACTCTGAGATCAAGAGTCACACACACCCTCTACCAACTGAGCCAGCCAGGCGCTCCTGCATGGTCAAGTCTTTTGTCCACTTTCTCTATTCAAGTTGTCTTTTTCTTACTGATACATTAAAACTTCGTATACTCTCCACTTTCTTTGCCAATTATACATGCTACAAGTGTGTGGGAAAAGCACATTATCTATCGTCTTCTCGGTCTTTCTATGGTTTTTTGATGAACAGAAACATTTAACTTAACAGAGTCAAATTTACCAATATTTTACTTTATGGTTATCTTAAGAAATTCCTCTCCATCCTGGAGTTATTTTTGTTTATGTTCTTAAAAGCCTTAGAGTTTTTACTTTTAGATTTGGCTTTACCCCAAATTTATTTTTATGTGAGGCCTAATGTAAGAATCCACTTTCATTTATTTCCCACAGGGAGATCTAATTGTCCTACTATTATTTATTGAAAATTTCTTTCCCCCACTAATCTCTCATGCCACCTTTGTCATATATAAGGTGCCAATCTCTGACTGCATCTGTTTCTGAGTCTCTTTGTTCTGTTTCACTGATCTATTTATTTACCCCTGTGCAAAATCACACTGTCCTTTTTTTTAATGTTTATTTATTTTCAGAGAGAGAGAAAGGGAGAGAGCAGGGGAGGGGCAGAGAGAGAGGAAGAGAGAGAGAGAGAATCCCAAGCAGGGTCTGTGCTGTCAGAGCCCAGTGTGGGGTTTGATCCCACAAACCATGAGATCATGATCTGAACCAAACTCAAGAGTCAGATGCTTAACTCACTGAGCCGCCCATGTGCCCCAAAACCACACTACCTTAATTACTGCCGTTATGATAAATCAGGATGTATGGTAAAGCAGGTTCCTCCCACATTCTTATTATTCAGAAATGTCTTCTTGTATTTTAATCATATGCTACTTCCTTCAACCAGCAATCATGCAAAGTATGGGGAGCAGGGCATTGGGTACAACAGTAGACAAACATCTGTTGGTAACAGATAAGTACAAAAGTGAGCAAGGAGGGCACATAAAGATTCTGCCCATTTTTAGTCTAATAAATATGTCAATGACTTCTCTTAAGAATAAATGTTACCTATTAATAATGAAAATGAATTGGGGTTGGAAATTCCTTTTTGTTAATCTTACTTGAATCACTGAGCTGAATATGAAATGCTAATAAAGTTTGAGCAAAGGAAGAGACAAAGGTGACCTTCATTTTTGTAAATGTGGTTAGATCCTTAATGGATAGATAGAAACTACAGAGCTACGACAGTAGGACTATTGGGTAATAGTGCTTGCAAGAATGAAGGAACTTGTCATTTTCTTGAGTCAGATCCTGCAACTTAAAAAGAACCTCTGAATATACTCTTAAAAAATTTACTCATTAAGATAAAATGGTCAGGCCACTTCCCATTAAAAAAGTGACTTCCCGGGGCGCCTGGGTGGCGCAGTCGGTTAAGCGTCCGACTTCAGCCAGGTCACGATCTCGCGGTCCGTGAGTTCGAGCCCCGCGTCAGGCTCTGGGCTGATGGCTCAGAGCCTGGAGCCTGTTTCCGATTCTGTGTCTCCCTCTCTCTCTGCCCCTCTCCCGTTCATGCTCTGTCTCTCTCTGTCCCCAAAATAAATAAACGTTGAAAAAAAAATAATAAAAAATAAAAGAGGTTAGAGTCTCTTTTAAAAACAAACAAAAAAAGTGACTTCCCTGGGGCACCTGGGTGGCTCAGTTGGTTAAGCATCCGTCTTCAGCTCAGGTCATGATATCACAGTTCGTGAGTTTGAGCCCCGCGTCGGGCTCTGTGCTGACAGCTCAGAGCCTGGAGCCTGCTTCAGATTCTCTCCCTCTCTCTCTGCCCCTCCCCCACTTTCTCTCTGTCTCTCTCCCTCTCAAAAATAAATTAAAAAATTAATTTAAAAATAAAAATTAAACAGTAATTAAAAATTAAAATTAAAAACTTAATTAAAAATTAAAACAAAACGACTTCCCTCACTTTACTTGTCCACCACACCAAGTTGTCATCTTCTTTTACAAATATTCACCTAAGAATCTATTTCCTCACTAACTTCATTCTTTATCTTGTGAAATTTGGCTTCCACCCCCTCTATTTCTCCAGCCACTGCTGTCTCAAAGGCTAAAGGTCTCGAAGCTGTCACATTGAAAGCTTTTTCCTTGATGATAGAATCCTTTATCACGAATGATAACTGCTGAGTTCAAGCCCCGCGTCGGGCTCTGTGCTGTCAGCTCGGAGCCTGGAGCCTGCTTCAGATTCTGTGTCTCCCTCGCTCTCTCTGCCCCTACCCTGCTCACTCTCTGTCTCTCTGTCTCAGTCTCTCTGTCTCTCTCTCCAAAATAAATAAACATTTAAAAAACTAAAAAAAAAAAAAAAAAAAAAAGAATGGTAACTACTGGGGTTCCTGGGTGGCTTAGCCAGTTGAACATCTCACTCCTGATTTCAGTTCAGTTCATGATCCCAGGGTCCTGGGATTGAGCACGGCATCAGGCTTCACCCTGAACATGGAGTCTGCTTAAGATTCTCTCTCTCTCTCTCTCTCTCTCTCTCTCTCTCTCTCTCTCCCTCTTCTCTTCTCCCCCACCTGCACGTGCTCTTTCTAAAAAAAGAAAAAAAAGAATAATAACTACTTATAACTCTATTATCAACCCCCCTTTTTTATGAATATTTTGTCTTTGCTGAGGAACGATGGCTAATAATCACCGAGCATAGCTTAAATGACAACATCTACGTGGGACCTTCCCTGATCACACTCTCTGGGAATGATCTCACTTTCCCTAGAATGCCTATGCATTTGCCTGAGACATACTGTACTAAGCTGTAATACATACTACACTGGTATCCAGAAAAACTCCGTAAGTTAGTCTGTGAAAATTGCCAGCACCAACTAAGATCGGAAAAGTCTACATTATGTCTCCTCACGCAGAGTGATAATGTATGTTAAAGGTTCTGCTAAGTCCCATAGTAAAGAAAGGTAAGTTTAGTCCAGTATTTCTTGGATGTTTTTGGCATGAAAGCCTTTTTACTTGTAATACTGGTAGCATCTCAGAAGACACGAACGGTGTGTCAGACATGGTTTAAGAAATGA
Source organism: Leopardus geoffroyi (assembly GCF_018350155.1). Lineage (NCBI taxonomy): Eukaryota > Metazoa > Chordata > Mammalia > Carnivora > Felidae > Leopardus > Leopardus geoffroyi. Next base: position 56,683,798 of record NC_059338.1, on the reverse strand, counting down.
TACTCAACTGTTTGTTTGACTCTTATGTGTATTGAATTTTAGTTGCTCACATACACACCTTTTCTTCCTCTCTAGAATAGAAATGCCAACAAAACTGGGACTTTGTCCTGTATACTTTGGTGTCCCCATGAAACCATGCTTCCTTCCCTAGGGCTATGAGAAAAAAGTCCAGATATAGACAAAGCTATCAACTTGTAGTCCTAAACAGTATGGAAAGATTACTATTCTGAATCTGAGGTATTTCATTTGTAAACCATTAAGAATTTCTAGCTTAAGGTCATAGTGAAAAGTTGAAGTATCAAATTTGAAAATAACTACGAGAGCCCAAAAATGGTATTAAGTTATGTCAAGATGGCTCAAGGAAAGAAAACATGGCATCATCAAGTTACATTCCTTGGGTGTATAGCATGTGGCTATACAGTAATGTGTCCAGATGAGTGTGCTGTACAAAATGGCCTGTTGATCATGTGTATGAGATTCCCTTGGGAGAGTCTGTTAAAATGCAGGTCCTTGGGCCCTGCTGCATATCCACTGGACTATTTGGGATGAGGATCCTTGGGTATCCGCAAATTTATTTTAATAAAATTCCTAAATCATTTTATGCACATTGAAGTTTGAGAACAACTGCTCTAAGTGCATAAGATTTGGCATGTTCAAAGGAAACACTTCTCACTTTACATTTCAAGAGAGCAGTTGCCTTAGGAAACAACATATTTATTCCAATGACGTTGCCATTTCTCAGGCCAAACATTTTTTGTGACTACGCCTTTTGTGTTGCCATAACGGCCTCTAAAACATTCCTTGGTATCTACTCAGTGCTATAAATCTGTACTTTTAAAGAGTGTATTTGAATGTTAGCAACAGTTACAACCATTTAGAAGCATGTGAATGAGGTAAATGGCCGAGCAGGGTAATATGGTTGGGGTCCTAAACACGATGTGATTATGAGCAAATTAAACTAGTTTCCTTGGGTGGCTCTCCTAAGATACGAAGATGAGCAGGTATCAAAAAACCTATGCATATTTTCACAATCACTATATTTATTTGCAATGAAATCGTTAAAATATTGCGTTTGGCTTGTGGAAACAAATGTTCTATTTCCAAACAATCCTGAAAACACATTTACGCATTACCGTTGTACCAGAAACATGTACACATGGACAGTAACTCAACATGATGCCTCAAATTTCACCATGTGGATGGCTTTTTAGCACAGATGTTTTCAGATCGACTTTTAAGAGGATGAAATCAAGACAGCTAAAAGCCAGACAGGAAGGGAACCATGAAGGTTGCATTCTCAAATTCTGAATAATGCTTTTACTGCCTATTGCTTGATTAGGTGTAAACCCATTATTTTATTTTATTTTATTTTATTTTTCAATATATGAAGTTTATTGTCAAATTGGTTTCCATACAACACCCAGTGCTCATCCCAAAAGGTGCCCTCCTCAATACCCATCACCCACCCTCCTCCCTCCCACCCCCCATCAACCCTCAGTTTGTTCTCAGTTTTTAAGAGTCTCTTATGCTTTGGCTCTCTTCCACTCTAACCTCTTTTTTTTTTTTTTTTCCTTCCCCTCCCCCATGGGTTTCTGTTAAGTTTCTCAGGATCCACATAAGAGTGAAACCATATGGTATCTGTCTTTCTCTGTATGGCTTATTTCACTTAGCATCACACTCTCCAGTTCCATCCACGTTGCTACAAAGGGCCATGTTTCATTCTTTCTCATTGCCACATAGTACTCCATTGTGTATATAAACCACAATTTTTTTATCCATTCATCAGTTGATGGACATTTAGGCTCTTTCCATAATTTGGCTATTGTTGAGATTGCTGCTATAAACATTGGGGTACAAGTGCCCCTATGCATCAGTACTCCTGTATATCTTGGGTAAATTCCTAGCAGTGCTATTGCTGGGTCATAGGGTAGGTCTATTTTTAATTTTTTGAGGAACCTCCACACTGTTTTCCAGAGTGGCTGCACCAATTTGCATTCCCACCAACAGTGCAAGAGGGTCCCTGTTTCTCCACATCCTCTCCAGCATCTATAGTCTCCTGATTTGTTCATTTTGGCCACTCTGACTGGCATGAGGTGATATCTGAGTGTGGCTTTGATTTGTATTTCCCTGATGAGGAGCGACGTTGAGCATCTTTTCATGTGCCTGTTGACCATCCGGATGTCTTCTTTAGAGAAGTGTCTATTCATGTTTTCTGCCCATTTCTTCACTGGGTTATTTGTTTTTTGGGTGTGGAGTTTGGTGAGCTCTTTATAGATTTTGGATACTAGCCCTTTGTCTGATATGTCATTTGCAAATATCTTTTCCCATTCCGTTGGTTGCCTTTTAGTTTTGTTGGTTGTTTCCTTTGCTGTGCAGAAGCTTTTTATCTTCATAAGGTCCCAGTAGTTCATTTTTGCTTTTAATTCCCTTGCCTTTGGGGATGTGTCAAGTAAGAAATGGCTACGGCTGAGGTCAGAGAGGTCTTTTCCTGCTTTCTCCTCTAGGTAAACCCATTATTTTAAACATCTACTTTTTTGTCCTGATTTCTGTTTTGACCCCAAATTTCTGTTCTGCCCTAGGTGCTTCATATCTGAGTCCTGTTGCCTCCAATAGGGTTAGATGTTTGAGCAACTCACCACAGAATCACATTTTCCTGGCCCCAAGGAGAAAATAGCAATGGCCAGTCATCAGCAAATTAGGATACTTTGTTAGATTTATAGATTAAATATCATTGCACCTTTCAAGGCATTTTGCATTCTTTTTTTTTTTTAATTTTTTAAATCTTTATTCACTTTTGAGAGACAGAGAGAGACAGAGCGTGAGCTGGGGAGGGGCACAGAGAGAGGGGAGACACAGAATCGGAAGCAGGCTCCAGGCTCTGAGCTGTCAGCTCAGAGCCTGACGTGGGGCTTGAACCCACGAACCGTGAGATCCCGACCGGAGCCTAAGTCGGAAACTCAACCGCTCAACCGACTGAGCCACTCAGGTGCCCCAAGGCATTTTGCATTCTAACCAAGTTTATAAAACAATCACAACAATTAAGATAACAATTAAAATGAAAAACACAATTACAAAAACAATTAAAAAAATCTCAAAACAGTTTCCCCCAGCTTAATGTACTTTAAAAAAATCTTACTGAGAATCACTTAAGTTTCCTAAGCCCTAGTTCTGTCCTCTATAAAACAGATACAATAGTGAGATTGATTTCAGAGAGTTCTTGGAAGAACTGAATAATACAAGCTTAGCATAGTGTGTAATACACTCAGTTCTCCAACGTGTTAGCTGTTACCACTATTGTCATGTAAACAACTGGCACAGTACTTAGCATATGTGGTTAATAAATGGTAGCTAATTAATATTGTTATTTAAAAAAACTTACTGATGAAATAGGAAGACACATTAATCACAAATTTGACTTAATGACCGTATGTCTCTTGAGTGGAAGACAATTCCAAGATTCCGTTGGGAGAGTTTGTTAAAATGCAGGTCCTTGGGCCCTGCTGCAGATCCATTGGACTATTTGGGATGAGGATCCCTGGGTATCCACAAATTTATTGTAATAAAATTCCTAAATCATTTTATGCACAGTGAAGTTTTATGCACATTGAAGCTTTTTTTTTTTTTTGAGAGAGAGAGTGAGGGGGGCAAGTGAGTGAGGGACAGAGAGAGAGAGAGAGAGAGAGAGAGAGAGAGAGAATCCTATGAAGGGCAGAAAGAGAGAGAGAGAAGTGGGATTCATGTTGATCTAAAGTGGGGTTCGTGCTCACCGAAAGCAGGGCTAGAGTTCACCCAATGTGGGACTCAAACTCACCAACCATGCGATCATGACCTGAGCTGAAGTCAGATGCTTAACCACTGAGCCATCCAGGAACTCATATTCTAACTAAATTTTAACTAAATATTATTACTAAAAGCATGGACTCCTATGTTGAGCCTGACTTAAAAAAATTTTTTTTAATGTTTATTTGTTTTTGACAGAGAGAGAGACAGAACATGAGCAGGGGAGGGGCAGAGAGAGAGGAAGACACAGAACTTGAAGCAGGCTCCAGGCTCCATGCTGTCAGCACAAAGCCCAAGGCGGGGCTCAAACTCACGAACTGTTAGATCACAACCTGAGCCGAAGTCGGACACTCAACCGACTGAGCCACCCAGGAGCCCCAAGCCTGACTTTCTGATTGAGATTTGGCCATATATGAAAAATGTCAATAAATGTTGAAATTTGCTAAGACTTTAGTCAAAGTACTTTCCCACCAAGGAAAAAACACTCATGGAATTAAACTGAGGCCTTATTCGTTTAAATGTTTGCATAAGCTAAAGACTACTCGATTTATTCATAACTAGTAAAAATAACCTAAGGTGAGGAAAGATGACCTAGGCATCTGATATTCTAAGCCAGACCTGCTTTTTAAATTCAAAAATTGAAAGTCAAAAATAGCTTAGTAAACTTCCTATTTCTACTCCCACCCCCCCACCCCCAATATTGTGTGCCGTGCCGCAGTGCTTGGCTTTTACCACAGCAAGGGCGGAGACAAAAACCCTGCCAAAATATCATGAGATAGGTGGCTCTCAGGGGTACTTCTGGTCAAGTAGAAAGTGCCAGAAATCTTGTAGAAAGTCTAATACAAATTTTCTTTTGCAGACTCTAGAGGTTTGCATCTGGATACACATCTGCATTTTCTGGGGGCTGGGCCAAACTGAAACATTCAGTTTATCCATTGCTAATAAACATGTCAGCAGTTTCTTTGCTCTCACATCTGTTGTGAAAAATGTTATCTTTCCTGAAGTGTATTTATTTTGTCTTTAATACCAGCTTTCATGGATTACAAAATCGAGATATGCCTTCACTTAACAAATTCAATAGCATATGCTGGAAAGTGCCCCCTAAGAGTGATGAGATAAATTAAAGATGTATATTCTTTCTTGGGTCCTGAAAAGGAAATGGATGTAAAGAATAGCGACAACTCTCGGGAAGGCCATGCCAATGGAAACAACATGCCTCTTAATCAGGTTCATCTCAAAATCTATTCAAGACGCTCTGCGCATCACAGGAATTCAACAAAAAGTTTTAAAAATCTATTATCAGTTGTTTCATTATGAAGGCTGTCTTCAGTCAGGCTGATGACTTCCTTTCCCAAGGAAACGCCTCCATGCTCTTGCTTCTCATTTTATATTGGCCAGAATGCCTGTGCTGCCCACTCTACTAAGACTGGGGCTGCTAGAAGAGCAAATGAGGATTTGTTTATTAAGATGCTTTAGAAAGAAAACTGTAAGCTATTATATAAATGGTCAGTGGTGGCCAATATTTCTTCCCCTGGCTCTTTTTTCATTTTATTTCATAGTCAAAGGTCCACTTTTCAAGGGTACATTTCACCCTCAGCAACTCTGTCTCCTTCACCAATATCTTCCCTCACCAATATTCCACCCTCTCAAAATAATTAAGCAAAGGTGATCTCTCACACAGGTGAGGAAGGGAATGTATGTAATTTAAAGAAGCAAGTAGGAAAATCCTGATATCAAGTACATAGTAAATGTGATTACGGCTGTCAGAGATGTAATTCTGTCTTCCTCAGATTCTTCCTCTGAAATTATGGGTAATGTTCTCTGAAATCCAAAGCCTTTCCACCCAATTGGCCACTAGCCAATTTCTGCTAAAGTCAAGTGGAGGAGGGGGGGGAATGGGTGGAAGTCCCCAACCCTACCATTCTGCCCCTTTAGCTCTCTAAGATAAGCCAGCAAATGATGTACTCATATACAAAGTTCTTTGCTAAGGGTTTGGGTCAATATCTGAAAGAAATGTGTCATTCAATGACAGTGATTTGTTAAAGAAAACAGCAAACATGCAAATAGAATTTAAAAGGCCAAAAGGTTGTTTTCTAAAAGTCAAATCAAATCAGTTCACTTCTGTCAAGGTTAGTCAAGGAAGAAAACAGAAGTCACGATTAAGTAATATTAAGTATAGAAAAGGAGACATGAGTAGAGAAGCATCTCAGTTGAAAATGACAACAAGAAAAAAATATCATTAAAAGCTAAATGATGATAGGGGCGCCTGGGTGGCTCAGTGGGTTAAGCGTCTGACTTCAGCTCAGGTCATAGCACTGTTTGCGAGGCTCTGTGCTGACAGCTCAACCTGCTTCGGATTCTGTGTCTCCCTCTCTTTCTGCCCCTCCCCTGCTCACGCTCTGTCTCTCTCTCTCTCTCAAAAATAAATAAACATTAAAAAAAGACATTAAGAATTTTTTAAAAAAATCTAAATGATGATAAATTTGAGAAGTTTGATGAGATGCATGCATTATTAGAAAAATACAACTTAACAAAAGTAACTTAGAAAAAATAAAAATCCTAACTAATCTTTTACTACTAAAGAAATTGAATCCATGGTTAGGAATCTGCCTACAAATAAATCACCAGGCAAAAATATTTTACAAATAAGAGTATCAAATATTCAAGAAACAGGTAATTTCAGTCTTTACACAAAACTTTTTCAGAAAGGAAAAAAAAATAAAGGAAAAAATGCCCAACTCATTTTTTGAAGCAAGTTGCAAGCAAGGCACTCTTGAAAGACATGTTAAAAGGACTCATCCTATCAGCTCTCTTATTCTTAATATAAAAGCTCTAATAATTAAGTGAGTATGATATTGGTGCTGGAATAAACACACAGCACAGTGGAATCAAGTAGAGACCAAGATAAATTCATCCAAATATGGAAACCTAATATGTAACAGAATTGTTATTGCAGATTACTTTGAAAAAAGATGAGACTTTTCAGGAAATGGTACTAGTCTTCCAGTAAATGGTGACCAGTAAACAGAAGCTGGTATTTAGTTATTCATAAAAAAATTGTAATAAGATTCCAGTTTTTAAAACATACTTACACAAAATCCATATAGATAAATAGTGAAATTTTATAGGAAGAAAGGACTATATTTATTAACTCAGGTTAGGGAAGCAATTTTTAAAATACAAAAAAAAATGCAAATCATAGAAAATAGACTTGGCTACATTAAAATTAGGAATCATTAAAAAATTAAGGTACTCAAAAACACCATTAGAAAACTAAAAAGGCAAGTCACAAAGTGGCAGGAGTTTATAATAAATTATAAACAAAATCATGGAATCTAGAATATGTATAGAACTCCTATAAATAAATGTTAAAAGCACAGATAATCCAATTTTTTAAACTTGTCAAAATACATGAAAAATATATCAGAGGAGGACACAGAAAATGGTCCATATGCTTATTTAAAAATGCTTTTAATTTCATAGATGCAAAAATCCCCAACAAAATATTAACAAATGGAATACATTAACAAATCATTTACCATGATCAAGTGGAATTTATTCCAGGGATACAAAAGTGGTTCAATATTCACAAATCAATGTGAATTATCACATTAACAAGAGAAAGGATAAAAATTATATTATCATTTCAATAAATGCAGAAAAAGCACTTGACAAAGTACCACATTCATTCATGATAAAAATTCTCAGGTTTATAGGAAATATTCTTCAACATAATAAAATGAAAAACCCACAGCAAACATCATACTCAACGGTGAAACACTAAGAGATTTTCCCCTAAGAACAGGAACAAGAAAAGGATGTCCACTGTCACCACTATTATTCAACATAGTACTGGAAGTCCTCAACACAGCAGAGAACAGAAAGAAATAAAAGGCATCCAACTCAGTAAGGAAGAAGTAAAATTTTCATTATTTGCACAAGACAGGACACTATATAGAGGGAACTCTAAAGACCACCAAGCAAATACTAGATCTGATAAATGAATTCAGAAAAGTTTCAGAATACAAAATTAATATAGAGAAACCTGTTGCACTTCTATGTACCAATAATGAACTAGCAGAAAGAGGAATTAAGAAACATCCCCATTTATAATTGTCCCAATAAGAATAAAATACCTAGGAATAAACTTAGCCAAGGAGGTAAAAGGCTTATATTCAGAAAACTATAAAACATTGATGAAAAAAATTGAAGATGACACAAACAAATGGAAAGATACGGGGTGTCCGGATGGCTCAGTCGGTTTTGCATCCCACTTTGGCTCAGGTCATGATCTCCCGGTTTGTGAATTCCAGGCCCATGTCGGGCTCTGTGCTGATAGCTCAGAGCCGGGAGCCTGCTTCAGATTCTGTGTCTCCCTCTCTCTCTGCCTTCCCCTGGTTGTGCTCTGTCTCTCTCTATCTCTCAAAAATGAATAAATGTAAAAAAAAAAAAAAAAGAAAAAAAGAAAAAGAAAAACAATTCAAATGGAAAGGTACTCCATGCTCATGGATTGGGAGAATCAATTAAATGCCCCTACTACCCAAAGCAATATACAGATTTAATGAAATCTCTAACAAAATACCAACAGCATTTTTCACAGAACTAGAGCAAATAATCATAAAATTTGTATGGAACCACAAAAGACCCTGAATAGCCAAAGCAATCTTGAAAAATAAGAACAAAACTGGAGATATCACAATCCCATATTTCAAGATATACTACAAAGCTGTATTAATCAAAACAGCTGTAGTAATCAAAATAGAATTATACCGGCACAAAAATAGACACACAGATCAATGGAACAGAACGGAGATAGCAGAAATAAATCCACAATTATATGGTCAATTAATCTACAACAAAGGAGGCAAAAACATACAATGGGGAAAGAGCAGTTTCTTTAACAAATGGTGTTGGGAAAATTGGACAGTTACATGCAAAAGAATAGTGGACCACTTTCTTACACCATAAGCTCAAAATGGATTAAACACCTAAATCTGAGATTTGACACCATAAAATTCCTAGAAGAAAACATAGGCAGTAATTTCTTTGACATCAGCTGTAGAAACATTTTTCTAGATATGTCTTCTTTGACTTGGGACACAAAAGCAAAATTAAACTCTTGGGACTATACCAAAATAAAAAGCTTTGCACAGTGAAGGAAGCAGTCAACAAAACAAAAAGATAACCTACTGAATGGGAGAAGTTATTTGCAAATGGTATCTCTGATAAGTGGTTCATACCCAAAATACATAAAGAAATACAACTCAACACACACACACACAAAACAAATACTCCATTTTAAAATGGGCAGAGAACATGAATGGACATTTTTCCAAAGAAGATACACAGATGGCCAATGACACATGAAAAGATGCTCAACATCACTCACTGTCAAGAGAAATGCAAATCAAAAAGACAATGAGACATCACCTCACATCTGTCAGAAAGGCTAACATCAAAAACACAAGAAACAGCAAGTGTTGGCAAGGATATGGAATAAAAGGAACCCTTGGGCATTGTTGGTGGGAATGCAAGCTGGGGCAGCCACTGTGGAAAACAGTATGGAGGTTCCTCAAAAAGTGAAAAATAGAACTACTTTGTGATCCAGTAATCACATTACTGGGTATTTACCCTAAAAAAAAAAAAAAAAACCAAAAACACTAATTCAAAGGGATACATGTACCTTTATGTTTATAGCAGCATTATTTACAATAGCCAAGATAGAGAAACAACCCAAGTGTTCATCGATTGATGAATGGATAAAGAAGTGATAACGAACTATAGAAATGATCCCTGAAAGTACAGTCTTTTGTAGCAACATGGAAGGAACTAGAAAGTGTTATGCTAAGTGAAATAAGTCATACAGAGAAAGACAGATACCATATGTTTTCACTCTTATGTGGATCCTGAGAAACTTAACAGAAGACCATGGGGGAGGGGAAGAGGAAAAAAAAAAGTTACAGAGAGGGAAGGAGGCAAACCATAAGAGATTCTTAAAAACTGAGAATAAACTGAGGGTTGATGGGGGGGTGGGAGGGAGGGGAAAGTGGGTGATGAGCATTGAGGAGGGCAACTGTTGGGATGAGCACTGGGTGTTGTACGGACGCCAATTTGACAATAAATCTCATATTAAAAAAATAATAAAATAAAATAAAAACCTGGTTACTTAGAGAAAATAATATAAATACTTATATTTGACAAATTATTTTTACCCAGAGAATATTAAGAACATTTTTACTACTCAATAATAAGAGTACAAGAATCCCAAAAGATGGGCAAATGACGTAAACTTATACTTTAAAAAAGGAAAAAAAAAAAGAAGTGATATACATATATGCAATGGAATATTATTCAGCCATAAAAAATAATGAACTTTTACCATTTGCAACAATATGGATGGAGCTAGAGAGTATAATGCTATCTGAAATAAGTCAGTCAGTGAAAGAAAAATACCATATGATTTCACTCACACGTGGAATTTAAGAAACAAAACAAATGGATAACAGAAAAAGAGAGAGAAAGACAAACCAAGAAATCGACTTTTAACTATAGAGAACAAACTGATGGTTACCAGAAGGGAGGTGGGGGGGGGAAATGGGTGAAATAGGTGATGGAGATTAAGGAGCACACTTGTCATGAAGAGCACTGGGTGATGTATGGAATTGTTGAATCACTATATTGTACACCTGAAACTAATATAATACAATACAATAATCATGCTGGAATTAAATTTTTTAAAATAAATAATAAAAAATAACTAGAATTAAAAAAAAAACACACAATGACATATCACCTGACACCTATCAAAATCAAAACCACAAGATAACAAGTGTTGGCGAGGATGTGGAGACAAAAGAACGCTAGTGCACTGTTGGTGGGAATGCAAGTTGGTGCAGCCACTGTGGAAAATAGTATGGAGGTTCCCCAAAAAGTGAAAAATTGAGTTACCATATGATCCATTAATTCCAGTGCCTGTTATTTACCCAAAGAAATTGAAAACACTAATTCAAAAAGATATATGTGCCCCTATGTTTACTGCAGTATTAGTGACAATAGCCAAAATATGGGAGCAACCCTAGTGTCCATTGACAGATGAATGGATAAAGAAGATGTGGTATAATAAAATCAAGAATGGAAGAGGAGAGATTACAACCAACACAGCAGAAATAAAAACAATAATGAGAATATGATGAGCAATTATACACCAATAAAATGGGCAATCTGGAAGAAATAGACAAATTCCTAGAAACATATAAACTACCAAAACTGAAACAGAAAGAAATAGAAAATTTGAACAGAACCATAACCAGTAAAGAAATCAAATCAGTTATCAAAAATCTCCCAAAAAACAAGAGTCCAGGGCCAGATGTCTTTCCAGGAGAATTCTACCAAGCATTTAAGGAAGAGTTAACACCTATTCTCATGAAGATGTTCCAAAAAAAATAGAAATGAAAGTAAAACTTCCAAACTCTTTCTATGAAGCCAGCATTACCTTGATTCCAAAACCAGAGACCCTACTAAAAAGGAAAACTATAGACCAATTTCCCTGATGAACATGGCTGCAAAAATCCTCAACAAGATACTGGCCAACTGGATCCAACAATACATTAAAAAAATTATTGACCACGACCAAGTGCAATATATACCTGGGATGCAGAGCTGGTTCAATATTCTCAAAACAATCAGTGTGATTCATCACATCAATAGAAGAAAGCACAAGAACCACATGATCCTCTCAATAGATGCAGAGACAGCATTTGACAAAATACAGCATCCTTTCTTGATAAAAACCCTCAAGAAAGTAGGCATAGAAGGATCATACCTTGAGATTATAAAAGCCATATTATGAAAGACCCAATGCTAACATCATCCTCAATGGAGAAAAACTGAGAACTTTTTCCCTAAGGTCAGGAACAAGACAGGGATGTCTACTCTCGCCACTGTTATTCAACATAGTATTGGAAGTCTTAGCCTCTGCAATCAGACAACACAAAGAAATAAAAGGCATCCAAATCGACCAGGAGGAGGTCAAACTTTCACTTTTTGCAGATGACACGACACTCTATACGGAAAACCCAAAAGATTCCACCAAAAAATTGCTAGAACTGATCCATGAATTCAGCAAAGTCTCAGGATATAAAAACCAATGCACAGAAATCAGGTGCATTCCTATATGCCAACAACGAAGCAACAGAAAGAGAAATCAAGGAATTGATCCCATTTACAATTGCAACAGAACACATAAAATACCTAGGGATAAATCTAACCAAAGAAGTGAAAAATCTATACACTGAAAAATATAGAAAGCTTATGAAATAAATTGAAGAAGACACCAAAAAAGGAAAAATATTCCATGCTCCTGGATAGGAAGAACATATATTGCTAAAATGTCAACACTACCCAAAGCAATCTACATATTTAATGCAATACCTATCAAAATAACACCAGCATTCTTCACAAAGCTAGAACAAACGATCCTAAAATTTGTATGGAACCAGAAAAGGCCCAAATAGCCAAAGCAATCTTGAGAAAGAAAGCCAGAGCTGGAGGCATCACAATCCCGGACTTCAAGCTGTATTACAAAGCTGTAATCATCGAGACAGTTATGGTACTGCCACAAAAACAGACTCTCAGATCAATGGAACAGAATAGAGAACCCAGAAATGGACCCGCAAACATATGCCCAACTGATCTTTGACAAAGCAGGAAAGAATCACCAATGGAATAAAGACAGTCTCTTCAGCAAGTGGTGCTGGGAAAACTGGACAGCCACATGCAGAAAAATGAACCTGGACCACTTCCTTACACCATACACAAAAATAAACTCCAAATGGACGAAAGACCTAAATGTAAGACAGGAAGCCATTAAAATCCTCGAGGAGAAAGCAGGTAAAAACCTCTTTGACCTTGGCTGTGGCAACTTCTTACTCAACACGTCTCTAGAGGCAAGGGAAACAAAAGCAAAAACGAACTACTGGGACCTCATCAAAATAAAAAGCTTCTGCACAGTGAAGGAAACAATCAGCAAAACTAAAAAGCAACTGACAGAGTGGGAGAAGATATCAGATAAAGGGTTAGTATCCAAAATCTATAAAGAACTTATCAAACTCAACACCCAAAAAACAGATAATCCAGTGAAGTAATGGGCAAAAGACATGAATGGACACTTCTCCAAAGAAGACATCCCAATGGCCAACCGACACATGAAAAGATGCTCAACATCACTCATCACCAGGGAAATAAAAACCAAAACCACAATGAGATACCAGCTCACACCTGCCAGAATGGCTAACATTAACAACTCAGGCAACAACAGATGTTGGCGAGGATGCAGAGAAAGAGGATCTCTTTTGCACTGCTGGTGGGAATGCAAACTGGTGCAGCCACCCTGGAAAACACTATGGAGGTTCCTCAAAAATGAAAACTAGAACTACCCTATGACCCAGCAATTGCACTACTAGGTATTTATCCAAGGGATACAGGTATGCTGTTTTCAAGGGGCACATGCACCCCAATGTGTAGAGCAGCACTATCAACAATAGCCAAAGTATGGAAAGCGCCCAAATGTCCATCGATGGATGAATGGATAAAGAAGATGTGGTATATATATACAATGGAGTATTACTCGGCAATCAAAAAGAATGAAATCTTGCCATTTGCAACTACGTGGATGGAACTAGAGCATACTATGCTAAGTGACATTAGTCAGTTAGAGAAAGACAATATCATATGACTTCACTCATATGAGGACTTTAAGATACAAAACAGATGAACATAAGGGAAGGGAAGCAAAGCTAATATAAAAACAGGGAGGGGGACAAAACATAAGAGATGCTTAAATATGGAGAACAAACAGAGGGTTACTGGAGGGGATGTGGGAGGGGGGATGGGCTAATAGGTAAGGGGCATTAAGGAGTCTACTCCTGAAATCATTATTGCCCTATATGCTAACTAACTTGGATGTAAATTTAAAAAATAAATTAAATAAAATGGAGAAATAAAGAAAAAAAAAGAAGATGTGGTATATATACACAATGAAATATTACTCAGCCACAAAAAAGAATGAAATCTTGCCATTTGTGGCAACATAGATGGATGTAGAGGGTTTAATGCTAAGTGAAATAAGCCAGTCAGAGAAAGGCAAATACCATATGATTTCATTTATATGTGGAATTTAAGAAAGAAATCAAATGAACAAAGGAAAAAAGGAGACAAACAAAAGAAACAGACTCTTTAAATATAGAAAAATATAGAAAACTCTGTAAATATAGAAAACAAACTGGTGGTTGCCAGAAAGGAGGCAGGTGGGCGAATGGGTGAAACAGGTGATGGGAATTAAGAGTACACTTATCGTGAGGAGCACTGAGTAATTTATAGAATTGTTGAATCATTATATTGTACACCTGAAACTAACATAGCACTGTATGTTAATTATACTTGAAAAAAAAGTTTAAACAAATGCTTGCAATTTCATTAGTGACTAGGGAAATGCATATTTCCTAAAACCATAAATGAGATAAAGTTTTACACACACGCACAAATCAGCAGAACAAACAAAAAGTTGGACTAAGCCAAGTATTGGTGAAAATTTAAAACAATAGGAATATTAAATTGATACAAGAATTTTAGGAAATAACATTATTTAGTTACTTTGAAAATACTCATAGACTGTGACCTAGTAATTTTCCTCTTAATTTTATAACCTACAGAAATTTTTTAATAAATAAATGAGGAGATATGCATAAATGTGTTCATAACAGCAGTGTATGTGATAGCAAGTAACTGAAATAATCCAAATGTCTGTCAATCAATAGTAGAAAGAATGAATAAATGGTGGTATAGTTACATAATGGAATTCCTTTAAGCAAAAATTAATTAAGTACCACGTATCGATAAGGATTAATTCAAAAAATAGTAAGCCAGAAAAGCAAGTCACAGAGGCTATATATTTATGAATCCATGTTTGTAACCTTCAATAAAAGCAAAACTAAACATCTTTTAGGGGCATGTGCATAAGTGATAAAATTAGAAAGAAAAACAATGGGATAATAAACATTTTGAAGGGATTAAATAAAAAGGCAGATGCAATCCGAAGAAGCCCACAAAAGCTTCAATGATATTGACAATATTCTATTTCTTGAGGTTAATGGTAGGCACACATTAATATTAGTATAATTACTTAAATGCATGCAGTGTGTATATTCAAGAGTCATAGGAATGAATTAGGTTAATTGACATATATAATTTTGTGTCTATTTATTGCAAATGTAATAAATATAGAAGGTAAGAGAAGAGAAAATAAATGTCAAGAATTTAAGATGTATTAATAGAAAGAAGACATCAAGCTCAGGGGAACCTAGCCGAGTACTATGCACAGGGACTAGATAAATAAAAAAAAACATGCCAATCTAGAGACCAAGGGCAGTAAAGGTGACAAGAACAAGTCCAAGATTTTTTAGGCTCCTTGGAGAGTAATTTTGATCTGAGGCCAGAAAATGTGCTGGATATGGAGCCAGAACAGAAATACCTAAAGAGAGAGAGCTAAAGAAGACAACTGGCCATAGACCAGGGGTAGAGTGAATGAGTAAGGTAACCAAGCCTTAATTCCAGGAGAAATAGGCATCATTTAAGGAAATTTGGAGCTCTTCCATTGGGAGAGCTGCATCAGAACTCTGTTGCTCTTTAAGAATCCACCACAAATATTCCTATTCATAAGGGATCATATTTTATGTGTATGCAGACCCAGAGAGCATAAAACATGTTCTCAAGATGGCCTTTATAGGGATGAAGTGAATGGAATAAGGCATGTTATGTGAGCTTCTTTCTCCGGAAGTAGGAAGATAATCCTTTGTAAGGGTTTCAAGGACAGCAGAGGTGGACCTATTAGACAACCAAAGAGGGGAAAAAATGACTAAATCACAATGAGAGTGTCTACATTTAGTGTTTATTTTCAGTGAATAGATACAGGACCTTGGGAGTCACACCATCACTCTGTGCTCCAATTTCCTCATCTGTAAAGTAACTGGGCCTCTACTTTCTTTGACATTTTCTAGTTATAACATTGCACAAATGCTAAGATTCATAAACTCAATGATCCAATTCTAACTACGGTTGCTCTGTTCAGACCATTTTCTAGAAGCTAAAAGAGAGAAGTGTCCACAGAGACTTTTACTTCCCCCAACTTTCCATTTCCCAATTTAGCTTGGCAGTATCTGCTCTCTACAGGAAAGCCATGGGCTGGCAGCTTGCTGGGCAATCACCTCCTTGCTTTGAAGTCCTGTCTACCTCTATACCATCATGGGACATTAAACACTTCATTCCTAAAATTTATTTGTGGAGTGGGAACACTGGTGGCTCAGCCTGGAGTGGCCCTTCATTTAGAAAGTGCCTTTCAAAGTTAAAGGCAATAGAGGCCTTTTTGGTTTCAGTATAGAATGCTTTAAAGTGAGGATATCACTTTTTCCCCCCTCTTTTACCACATGGAATTTTTGTCTTTATGGCCTTCAAAAATCAATTTTTATCTTAAAAGCAAATATTTCTCCTGCTCTTAAAATGCTAACATTTGAAAACCAATATATACTGGCAAATAATGTGGGAAATAGACATGCAGAACACTTAATGATGATTGAATACATAAAATATTTTTCTTCTGTTGTTATGTGACAGCTGGATGAGTTTCAACTTCCTGCTCACTGCACAGGCTCTAAGCTTCCAATTCTGAGATTTTTCCTTTTCTTCCTCCTCTCTACCTCCCTATCCCCTTCTTGCCTCCTCCTTCCTCTTTGGGAAAACACAAATGGTTTTGATTACATAATAGCTGCAAACTTTATATCTCCCACTTCAATTGTTACACATCATAAACAGAAGAGTGAACTTCAGACTCCATTAAGACAAAGGTTGGTCTGGATTGTTGGGAGGCCTTTCATGTTGGTATGGTTAGAAAAAAGAAAGTTTCTGTAGGAAAAATAAATGCACTGGGCCTAGATACTGACCATGCTCTGACTACAAACCACTCAGCCTAAGGGGTGACAAGACTCCAATTCTAGTCAAGGAAAAAGTGAAGCCTGTAGCCCAGGACTAACACAGCCCCTGCAAGATTCAGTCGACCCCCACAGTTTTAATATGTGAGTGCCAATAAATGCCCAAATGTTAAGCAAGGATAGGCAGAGCCCATATAAAAATACTATGTAGTGTGCACACTCTTTTGATTCTGAATCTCTCTCCTCTAATCTGGAGTTTTCTTTTGCATTTTCTTTTACAAATAAAGCTCTATTGCCATCATAATGCCCAGGTAAATAACTAGAAGCACGAGCAAGGCAGCACGTTTTATTCCAACTGCAAATATTCATTGAGCACATACCACGCGTGAGGCACAGTTCTAGATTCCTGGGCACCCTCAATGAACAAAACAGACCAATGTCTACTGAAAGGGAGAAAGTCACTTTTATAAAAAAGCAGTATCAAGAAGTATATTTTACATTCTTTTAGAAGGCGATAAGTATTGTGGAACAGTAGAACAAGAAGGAGGTATATGGGAATACTGGCTGAGGTGGAGGGTTGTGATTTTAAATAGGATGGTCAGTGAGGCTATGTTAAAAAAGGATGTGATCAGATGTGATATTCTGAATCTTGGGAGAAGGGGCACTAATGATGTTTCCAATTTGGAAAAAAAATGATTCTGGGTAATGACCTGTTCTTCCTGTTTCTTTGGTAAATTATTTATGCTGTTTGGAGATGTGACTTTAAATGATTATACCTTACTTTGCAGTACATTTAATTCATTGTAATACAATAATTTTCATTGAGGCCCTGCTATGTAATAGGCACTGTTTTAAGCACTGGGTCTACATCATTAAGAAGGAAGGCAGGATCTCTGTGCTCTGGGAGTCTCCATTCTAGATAGGAGAGCCAACAAGGATACATAAAAGACCTAGATGATTTCAGATTGCAGTCAGGGTTATGCAGAAATAAATAGGTCAATAGCATATAGGTAGAGAGATAGGGTGGTCAGGACCAGAATCTCTGACTTTGATCTGGGATCTAAATGAGAAGATTATGGTGGACGTGTGAAGGGATTTCTCAGCATAAACAACAAGCACAAAATCTCCGAGAAGAGGATGCCTTTGACTTCTTCTAGGAACAGTATGAAGGCCAGTGTGACTAGAGTAAGAAGGAGAGTGGCAAGAGATAATATCAGAAAAGTAGACACTGTCATGAGTGGAACTGTGTTTCTCAAGATGATTTTGAAGTCCTAATCCTCAGTTCCTGGGAATGTGACTTATTTGGAAATAGAGTTGATGCAGATGATTTGTTAACATGAGGTCATTGTGGTGGGCCCTAATCCAATATGACCGTGTTCTTATAAAAAGGGTAAATTTGGACATGGAAACTGACACACACACAGAGAACACCATGTGCAGGTGAAGGCAGAAGTTGGCATAATGCATTTACAAGTCAAAGAACGCCAAAGATTGCCAATGAACCACAGAAGTTAGGAGTCATGGAACATATTCTCCCTCATAGCTGCCAGAATGGACCAATCCTGCTGACATTTTAATTTTAGACTTCGAGTTTCCAGAACTGTCCAGTAATAAATTTCTTTTGTTTAAGCCATCCAGTTTGTGGTACTTTTCTACAACTGCCCTAGGAAACTAATACAGACAGGGACAGATGCCCTAGACATTTAGATTTTAGTCAAGGCTTTAAGCACTGAAAGGCTTTAAGCACAATCAAAAGAACATCTTAAAAAAGATTGTATTGATTCTGCCATTTGGTCATGGCAGTGCAACCAAGGAGAGCTTGATGATCTGCCCAAAAGAAGCACAATCAAACTTTACACAGCCATTAGAGAATGACCATCATATATAGGATAGTTTTCTCAATTTTTCAGCACTGATATTTAGTGTTATTGATCTTTATAAAGCCACTTTTTGGGTAAAAGTTTTCAAATGATAATCTGCATATTTTCAAATGCTGAATGAAATCAATTATGTGGTATATAATTTAACCCCTCTTATGATTCAGAAATATACATTTCAGTTCACAAAATATTTATTGTTTTGAATGTGAGTCGATGTGTGAGACATTAAGGTATAAAAATAAACATGACTATGCTCTTGATGAATTTATAGTCTGATGGAGAAAACAGATACTTGAGAGAATATCAATCTTTGACAGTGAGTAGCAAGGAAAGGTATATAGAGAGCTCTAAAGCAGCATGCTGAAGGATCCGATGATGTTTTTTGGAGGGGATGATGTTTGAGCCAAGCATGGAAAGTAATAACAAGTGGTCAAATGACCAAAGGAGGGGGATATGCTCAGGAAAAAGGAAGAGTCCAGCAAATCCACATGGTTTCCAGCTAACCATCAGCAGGTGAGCAACCCTAGAAATAACAGTGGTGGTAGAAATGTGAGGACAGAGAGGAACCTGGTCATGGAGGCCCTTGTATGACAGCCAAGGGCCTTCTTATTGTGTAGGCAACAAGGATCCACTGGGGAGATGCAAATAAGGGATAAGATGATCACCTCAGCAGATGTATCATTCAGAGCTCATTAGTTACAAGCAAATTTGAAATTGATCCCAACTACAAGGAAGTTTGTGGCAGAACTTTAGAGGCTTAGAGAATTGAAGGAAAAGGCAAAGAAACAGGTCTTACTACAAGGTACAACACCAATCTCCTGTACATCCTTGGGCAGAAGGGTAATCCCAGAGCAACCACAAGATAGAGATGGCAGGGTGGTAATGGACACCCTCCTCAGGGATGAAATATTTACAGTTTTGTGCCTTGAGAAAAAAGTTAATTTATCAAATAAAACCCATATGTATAAAATGCCAAATAGTTTGCAGAAATTGTATTATAATAAGAAGAAAAAAGATCATCTCCACACTGATTTCTACTCCAAAGAACTACTTTCAACTTTTTCAGCTATTTTTTTAATCTAAAACATATCTCTGTATTTCTAAGTTAAAAGGAAAAGACTTACACTGCTAATCAAATTTAACAAAAAGAGAGCATATTGTCTGCCACGTGGAGAATGAGTTGAGGGCAGTAGTGGAAATGGACGCAGAGAGATGAGCTGGGACACTATTACTTTAGTACAAAAATGGTTGTGCTTTGTTTCTATGATCTGAATAACTGAAATGTATGCATTAAATTGCCAAAGATGTATGTTATTTATTCTGAATATAACCATAAAAGGAGTATGATGGGATAAAATGCTTACTTAACATAAATCAGAGGAATTATCTGTAGCCAAATGTAACGCAGGAAAAGTATGAATATATTTATTTGGGGGTTGAAAGAAAACTCTTTTGTGGGGAAAAATATTGGGGATATATGGGTTTGCTTGTATCTCTATCCTGCTTATCAGCAGAAATATAAGCTCAGTTACATCTCCCATTTACTGACTGAGCCAGCTTCTGAGATTCATAGGAACAATTCTCTTGATTTCAGGCCAGATTTAAAATAATCCACTTTTTTCCGGAGATGGCTTCAATATTAAGTAAACGGATCCCACTGTGTCTTTTGCACTTAGTCAGGTTCTTTGCTATCACATTTTTTTTCCCTTCTGTTCTGCCCTGAAGGGAGAGAGAGAAGTTGGTGTTTGGTCTCACAATATTGAGTGGCATGCCCTTCAATCTCCTCCTAGCAGTTTTCTAGGTGAGAGATTTGCCCTCTATATCACCTTTCCTCCTGGGTCTTATTTTGTAACTCTGTCAACCATCCTTATAAGCCTAAATCCCGTCTTATCAGCTCATGTACTTACAGAATGGAGCTCATGTTTCAAAACCTAAAAATAGTCTGAACATACATGGAAGAACTTCAAGTAAAGTTGTAGTGTTAAGAGTCTTGCATAGAAAGAGTCCTATGCCTGAATGCTGAACAATTTCATCCCATCAGCCAGTGTCAACAAGGGGTAACTAGGGCATTTGGAAACTTTCTGCGCTCCATGATGCCTGTGATTGACCACAGCAGTAGGTTTTCAAACTTTGGCGTGCACCAGAAGCACCTCAGGGGGCTTGTTAAATACATGACATTTGTGTTTCTGAGGTCTGAGCTCCATATGATGGGTCATCAAGTTCTTTATGGAAGATAATTACTTAAACATGGTGTTTAGCTTTTTTTTAATATATACTGAGGTCATAAATTGGTAGGCAGAAACTTGGAAGAGAAGACTGAGAGAAGGAAGAGAGAAAAATTTCCATCAAGGGAACTAGACGCCTGTGGCCCATCATGAGATAAGAACCAGAGGAGATGGGAACTCATGTACAAATTTGAATCCAAATCAACTCCCTATCAGGTTATGGATATTCTGTAATTCTGTAGAAATTATAAGAACTCAAGGAGTGGTGGCCTGACTTTTTGGTGGGGGGCTGCTGGGGGTTCCACAACTCTTCCCAGTACCTCTTTAACAAGTTTCCCTTTTCTAAAAAGCCTGTTGCAAGAGGTGAGGGTAATGAATGAGAATCACTTGTTCTTTTTGAGAGTCATTGCTGTAGTGAGTCTCTGTGTTTAAAAGATGATGTCAAATCTAGGATATACACTGGAATGGAAAAGGGTTTAGAGTCCATATGGATTGTTCAACTCCCCTCAGCACCCGCTATATTGCTTTTAAATATCATCTGTCTCCAGATCTGCACTTCCTACTGAGGTGGAATCATGGGTATAGTATTTACCCTCCTCTATGGAACAACCAAAAAACCAGGTAAAGCATACAAAACAATGATTTTCAATACAGTGATTACTAGACAACAGAGGACAATGAATCCTGAGGAACAGAAAATGAAAAAGGTGGACCTACAATTATCTCAGATTTCCACCTTGTAGAAGTTGCCAGACCATAGCACACAGACAGAGAATCCAGATAGAGTCCTGGAGACTCCCTGAGTTGAGGAGAAAGAGCTGAGAGTCCAGGGAGACCAAAGCAGCTCTTGGTCACAAGACAGTGAAACAAACAACACAGAGCTACACAGAGAAAGAACTCCAAAGAAGTTCAAAGTGTCATCCTTGAGTACTCATTGGAATACTGATCAGTGTCTGCATGCAGGAAAACCATTTGAGCCAAGGAAGGAACTACCTGAAAAGTTTAGTGGCAATAGTATCTATCAATCACATAGGGCCAGGAAGAGAATCTGTTCTCATCACTCTAGAAAACTTCATAATTTGCAGTGAATTGGGAAGAGTACTTAGAAGAGATTTGCTTCAGTAGCGGGGATAATTAGTCCTACATGAAACACCCTGGTCCTATTTAACAAATCTTAAAAGTGGTACCCTCAAACATCAAACTATTTATAAGTAAATTAACTGAATCCCAAAAGAAAGTTAAGATTATTATGGAAATACAAAAATATCTAATACCCCAAAATATAAAATTCAAAATGTCTGACCCCTAATCAAAAAATTACCAGGCATAATGAGAAGCAGGAAAATACGATCCATAATGAGAAGAGAAGGCAGTCTATTGAAATTGACACAGAACTGACACAGATATTTGAATTAACTGAAAAGGATATAAAAATGGTTATTGTAACTGCATTCCATATGTTCAAAAAGTTATGTAGAAACATAAAAGAAAATTTTTAAAAAGCAAATCAAGCTTCTAGTGATGAAAACAGAGTCTGAGATGAAAAATACACGAATACAATTAACAGCAGATAAGATCTTGCAGAAGGAAAGATAAGTAAACTTGAAAATAAAGTAATAGAAACTGTCCAAGATAAAACACACAGAAAAAAAAAAAAAGCATAGATAAAGTAGTATCAGCGAGCTGTGGGACAACATCAGCCTAATATAGGCATATCTGAAACAAGGATGGGAGGGGACAGAAACAGTTCTGGAAGAAATCATGGCCATTTAAAAGAAAATGGTGAAAACTGTAAACCTGAAGGTCCAAGAAGCTCAATTAATTCCAAGCACAAGAAATGTGAAGAAAACTATACCCATGGAGTCCAGTCATAATCTTTACAGAAAGATTTTTAACTACAAATTCAATGTCTTCATAAGATTTAGGGCTAATCAGATTATCTATTTCTTCCCAAAAGAGCTTTTTGGTAGTTTGTGTCTTTCAAGGAATTGGTCCATTTCATTTAAGTTGCTGATTTGGTGAATTTTATGAAACATTAAAGGAAGAAATAATACCAATTCTGCACAAACTCTTATAGAAAATTGAAGAGGAGAGAATATTTCCCAAATTATTATTTGGTTCCAGTATTTCTTGAATACCAAATCAGAAAAAGACATTAGAAGCAAAGGAAATGATAGGCTAATATCATTTATGAACAAAGATTAAAAAAATTCAAAATATTATTTTATCGAAGTAAATACAGTACTAAAGAAGGGTAATATCATTAACAAGTGGAGTTTGTTTCATGAATGCAAGGTTGGTTTTACACATAAAATCAAACAATGTAATTCATATTAAATTATAGAAAAATCAAACAATCATCTCAGCTGCTGGAAAAGCACTCGACAAAATCCAATTCATTCCTGATCAAAACTCTCAGTACACTATTAACAGAAGAGAAATCTCTCAATTTAATGAAGAACATCTATGAAACCCTATAGCTAACATCATCCTTAATGATGAAAGACTAAGTTCGAGAATAAGGCAAATATTCCTGTTCAATCATGCCTACTCATCATTACACTGGAGGTTCTAGCCAAAAAAATAAGTAAAAGGCATCCAGACAAGAGAGGAAAAATAAAACTATATTCACAGATAACATATTCTCTATGTAGACAATCCGATGAAATCTATGAAAAGCTACTAGAATTAATAAGTGAGTTTGGCAACATTTTGGATACAAACCAATATAAAACTCACTATTATTTCTATGTACTGGAAACAAAAAATCAGAAATTGAAATTAAAAAAAAATATGCAATTTATAATAGCATAATAAAATATGAAATCCTTAGGGATAAAACTGACAAAAGATTTATGAAACCTGCACACTAAGAATTATAAAACATTGCTGAGAGAAATAAAAGAAGGCTCAAATAAATGAAGAAATACATTGTGTTTGTGGGCAGAGATATTCAATATAGTCAAGATGTCAATTCTTCTCAAATTGGTCTATAGATTCAACAGATTCAGAATCCCAGATTTTTTTTAAAGGACAAGTTGGTTGTGAAATTCATATGGAATTACAAAGAACATAAAATAACCAATACATCTTTGGAAGAGAAGAATAAAGTCTTTACACCAAAGACTTACTTTACAGCTAGATGAATCATGACAGCATGGTATTGGCATAAAGATAGAAAAATAGATCAATGGAAAAGAATAGAATCCAGAAGTACATCCACATATTTATAGACAAGTGATTTTCTATGAAGATGCCAAGACAATACTGTAGAGAGAGGATATTATTCAACAAGTGCTGCTAGAGCAACTGGATACCCAAATGCCAAGCATGCCTGTGACCCACACAGGCATATGTATAAACTTAAAAAGAATCATAGACCTAAATGTGAATTCAAAAACCATTGAAATCTCTGAAGAAAAAAATTTCTTAGGACACCAAAAGCATGAGCCATCAAAAGAACAACAACAACAAAAAAAACCTGATAAATTGTAGCCCATTAAAATTAAATATTTCTACTCTTTGAAAGACAGTGTTAAAAACATGCAAAGACATACCACCAACTAGGAGAAAATATTTGCAAATCATAAGTCTCATAAAAAACTTGTATCTAGAGCCTGTAAAGTACACTTAAAATTAAGTAATGAGAAAACAAACAACCCCATAAAAAAGGAGTAAAAGATTTGGGCAGGTAATTTACCAAAATATACATTCAACATTTAAGTACATGAAGAGATGCTCAACATCATTAGTCATGAAATTCAAATTAACATCGTATCACTACACACCTATTAGAATGACTAAGACTAAAAAGAGTGAGCATAGCAAGGTTTGGTGAGGATGTGGAGGAACTGGGAACTACTGATGGATATACAAAACATGGAATCATTTCAGATGAGTTTGGAAGCTTGTTAAAAAGTTAAACATATACCTATGATTATCCAGCCATTCTACTCGTAAGTAGAAATGAGAGCATATATCATACAGAGTCTTGTACACAAATATTTAGAGCAGCTTTGTTTGTAATAGTCAAAATTAGGAGACAACCCAAATGTCCACCAGGAGAATGGACAAACAATATATGTTGTAGCCATACAATGGAATAATACTCAGAAATAAAAAGGAATGAACTTGATAAATGCAACAGTAAGGAGGAATCTCAAAACAACTATGCTGAACGAAAGAACCCAGACAATAAGAAGAATGTGTGCAGTATAATTCTATTTGTATAAAACTCTAGAAAAACTAAACTAACCTGTAGTCATAGAAAAAAAGCCCACTGAGTTGCCAGGGAAAGAGGGAGCAGGGGGAGGAGGGACTATAAAGAGGCATTCACTCCTGTGAATGATTGATATATTTGATTCAACTCTCTTGATTATGTTGATGACTTTGTGCATATATACTTATGTCAAAACCTATCAAATGATGCACTTTAAATACATGCAGCATGTTATACATCAATAATATCTCAATAAAGCTATTAAAAATATCAGCTATTTCTTTCAATTCTGTTTACCTGTCTTTTTCACTGCCTCAAGTGGATCCTTAATTAAACCTTTGCTTTATGTTCACTAATTTCTCTCAGAGACTTACTTTTTGTTTGAAATTCTAAAAAAGAATGACCCTAGCCTATAAAGGCCTTAGGAGTGTTACCAGTGTCACTTAGTTGTTGGTTCAGACTATTTCTATAGCCTAGCTTTTATGTTTTGTAAAGGCTAAGCAAAGAGCTGTTAATCACTACAGAAATTATGGTGGAAGTATAACTTCTAGAACTTCTTTCTAGGAGCATAAGAGTCACCAAAGTATACCAACTCTGTGCCTGGAAGACAAGAAGCTTTCTATGTATTACTTTCATTCACTCATTTATTCTTCCAAACAAGGGATAATTATTGAGCTCCTACTATATTCTAGACACTGTGATTACTATTTGAAGGCCTACTACATAATAGGCACTGAGTTGGAATTTAGTCCTTTATAAACATTATTTCATGCAGGTGTTTATTATTGCCAATTTACAGATTAGCAATGTGGGAATCAGAGAGGTTAAATACTTGCTCGATTTTACTCAGGCAGAACACAAAAAAAATATTGGAAAAGTGATTTTTGTTTACACAAATATAAAATTTAAAAATTTCTTCCTCTTAGTCATCTTCAGGTCTTTTTCTGGCTATCTAGTTCGGGGAAAAAAGAGCATTTATCAATTACATATTCAAATATATACACACACATACACACACAAGCACACATACACAGTTTTTGGAAAGGCTTTGCAATATTTTTTCTACTTCTGTGACTTCATTCCCAGGCCTATTCTCATTCATTTTAGACTCTGTAGTTTCAAGGTTGTTCTAGCCTCAAACCTTCTCCTGTGAGGTGAGGAGCCCAAGGATATACAGGAGATTGGTTAGCAAATGTCAATAATGTACTTCAAAAGGATTGGGATACATAAATTGAAAGTTGTTATTCTTCCTGTAATAGAAGAATTGGTTGAAATGTTGAATTTCCTTTAATGAAATGTTTTAGTACCTTTCATTGGTAAAATGGGTTACTGCCAAAGAAATCTAAACAACTAGTGGTTTGGTGTATCGTAATGGTTTCTACAATAACACCTGAACAGCATGAAGTGTAGGTATTTTTCAAAGTAAAGTAGGACTGGAAGCAAAGGGGTCATGCACCTTGTAGTAAGGTGAGACATCAGTTATGCCCCATGGGCTGTTCAAAGGGGCACAGCAGATGTAAAGAAGGGGAAGCTGGAATAGAGCCACATAACACATGCCTTCATTTCATTCATGGAGCAGACGGAGCACAGAGCAGATGGCCCCTTACTTTGATGAATGATCAGAAAGGAAGCCCACGGATGCCATAGAGAAAAGGAACATACAAAAGTGCTTTTAGGGACCATGTGTCAAGGAGAATTCCAGATGGGATGGTTAGCTCTCTCTTTTCACCCTCATATCCAAATCCATTAAGAAATCACAATTGGAAAGGATGATCAACAAAGAGACAAACAGTAACAAATGGTTAATGGCACAGGATTAATATTTTCTTCATCAAGCTTCCATTTCAGGCACACAGAACTACATTCTTTCTTTTCCGAGTCTTTGTCCCCATTTCTTTTCTCTGAAAAGCCCTGCTCCTTAAACTGAGCCTTTCTATTCTTAAGTACTGTGCTCAAATTCCACATCTCTTTAGTTTTCTCAGCCCCTAATGATTGTTCCTTCCTTAATTTCCAAATTACTCAATTTGTATCAGCCATTGTTACTTTAATTAATAATAAATTCAGTATATTATTTTTTATATATATAAAGTACCCTCTGGCTATAGGCAACTTGAGCTCTGAAATCATTTTAAAATTCATTAGACTTCTGCCTAGCACAGAGTCTAGAATATAGCAGATACTGTGACCATTTTCCTTGTGCCAATCAGGGTCATTTGTATGTATCTTGTCATATCTTATATTCAAAAATACTACACAGTCTCTGGGCATTGGCAGCAGCATGGTCCAGTGAATGTTCCTGGGGCCGGGCAAGCACCCAGCCATTTTTCAGTGAGACCCTCCCCCAGAGGGTCAAAATGGTTCAAAGCCACAGACCCCCAGAAGTGAGGGGTTGGGAAACACAGTTGCATCTGAGGTAAAACCGAGGAGGGAAGTGCCACCTGGCCACCTGACGGCTTGGTCATGGACAGTGTAAAGGCAGGCAATGGACAGAAGAGGGAAACAAAGAAGGGGTGCATGACTGCTGGTCAGGGAGAATAGAGTTCCAGGATACTAGAGACTGGGCAGCTGGGTGATGCCATTTTCAACCCTCCTATGCGTGCGCATTCACACCTACATGCGCCACAATGATCCACTCCAGTAAGCTAAGCAGTGTCATCTAGTGGAGAATGGAGCCATTACACTAAGCTCCACCCAACTGGGTCAAATTTGTTCTTCAGGAACACCACAAGTCACTCCACCTGCATAGTTTATGGACTATAAAGTACTTCATTGTTTCACTACTAGGGGAAACTGATGTGATTTCAATCGTATTTCAGTCTGTTCACTGGTCCATCTATTCATTTTTTTTCTTTTTCTTTTCTTTTCTTATTCTTGAATAAAGAAAGAGAAAAATATTATTTTTATTTTCCATTTTTATTAAAAACATTTTTTCTACTATAGTTTTTACTTTTTTGTAAAATATTCAAATTCTATTTTACTCCCATCATTTCATTTTATTGTATTTCATTGTATTCATTTTTTCAAATTTTCAAACATTTTCCTTTTTGTCTTTTTTCTTTCCTTTTGTTTTTTTCTTTGCTTATCTTTCCCTTTTTTCTCTAATCTATCAAGCTCCTTTCAACAACCAGACCAAAACATACCTAGGATCTAGCATCATTTATTTGATTTATCTGTGTGTGTGTTGTTTTTAATTTTTTAATTTTAATTTTACCTTATTAATTCCTTTTCTTCCTTCAAAATTACAAAACAAAAAAATTCACTCCAAAAGAAAGAACAGGAAGAAATGCCAGCCAAGGACCTAATCAACATAAATACACGCAAGACGTCTGAATCAGAATTTAGAATCATGGTAATAAGAATACTAGCTGGGGTTGAAAATATATTAGAATACCTTTCCGCATAGATAAAAGAAGTAAAAGCTAGTCAGGAAGAAATAAAAAATGTGACAACTGAGCTGCAATCTCAAATGGATGTCATGGCAGAAAGGATGGATGAAGCAGAGCAGCAAATCAGCTATATAGAGGACAAACTTATGCAGAATAATGAAGCAGAAAAAAAGAGGGAGACTAAGGCAAAAGAGCACGATTTAAGAATTAGAGAAATCAGTGACTTATTAAAAAGGAACAACATCAGAATCACAGGGGTCCCAGAAGATGAAGAGAGACAAAAAGGGCTAGAAGTTTTATGTCAGCAAATCATAGCGGAAAACTTTCATAACCTGGGGAAAGACACAGACATCAAAATCTAAGAAGCAAAGAGGACTCCCATTAGATTCAACAAAAACCGACCATCAACAAGGCATATCATAGTCACATTCACAAAATACTCAGGCAAGGAGAGAATCATGAAAGCAGCAAGGGAAAAAAGTCCTTAACCTACAAAGGAGGAAAGATCAGGTTTGCAGCAGACCTATCCACCGAAACTTGGCAAGCCAGAAAGGAGTGGCAGGTTGCATTCAATGTGTTTTAATGGAAAAATATGCAGCCAAGATTTTTTTTTTAAGAATTATTTACCCAACAAGGCTGTCATTCAAAATAGAAGGAGAGCTAAAAAGTTTCCCAGACAAACAAAAATTAAAGGAGTTCATGACAACTAAACCTGCCCTACAAGAAATTTTAAGGTGGACTCTCTGGGGGAGAAAAGATGGGGGAAAAAAAGAAAGGAAAAAGAAAAAAAAAAGACCAAAAGCAACAAAGACTAGAAAGGATCAGAGAACACCACCAGAAACTCCAACTCTAAAGGCAAAATAATGGCAATAAATTCATATCTTTCAGTACTCACTCTAAACATCAATGGACTCAATACTCCAATCAAAAGACATAGGGTGACAAAATGGATAAGAAAACAAGATCCATCTCTATGCTGTCTACAAGAGACCCACTTTAGACCTAGAGACACCTTCAGATTGAAAGTAAGGGGATGGAGAACCATCTATTATGCTAATGGTTGATAAAAGAAAGCCAGAGTACCCATACTTATATCAGACAATCTACATTTTAAAATAAATCCTGTAACAAGAGATGAAGAAGGGCATTATATTAATTAATTATATTAATTACAACCTAATAATTGTAAACATTTATGCTCCAAATATGGCAGCAAACAAATATATGAATCAATTAATCATGAACATAAAGAAACTCATTGATAATAATATCATAATATAGGGAACATCAAAACACCACTTAAAGCAAAAGACAAATCCTCTAAACAGAAAATCAACAAGGAAACAATGGCTTTGAATGATACATTGGACCATATGGAATTAACAGAAATATTCACAACATTTCATCCTAAAGCAGAGGAATACACATTCTTCTCCAGTGCATATGGAAACATTCCTCAGAATAGACCACATACTGGGACACAAATCATCCCTCAACAAGGACAAAAAGTTTGAGATCATACCATTCACATATTCAGACCACAAAGTTATGAAGCTCGAAATCAACCACAAGAAAAAATGTGGAAAGATAACAAATACTTGGAGACTAAACACCATCCTATTAAAGAATGAATGGGCTGACCAAGAAGTTAAAGAGGAAATTAAAAAGTACATGGAAGCCAATGAAAACAATAACACCACAGCCCAAAACCTCTGGGACGCAGCAATGGCGGTCATAAGAGGGAAGTATATAGCAATCCAGGAATTCCTAAAGAAGGAAGAAAGGTCTCAAATATACAAACTAACCTTACACCTAAAAGAGCTGGAAAAAGAACAGCAAATAAAACCCAAAACCAGCAGACGGCTGGAAATAATAAAGATTAGAACAGAAATCAATGCTATCGAAACCAAACCAAACCAAAACCAAACCAAAACAAAATAAAACCAAAAAACCCAATAGTAGAACAGATCAATGAAACCAGAAGTTGGTTCTTTGAAAGAATTAACAAAATTGATAAACATCAAGCCAGTTTGATCAAAAAGAAAAAGACCCAAATAAATAAAATCAAGAATGAAAGAGGAGAGATCACAACCAACATAGCAGAAATAAAAACAATAATGAGAATATGATGAGCAATTATACACCAATAAAATGGGCAATCTGGAAGAAATAGACAAATTCCTAGAAACATATAAACTACCAAAACTGAAACAGAAAGAAATAGAAAATTTGAACAGAACCATAACCAGTAAAGAAATCAAATCAGTTATCAAAAATCTCCCAAAAAACAAGAGTCCAGGGCCAGATGTCTTTCCAGGAGAATTCTACCAAGCATTTAAGGAAGAGTTAACACCTATTCTCATGAAGATGTTCCAAAAAAAATAGAAATGAAAGTAAAACTTCCAAACTCTTTCTATGAAGCCAGCATTACCTTGATTCCAAAACCAGAGACCCTACTAAAAAGGAAAACTATAGACCAATTTCCCTGATGAACATGGCTGCAAAAATCCTCAACAAGATACTGGCCAACTGGATCCAACAATACATTAAAAAAATTATTGACCACGACCAAGTGCAATATATACCTGGGATGCAGAGCTGGTTCAATATTCTCAAAACAATCAGTGTGATTCATCACATCAATAGAAGAAAGCACAAGAACCACATGATCCTCTCAATAGATGCAGAGACAGCATTTGACAAAATACAGCATCCTTTCTTGATAAAAACCCTCAAGAAAGTAGGCATAGAAGGATCATACCTTGAGATTATAAAAGCCATATTATGAAAGACCCAATGCTAACATCATCCTCAATGGAGAAAAACTGAGAACTTTTTCCCTAAGGTCAGGAACAAGACAGGGATGTCTACTCTCGCCACTGTTATTCAACATAGTATTGGAAGTCTTAGCCTCTGCAATCAGACAACACAAAGAAATAAAAGGCATCCAAATCGACCAGGAGGAGGTCAAACTTTCACTTTTTGCAGATGACACGACACTCTATACGGAAAACCCAAAAGATTCCACCAAAAAATTGCTAGAACTGATCCATGAATTCAGCAAAGTCTCAGGATATAAAAACCAATGCACAGAAATCAGGTGCATTCCTATATGCCAACAACGAAGCAACAGAAAGAGAAATCAAGGAATTGATCCCATTTACAATTGCAACAGAACACATAAAATACCTAGGGATAAATCTAACCAAAGAAGTGAAAAATCTATACACTGAAAAATATAGAAAGCTTATGAAATAAATTGAAGAAGACACCAAAAAAGGAAAAATATTCCATGCTCCTGGATAGGAAGAACATATATTGCTAAAATGTCAACACTACCCAAAGCAATCTACATATTTAATGCAATACCTATCAAAATAACACCAGCATTCTTCACAAAGCTAGAACAAACGATCCTAAAATTTGTATGGAACCAGAAAAGGCCCAAATAGCCAAAGCAATCTTGAGAAAGAAAGCCAGAGCTGGAGGCATCACAATCCCGGACTTCAAGCTGTATTACAAAGCTGTAATCATCGAGACAGTTATGGTACTGCCACAAAAACAGACTCTCAGATCAATGGAACAGAATAGAGAACCCAGAAATGGACCCGCAAACATATGCCCAACTGATCTTTGACAAAGCAGGAAAGAATCACCAATGGAATAAAGACAGTCTCTTCAGCAAGTGGTGCTGGGAAAACTGGACAGCCACATGCAGAAAAATGAACCTGGACCACTTCCTTACACCATACACAAAAATAAACTCCAAATGGACGAAAGACCTAAATGTAAGACAGGAAGCCATTAAAATCCTCGAGGAGAAAGCAGGTAAAAACCTCTTTGACCTTGGCTGTGGCAACTTCTTACTCAACACGTCTCTAGAGGCAAGGGAAACAAAAGCAAAAACGAACTACTGGAACCTCATCAAAATAAAAAGCTTCTGCACAGTGAAGGAAACAATCAGCAAAACTAAAAAGCAACTGACAGAGTGGGAGAAGATATCAGATAAAGGGTTAGTATCCAAAATCTATAAAGAACTTATCAAACTCAACACCCAAAAAACAGATAATCCAGTGAAGTAATGGGCAAAAGACATGAATGGACACTTCTCCAAAGAAGACATCCCAATGGCCAACCGACACATGAAAAGATGCTCAACATCACTCATCACCAGGGAAATAAAAACCAAAACCACAATGAGATACCAGCTCACACCTGCCAGAATGGCTAACATTAACAACTCAGGCAACAACAGATGTTGGTGAGGATGCAGAGAAAGAGGATCTCTTTTGCACTGCTGGTGGGAATGCAAACTGGTGCAGCCACCCTGGAAAACACTATGGAGGTTCCTCAAAAATGAAAACTAGAACTACCCTATGACCCAGCAATTGCACTACTAGGTATTTATCCAAGGGATACAGGTATGCTGTTTTCAAGGGGCACATGCACCCCAATGTGTAGAGCAGCACTATCAACAATAGCCAAAGTATGGAAAGCACCCAAATGTCCATCGATGGATGAATGGATAAAGAAGATGTGGTATATATATACAATGGAGTATTACTCGGCAATCAAAAAGAATGAAATCTTGCCATTTGCAACTACGTGGATGGAACTAGAGCATACTATGCTAAGTGACATTAGTCAGTTAGAGAAAGACAATATCATATGACTTCACTCATATGAGGACTTTAAGATACAAAACAGATGAACATAAGGGAAGGGAAGCAAAGCTAATATAAAAACAGGGAGGGGGACAAAACATAAGAGATGCTTAAATATGGAGAACAAACAGAGGGTTACTGGAGGGGATGTGGGAGGGGGGATGGGCTAATAGGTAAGGGGCATTAAGGAGTCTACTCCTGAAATCATTATTGCCCTATATGCTAACTAACTTGGATGCAAATTTAAAAAATAAATAAATTATTGATTTTAAAAAATAAAATTAAAAGTACCGCAAGGCAGTGAAACCATCAAAAAAATGAAAAGGCAACCTACTAAATGGGAGAAAATATTTGCAAATCCTATATCTAGTAAGGGTCTAATATCCAAAATAGTTAAAGAACTCATACACTCAATAGCAAAAGAAAAAATTACATAATGAGCAGAAGATCTAAATAGACATTTTTCCAAAGAAGACATACAAGTGGCCAACAGGTACATGAAAAGATGCTCAACATCATCATTCATTAGAGAAATGCGTAATGCATATCCAAACTACAATGAGATATCACATCACACCCGTTAGAATGGCTGTTATGGAAAACACAGTGTTGGTGAGAATGTGGAGAAAAAGGAATCCTCGCATACTGTCGGTGGGAATGTAAATTGGTGTAGCCACTATATAAAACAGTATAAACGTCCCTCAAAAATTTACAAATAGAAGTATCATATGACCCAGCAATTCCACTTTGGGGTATTTATCTGAAAAAAACAAAAGCACTAATTTTAAAAGATATACTGTCCTCAATGCTCATTGCAACATTGCTTACAATAGTTAAGATATGGAAACACCTAAATGTCCATTGATGGATGAACGGGTGAAGATTTTATTCAGTCATAGAAAAGAAATCTTGCTATTTGTAACAACATGGAGGGAACTCAACAGCATTACACTACATAAAATAGAGAAAGACAAATACCATATGATCTCCTTTATATGTGGAATATAAAAAACAAACAAACAAATAAACAACAACAAGCTAACAGATATAGAGAACATATTCTGGTTGCCAGATGTAAGGTGTGAAGAATGGGAGAAATGAATGAAGGTGGTCAAAAGGATAAAATAGTGGGTACAGGTTTATGATATTGGCAATGTCTATAAAATAGAATTAAATGAGACTACTCATGAAGATGATTGTTTTGATTCTGAAAGATGATCAAGAAAAAGTGCATTATTACATTATGATTCAATTAAAATTTTTTTAATGTTTACTTATTTTTAAGACAGAGGGACAGGGCACGAATGGGGGAGGGGCAGAGAGAGGGAAACACAGAATCCGAAGAAGGCTTCAGGCTCTGAGCTGTCAGCACAGAGCCTGACAGGGGTCTCACATTCACAAACTGTGAGACCATGTCCTGAGAAGAAGTCGGATGCTCTACTGACTGAGCCAACCAGGTGGCCCATGATTCAATTTTTTAAAATACATATATGTATGTGTTTCATAAAACAAATATGAAAGTCTACACCCCAAAATATGGTCATTTGTTATCTCTGAATGATAGAATTACAGGGATTTATTTCATGCTTTCAGTAAGCTATAGGCATTTTATAGAGAAAATATATTACTTTTGTAATCATAGAAACACTTGTGAAACTGGCAAATAAAAAATTTAATCCATAGAATCCCCTAAATCTTTATAAAAACATCATGGTATTACACTATTAGACAACAGAAAGCTACTTTCTGTTGCAAAGCAAATTTTTAACTCCTGAGAGTACACTGAACTTTGAGAAGCAATGCCCTTGGAGAAAAGTGTCTGCACTATTTGGAAATTTTCACTACATACACAGCAGGTATTCGATGTCCAATCACCAAGGCCCCATACAAAGACAAGAATATATTTATAACCTGATAGGAATAAATAGCTCCAAGAAAGCAAATGGCAGTTTGGGGCCCTCCTATTATTCTTGATAATGTCCTTTTATTCATTAGGACTTTGTTGGTTGCTAGTGATAGAAACCAACTCTAACTGGCTTGTGCAAAACCAGAATTCCTTCATTCACAAAGTCCATATCTGAGCAATTCATAGACCTGAAAGAAGACATACAAGAATCAGAGCCTTGGGGTCTTTAGCAAGAGACTCAAAACCACAAAATTCCTTCTGGCTCTGTGTGACAATTGCCTCCACCTGGCTTCATTCAGTCAGGACATCCTCTCCACATATCTGCCAGCAGCCCTAGGTTCCTATCTTCCTGTCTTGGATACCTCAGAAAATATATTATTCCTAGGAAAAAAATTGTGATTGAGCTTTCTTGGATCATGTGCCCACCCTTGATCCAATCACTGAGATAATTGGATGTACACCTGAGATACCCAACTTTCAACCATGTGGTCAGGGACAAGGTTTGTAATGCAGAGGAGGAACAGAAAGTTTATTTAAAAAAAACCCACAAAAATAACTTCACAGTCTAGTAAGAATGTGGCCTGTATTGTGGAATGATGGGTAAAAGAGTCCACATTTTGAAGGAATTATAAAATTGTTGAAATGAAGGAAGAATTTTTACTTCTATAGGCCTTTATCAAAATGCAAGGAATAATGCATCACTCACTAGGATGCCACTTTCATTTTGAAGTCTATCAAATTTTCCATGATTCTGTGAGCCAAGTGAGTTTCAATCTTTTTTGAACCCCTGGAATTCATGCCTCTTAAGAAAGAAGGTGGAGTAATTCTGTTAGTGATGCCTGACAACTGTTGGTTATTAGGATGGCTCCAGAAAGAAAGATATTAATTACCCTGAAGATGCTAGAAGTCCTATGGAACTGACCCATGGGTCATACGAAGAGCATTAAGGAAGCAAGTATCACAAATGCATCATTCCCTTGGAGTTGTCACACAGATTTCATGTCTACTGGTGAAAGTGTAAAAGGTATATAGAAAGCAGTCTTATTTTTCTTTGTTCTCATTCCCTGAGGGATTTTTTTTGCCATCATCATATTAAAAGATGAGAAAAATTCTAGAGAAAGTGTAAGTTGCTTCAAAAATATTAAGATAGTTCTACTGTTTGTAAAATTTCTTTTTGCAAAGATAAAAACCATGCCAGATTTATTAAAGACCATTGTTGAGATTAAAATATTTGTGGTGCATCATTGAAATTTTTATCTGAAAAAATAAACATTTGACCATGTTATTAGCATCTAAGAATATACAAAAGTCATTGAAAAAACAATTAAGAAATTCTGCCTTGCATTCCATTGGAGACTCATTCTGCTTTGGAGATGTACCAGAGCTAAAGCGTAGAGCCCCTCCAATGTCGGTTACCTTACTTCTTGGCTTTAGATAGAAACTTGTAGCTCAAACAAAAGAATTCTATCTTTAATTATGCTACAAGCAGAAGTTTGTCAACTGAAATAGAGTCCCAGCTTTTATATACATGCTCAAAGCAAAAACGGGAAGTGGGGAGAAATGGTCTGTTATGGGCTCACTCTTATCTGAATGGATCTCCTAGGAATGGATTACTTTGAGTTCAGCTTTCCCTTTCTGGGGTCTCCTAGAGGCTTTTCTCCCTGACCCCCTTCATTCTCTCAGTAACCAGAGTTTCTCAATATTCAGAATTTTCAACTCTTTTAGTTTCTGAGAAAGTTTAGTGTCTACCTACTACCTGCATCTTTTCCCTTAGGGTCTGTGCATCATGAGGTAGAAGTAGGGTTAAATAACTACCCCATTTGTCAAATAATGATCCATCCTTGAGACTCTCCATTGCTTTAAATCATAGTCTACGGGGGCGCCTGGGTGGCGCAGTCGGTTAAGCGTCCGACTTCAGCCAGGTCACGATCTCGCGGTCCGTGAGTTCGAGCCCCGCGTCAGGCTCTGGGCTGATGGCTCGGAGCCTGGAGCCTGTTTCCGATTCTGTGTCTCCCTCTCTCTCTGCCCCTCCCCCGTTCATGCTCTGTCTCACTCTGTCCCAAAAATAAATAAACGTTGAAAAAAAAAATTAAAAAAAAAATAATAATAAAATAAATAAATAAATCATAGTCTACAATGGGCCACAAGTACAAGGCTAATTTTTCTTTACTAGTCAAGATGAATGTCTCATTTAAGAAAAGTATCCATGCTAACAGTCTCAAAAATCAGATGTCATGATTCAATACTAGCAATAGAAGGAATAAAAAGGGTTATAATCCTTAGGCTTTGATTTTTAAAAAAATCTCCAAATTCCATGGAGTATCCTTCAAATTATTAAAAAATACCTTTTAAGGAAGTCAAACTCAAATGAGCTATTTCTGTACTCCTCATTCCTTTACTGGAAAAAAAAATGTATCTTTCCCATAATGTGAACAAAACTCCTTCTGGAGTTTCCCCCCTCACTTTATTGAAGTATACATGAATCATAATTGCACAACTTAATGTATTTTCTCAGAATAAACATGCCTATGTAATGGGGAGCCAGATCAAAAACAAGAAACCATCACAACCCCAAGAACCCCCCTTGTGCTTCTTTCCAGTTACTATATCCCCCCCACCATCATATGTCTTTTTAGCCTACTTTTGAAACTTATATCACTGTTCAATATATATTCTTCGTGCCTTGCTTTTTCAGTCAACATAATGTTACATGAGATTCATTCATGTTGATGCATTTAACTGTAGTTTGATTATTGTCATTGCTATTTAGTACTTCATTATATATATAGAACACAATTTACTCATCCATTCCGTATTGATGGACGCTTGGTTTATTTATAATTTGGGCTTGAATAGTTCTACTAAAACGTTTTGTACAGGTTTTTTGGTCATCAAATAAATGCACTTCTAGTGGCATAAACCTAAGGGTGGAATTGCCGGGTCGTGGAATTGCCATGTCCATTTTAAATACATGGTATCAGTTTTCTAACTTTGCTTTACCAATTTACAAGTCCCACCAGCATTGTATGAGAATTTCATTTTCTTTGTCAATACATTCTGGTGGCTGTATAATGGGCTCATATTGAGGTTTTGATTTGCATTTCCCTGTAGGACTATTAATTTTGAGTACCTTTTGATATGTTTATTGACCATTTGAGTCTCTTTTCAACATGGCTGTTCAAACCTTTTGCCCATATTTAATTAGGTATTCTGTATTTTTAATTTATAGGTATTTATTATATATCCTGGGTGAGTCTTTTGACAGATACATGTTCTCCATTCTGTGATTTGTCTTTTCACTTTCTTTTTTTCTTATTTAAAAAAATTTTTTTAATGTTTTTATTTATTTTTGAGACA
Source organism: Leopardus geoffroyi (assembly GCF_018350155.1). Classification (NCBI taxonomy): domain Eukaryota; kingdom Metazoa; phylum Chordata; class Mammalia; order Carnivora; family Felidae; genus Leopardus; species Leopardus geoffroyi. Next base: position 56,645,401 of record NC_059338.1, on the reverse strand, counting down.
GAGAGAGACAGAGCATGAGCAGGGGAGGGGCAGAGAGGTGGAGACACAGAATCTGAAGCAGGCTCCAGGCTCGGAGCTGTTAGCACAAAGCCCGATGCAGGGCTCGAACTCACGGAGTGTGAGATCATGAACTGAGCTGAAGTCGGATGCTTAACCGACTGAGCCACCCAGGTGCCCCTGTCTTTTCACTTCCTTGATGGTAACTCTTGATGAACAGAATTTTTCATTTTAGCCATCATCATTGGTTTTTGATCCTGTTCTAAGCTTTAGTTTCTACTTAGGATGATAAAATTTGTAATGAATGAATGCTCCAGATGTATAGTATATATTCAAAACTGCATCTGAGTCTTTAAATGCAAGAGCTTCCTGGACTTCCCAAAAGTGACAAAAATCTTCATGCTATGAGTCTCTCCCTGACCTGAAAGCAGGTCAGGCTCTTACAAAGGACAAAGCCAGTTGAGGGTCAAAGATTCTACATCTCAAGTTACTAGAGTCACAATGTAACCTCAGATCCAGCCAATGCAAATCTTCACTAAGAATTCAAAACACACATAGGAAGTCTCCAATTTTCCCACAGAAAAGTTTCTTGGGCAGAAAAGGGAGAGGAGGTTTATATCCAACCATACATACTTAGAGGAAAAAACATCCGAAGTTCTAAATCAAGGAGGAACTCTATCTTCTCTCAAGATCAATAATATTCCCAGAAATGTCCCTATTCTACATTCTTGGATTTTAGTTGTTTTTCCCTACTTGGATTTTCTGAGCCAGCCTTACATTCTACAATAATCCCCATTTTCTACCTAATTTAAATAGTTTTCTCTTCCTTTATCTAAGCATGTGTAGCTAATATAAATTTGGACAAATGCTAGAGATAAAAACACAAAAACAAGTGCAGTTCATTAGTGGAAGAATGAGATAAAGTCATGGGTAAGATTTTTCTCTGTTTCATGAACATTCTGTAATGTCCCCTGGCAAACCCTAGGATATCTTGCCACTTGGTCTGGAAGATTGGTCTATGACAACGAGCCACAGTGCCTTCCCTCAATAAAGCTAAGTCCCTTTCGATGTCCTGAAAAACTGTAAAGAAAGATGGAAGTTAGTGAACAAACCTGTTACAATTTTCCTAAGAAGCAGAGTCTGAGGTAGACAGTGTATAGGAAGCTCATCAGGGAATGCTTTTGGGATCAGCACTTGTGACAGAAGGACAGGAAACAACAGCAGATGGAGATGTTAGACTGCAGTGCTATCACAACAAAGGACTCATCTGAACTCAGCAGCAGCTCTGAAATTGGAAAGTTCCTTCAGTGTTGTCCAACTTGAGACTAGAGCAGGACCTTTATACTCATTGGACAAAGGGCTGCCCTGGAAAAGGAGTGTGATTGTGGATGAAGGAATTCCAAGAAAGAACAGACAGATAAAGGTTTTCAGTTAGCAGCATTCTCAGCAGCTAGGAGAAAAAGTCCTTCCCACCTAAAAGGGCACATGGGGAGGTGGAGGATGGGCCACATACCAAAGCATCCATTACAAATATTTTTCACATATATACAAAAAGGTTTCCAAGAAAATTCTTAATATCCCAAATTATGAGGACACATTTCTTTATCACACAATGGCAAAAAAAAAAAAAAAAAATTGTCAAGTTGACAACTAGGCATCTTGCCAATTTTCTTAGAACTTGTCTCTTTCTTCTTTGGGTATCTTAATCTTCACAATTTCTCCCAGTTTTCTCTGCAAGCCCCCAAGGGAAGCTTTAACATGTGTGAGGAACAATTAGGCTCATACATCTTGACAGTCTCCTTGTCAAGGCATTCTCTACTTGCCTGTCTGGACAGTCTCCTGCCTTATTGGGCAACGTATTCATCATCTAAACTGATGAACATTTGAGTCTCAGAGTGCTGGACCCACACTGTAAAATGAGGGACAGAGAGAATTCTTCTATGCTATTCTGGATTACAATTTGTTACTGTGCCCCATAGTAGTTGTGCTTGTGCCCAGAGTCCTTTCAAATCTTTCTGAAAAACAAATCCTATAGCTTTGGTCTATCTGTCGACAAGAAAACTAAACTCCAGTTCATGAAGCCAGATAAGGAAGATAAGCCATTCTCCCTGTCACTCTTGCCCACTTTAATTTTGGCTCTTACATCTCTTCTCTCTGCCTCCTTACACATACTAATTCATGCAAACATCCTTGCAGAGATCACAGATCCATCATCACCACAAGCCTTTGTTATGGCAGCCCTAACAAATACATAGTTTTTAAGTAAAAAAAAAACAAAACTTTTTTAGCATAAAAAACAAAAACTAGTATTTATTTACATTCCATTTACTTTCAAAAGGATGAGGAAGCTGGGGGAAATATAAAGGAAGTAGCCTTGTTCTACTTAATCCATTTGTGTTTTTCATGAAACAACAATGATCTGACTCACAATTACAGTGTAAGGAGAACCAAAAAGTTTACTCAGCTCAATTTTCCATCTCCAGCCAAGACTGAAATTATACCACTACAGGCAAATGAAAAGCAACTCCACTTATAGGTAAACACCAGCTAATATATATGATATAATAGAACCAGCTTTAGTTAAATCTGTTATAACATCCAAAGAACCTGCAATAAAAGACACAGCCATCATAATATAGGACATTAAGAATCTTTGTACAACAATAAAAACCAGATTTTACACAAGGGAAGTCACAACTATTAAGCTATGAAGTCAACAGCATCACAGTAGCAGTACCCAGTATCTTTCTTACTCAAGTATATACACTATTTTTAAGACTTGGCTATAACAAAGACATCAGAAACTAAAATGTACGCACAATTATTTTATTAACACCATGGGTGACAATAAATAAAAAAATAAAAATACCCATAAATTCTGTAACAATTACAAACACACACATTAACAATACCACCATATATTTGTCTAAACTTTTAACGAATTTGTACACTTTAAAAATAGCACTGAGTTTTTAAAAAATACTGATAATGGCTGCCTTCTGTGTGTGTGTGTGTGTGTGTGTGTGTGCGCGCGTGCGTGCTTGCATGTATTTCTTTTGTTTTGCAGTCTTTTGATGGAAGGCAAGGCCTTTATTTTGAATTAGTACCCACTGACTGCAATTTAAACTTTTCTCTCTTGCGTTAACCACACCACAAACCACACAAAGTATTATGTATAACTTTTACTTCTGATCTCTTTCAAGTAAAGAGAAAACTTAAAGATACATATAAAGTAACTTGCATGATATATATCTTTGGATTATTTTTAATCCTTTGTATATTTAATGTGTGCCTCTTAAAAGCAGCATGCAGTTGTGTGTGCTTTTAATACAAATCTGATTATTTTAGTCTTTTAAATAGACTATTTAGTCCATTTATATTTATTGCAATTACCAGTACACTTGAGTTTAAACCTACCGTTTTATTGTTTTCTTTTTATTGTTATTAGTTATACATGCTTCCATTATTTTTAGTGGTTACTCTGGTACTAGGCTGTGTCAAGACTGATACAAATGAATACTTTTGTTATTTCCCACAAACGCAAGTATTTCTTTCTTTCCTTCCTTCTTTTCTTCTTTCTTTCTTTTTTTTCTTTCCCTTTCTTTCTTTCTTTCTTTCTTTCTTTCTTTCTTTCTTTCTTTCTTTCTTTCTTATCTTTATTTATTTTTGAGGGAAGGAGAAAGAGAGAGAGAGAGAATGCAGGGGAGGGGCAGAAAGAGAGGGAGAGAGAGAATCCCAAGCAGGCTCTGCACTATCAGCATGGCTCAACTGGAGCAGCACTCCATCCTACGAACCATGAGATCATGACCTGAGCCAAACCAAGAGTTGGATGTTTAACTGACTGAGCCACTCAGGTGCCCCCAAATGCAAGTACTTTAGAACTTTAACCACTTTGCCTCTGTCCATTCTTTGTGCTTTTAATGTCATGTGTTTTGATTTATATGTATCCCTTAGCCTCAGGAGACATCATCATCATCATTATTCTTAAAATTTATTTAAATCTTTCCATTTCTTTTTATTCTATTTTAACTTTATTTCTTCCTGCATTTCCATGCTTCCATCTAGGATCATTTTTCTTCTGCCTGAAGAATTCCCATTAGAATTACCTTTAGTGAACTTCTGCCAATAATGAAGACTCAGTATTTCATTGCTTAGAAATGTCTTTATTTTCCCTTAATTTTGAAAGATAATTTTACCAGGTACAAAACTTGAGGTAGGAAATTCTCTCTCTCAGCTATTTGAATATGGTTTCCACTATCTACTGCCGTCCATCATCTCTCCTGAGAAGTTGCTATTGTTTCTTTTTGAAATTGAAATCTTTTATCTGATTGCTTTTAAAAATTCTCTTCTTTTGGCTTTTAGTTGTTTTATTATGATTTTCCCTGGCGTGCTTCTCTGCATATTTTCCTACCTGGCATGCACAGTACTTCTCTAATCTATGGCTTGATGTTTTTCAACAGTTTGGGGAAATTACCAGCCATTATTTCTTCAAATATTGCTTATACTCCACACTCTCTTTCTTCTTATCTAGGACTGCAATTACACATTTGTTAGGCTTTCTTACTATGTGCTATATGACTCTTCTAATCTGTATTTTCCTTTGTCTTTCTATATTTTATCCAGGCTTTTTTTGCTCACTTTTCTTCCAATTTATTAATTCTATTTTATTTTTTTTTTAATTTTTTTTTAAACATTTATTTAGTTTTGAGACAGAGAGAGACAGAGCATGAACAGGGGAGGGGCAGAGAGAGAGGGAAACACAGAATCTGAAATAGGCTCCAGGCTCTGAGCTGTCAGCAGAGAGCCAGACGCGGGGCTCGAACTCACGGACTGTGAGATCATGACCTGAGCCGAAGTCGGACGCTTAACTGACCAAGCCACCCAGGCGCCCCCTATTAATTCTATTTTAAAATGCTATCTATAATCTGCTTTGAAACTCTACCAATTTTTAAACTCCATTATTGTGGTTTTTAAGATTTCAATTCAGTTACATTTACAGACTCCAGTTCTCTGCTGAAACTTTTCACCGTGTCCTCCGTTTTCTTGAAAATATTAATCATAGCAATTTAAAAGTCCAGTTCTGATAACTCGAATAAATGGTTTTCCTATAGGTCTTTTTCAATTTTTTTTCTCTGAGTATTGTTTTTTCTCTGCACTTTTACTCATTTGGTCTTGCCTATTGGAATATCTGATTATATTTTATGTAATACTAGATTGTGTATAATATTTTAAAGATAGTGTGAAGCTTTTAATGATGTTATTTCCCTGCCTAGAGCATTTACTTTGCTTCTAGTGGAACATCAGCCTAAGCAGATCACTTCACTCTAATCTGGGATTAGACTGACTTTAGGGTGTTAGTCTCTATAGGGGCTGATGCTGTTCATTTTTACTCCAGGTTTGTAGCCCTTTAAGGGTCCCAAATGAAAGCTTGGTTATTTACCAGATCCTTAACACCCTCACAGACTCCAATATCTAATTTTTGTCCCTTCAGTCCCATAAACCTGCAAAAGCTTCCCTCAGTTTCTTAATTTTTTGGCTGCTTCTGAATTGGGAAATATCTTAATGGGAAAACCGCACCAAATATTAGGCTCATGTCTATTATTTGAAAATCTCAAACCCTCAATTTCTAGTCCCAGTGTCATCAAACATTTTTAAGTTCATCCCACTGTTCAAATTATTGTTGAAATGTTGATCAGATACAAACTATTCTGGCATGACTGGAAGTGAAAGTTAACTACTCCTCTAAAGATTATCACCCTAACATGTTATATCTGGATTGAACTGAACACTTTTTTGACAGTGTTTAACTCATGAACACTAAACAATGACAACCTTCAAATTAATACTTAGGAATAACACTTGGGAAATGGTCTTTTTAATATATTATTTATTTTTTTAACATTTATTCATTTTTTGAGAGAGCATGAGTGGGGGAGGGGCAGAGAAAGAGGGAGACACAGAAGCAGAAGCAAGCTTCAGGCTCTGAACTGATAGCACAGAGCCTGATGTGGGGCTCGAACTCACAAACCACGAGATCATGATCTGAGCCGAAGTCAAAGTCGGATGCTTAACTGACTGAGCCACTCAGGCGCCCCTGGAAATGATCTTCTTAAAGGAACATTAAATATATGTGATTTGTTATTCAGGCTGCTAATGGACTTTTAAATTTAAACTCTTCACATAGCCTACTCTGTCAAATAATGCAATGATAAACATCTTTGGATGTACACTTTTGTGTCATGATTTCTTGATTATTTCCTGAGTAGACTTCTGAAGGCATAATTTCTTGGTCAAAGTTGTAGACATTTTAAAGCACTGCCACATTTTTGCCCTATCATCTCCAGAAAAATCTAGCTATTTACATGCTAATAATTACTCTTAACTTTATGTGTGTATCTTTAACTTTGTGGGTTTTTTTAATTTAAGAAGTATCAGGAAAATATTTGTATCCTGGAAAATACTTTTCCCCACCCATCATCCAGTCATAAAATTTATAAAAGGAATTTTTATTTTATTCTTCACACACGGCAAAAAATCTCTTTGAGCTTGGTTCAAAATATATTAAATTTCATCCATAAAGATCTTTTATTCCTAGCAACATGTTTGAGTTTATATCAAAGAGGGAGTTCCCATGAAATTCATGTTGTAATGCTTCAATAATTGCTGAAGTAGAGCTCTGGTGAGGAAAGTCTAACAAACAGAAGAGTAACTTAAAATTGTGCCCAAGGTGTGACATTTCCAACATATGTGGGTGGCATAACAGTGTTTCTGCATCTTCTGTTGCCACCCGTTCGTAAAACACCATTTGGGCATGTTTAATAGAAGCCAGCATATGGTTCAGCTGAGGGAGGGAAAAGGCTCAAAAAGCTCGAGTTCTGTATGTCGGAGTGACAGGACCAAATGCTGTGTGGCTATCTCTTTAAGAAGCTACAGGAATACGGGGTGGCCTAGGGCGCCTCAACCAGGGAGGCTCACTTCAAATTACCAGCCACGTCTATTATGAAGTGTTGAAAAGAGAAAGAAAAACAAATAATAACGTTACAAAATAAAGTTTATTTTATCAAAATTAAAACTGCTTCCTTCTCTCCACTGGAGAGTAACCTTGAGATGGAACAGTCTGAGGATTACATTGCTGTAATCCCTTAGCAGTTAGTTCCACAGCAGGAGGCGCCTGCTACAGACAAAATTATAGGGTTAGGAATGTGCACAGTTCTGTGACCTGATTGGCTGACTATTCCTCAGGGCTTTTGAATCAAATATTTATACATCTAAATGAGAGCAAAGAAAGGAAAATGGTTCATAAAGAGAGTCCCAGGGCATGTATTATTGAAATAACAGATGGAAATATTATATTTTTGAAACATTCTTTCTATAAAGAAGTCTTATGAAGCGTGTTTTGGTAGGATACGCTGAGCCAAAAGCGGAGGAGGGAGACAGAGCGAGAGGAAAAAAAAAAGTTTTATTTTCAAATATTTGGTGTCAGCAGTATACAAAGTTCGTGCTTCCCCAAAAAAGGCATGTCTCAAAAGGCACGCAGCACAATGTGTCTGTAGTTTCTATTTTACATAATGGTACCAGGGGAGGAATAAATACCTCAGAAAACACTTGATTGTCACCGCCTAGTTTGTGTGTCCAGTCGCCTGAGTGTTGGCCCCTGACGTCTTTGCAGATGGCGTATGGCCTCTTGTCACTGAATTTTTCATGTTTCCTAAAATGATTGAAAGCTAAGCTAAGATCCAAGGCATCCTCTCAGAAAAGTTATTGGCCACCTCATACTTGCTGAAATTTTGGTAACAAATAGGTTAAGATTGCAGATTTTCTGCCACGTGGGCAATGTTGTTGGATCATTTAGTCAGGGTTTACAGAATAAAAATGCAGGCAGGCCGTACAAGGCAAAAAGCAAGCAAGCAAGCAGGCACAAGGCCAAATGAAAAATTCATCACACTTGCTTTATTTTCCTATGCATGGGAGCCTGTACCCATGACAGGATCAATAGTTCAGATTTATTCTGTTGTCTTTCCAGGAAAAATACCCCACTACTAAGCAATCAATGTGACGTGTTCATGGTCAGTCCAATTTCTCCACCATTTAGCTCTGACGACATGGTTCAGTTATTTTGCAGGTCTCAGCTATTAATTGGATCTGCTATATGATGATGTGATTTATTACATGGCAACTGGCAGTTACTCTGGCCAAAGAAAGGAAAAGAATCACAGGAACACAATTATTTTAACCTTGAATCTAGACATGATCTGTATCTACACACACACACACACACACACACACACACACACACACACACACACATCACAAATTAGCCTGGGAGAAGAAGTAATAGTTACGATGCAATAAATAAGGGACGTTCACTCTCACTGAAGTCCAAGCTATTGATATTTGCTGATCAGGTGCTCTAGGTATTAGTAAGAGTTTGAGGATTTAGTTTTTGTATACAGGTTCTGAGCACCAAACAACCATTGGTTGGCAAAGGTTAAAAAACCAGTAACCTATGACTTCTGCAAAATCAGAGTGAACAATCAGATGGTCACCTCTGTCGAAAGAAAGAAGCAAGGAAGAGAAAAAGGGACAGCAACTCGCTCCCACCCACCAGTGGGGCCACCTCAGAGCAAAGCAGAAAATGTTTTAGTAATGGCTCCTTGGGTGACAGCATCTGCTCAGGGAGTTGGCTCAGAAGGCCTCAGAAGCTCAGGGCCGTAGCCAGCAGCAGTAAGGACTCTTGGCAGAGCTGCTTCCTGTACCTCTTTTGATCACAGGGCTCAAGCTTGGAGAGGTTTTCACCAGTCTTGTGGTTTCCTGGTCGTGCGTCAGTACATTCTGGCTGAAACACTTCACTTCCTTCAGGCCAGCCCCTCCACCAATGGCTCCCAGCTCCATAGCGCATTCTCTCCAGCTTTGAACTAGACTCCAAGGACACTGCTGGCTGCAGCAAGAATCCTAAATGAGAGGCTTGCAGCTGGGATACCAGCACTGCTCTTCTTGTGACGAGGAAGTAGCAAGGGGGAAAAAATAGATCCAATGGAATCACACCAAAAGTCCACTGAAGCAGTGAGGCACAGAATATCATGTGTGGTTCCCATGCAATCTCTTTTCAAAGGAAGTCTACAATAGAATTACTTGGGCAACTGGTTAAAATACAGAGATTTCCAATCTAATCTCAGGCCTTCTAAACCAGAATCTCTGGGTGGGGACGGGTAATCTGTTTTTTAAGAAGCTCTTTGTAATTCTGAAGTTTCGTCACTATCTAGTGTAATATGCCGAATTTCATAAATTAGGAAACTTCAGGCCCAGAAAAACGGGGTCACTTTGCTAAGGTAAAACAGGTAACTTGATTCTCATGTACTGCTCTTTCCACTGTACCATACTGTTCCCCACTCTTTGTTTTTGTGGTTCTGTTTTGGGCTTGGGTGTCAGGCTCCTAACCATGGACTGTTTCCATGTGCTTTGTGGCCCTGAGTATTTCTCCAAAGAGGACACATTCTGCTTCCACAGGGCCCCTTTCAAATCGCACTACCCTCAATTCAGGTAGTACTGGAAAAATATGTAAGTTCTAAACAACTATCAAAAGAGGTAGTGCTTTTGTTCAAAAATTGAAAAATTTCATTCAGAAGTTTCAGGGATATATACAGAACAAAGTTTCTGCTGCCTGATTTGGGGGAGTGGTGCAGAATAGGAAGAGTTGAAAGAAAGACCAAAGAATTTCCTAATGAAAATGGTTTATTTCCCTCTGGAACTGAATGGTATCAGAAACATTAAATTTTGCAATGGATCAGAAGCATCATAAGCTGAAAATAGTACCAGGAACAACATAGGTTTTTATCATTCACATGTTACCCACTAGAGCTTAGATTGTGCCGAGAGTCAGGGACTATCTCAGAGAAGTCATAGTTCCATGTGATTAAATACTTAATTGTAAATGCATGGATGATGTTTTATAGAGTGCAAGAATAAAATTGTGTTGCGTAATACAACTTTTGGAATCAGTATATCTGAATCAAAATCCCAGATCTACCACTGACTACCTGTGTGGACTTGAGGAAGTTATTTAATTTTTTTTTGAGGCTTAATTTTGTTATCTATAAGATGAAGCCTGACAGGGCTCTTAAGAATATTAAAGCATGGCATGGGGAAGGAATCAGTGATGGGGTGCTGAAGTTATTCAAGAAAATAAAAGGCAAAGCAAAAAAAATGTATATGAACGAAGATTATCCAAGGGGAAATACATCTAGACTAATAAGACGAAAAGAGTAACAAACTAAAAATATTTATAGGATAGTTAACCTAAAGTCTCCGGCTGAGTGTTTTTACCAAATCTCAAGTTCTGTGGCCAGAGGAAAAACTCTACCCAACCCCAGGAGTATGTAAAGATTGTTGAGCATGGCTTGAATGTATGCAATGGATAAACTCCATGAAATTAAGGATTTTAGCTGTTTTGTTCACTTCTGTGCCCAGTGTTCAGTTGTAGAATGAATGAATGGATTGGTAGGATCTAATAAGGGCCAAAAGCCTGGACACCTCAACAAGGGAAGAGGCTGATGAATCTGTAGTGAATATTTATCACAGGGTTTGATCCCACGACCCTGGGATCATGATCTGAGCCAAAATCATGAGTCGACACTCAATTGACTGAGCCACCCAGGCATCCCAGAGAAGTTCTGATATTAGTAACAAATTGCTCAATAAATAAAGTATTACTATTATCTCAAATTAGATGACATGTTAAGATAGCTAGAAGTTTGCCTTAAACACTTCTAAAATATTGCTACAATATAATGGAGACTTGGAGGATAAGTGTTGGAAATAGAGAGCAATTTAATAAATCCTTCTTGTATTGAGTTGAAGCCCAAAGCCATTACAGAAGTTAAGAAAGAAAGAAAGAAAGAAAGAAAGAAAGAAAGAAAGAAAGAAAGAAAGAAAAAGAAAGAGAGAGAGAGAGGGAGGGAGGGAAGGAAGGAAGGAAGGAAGGAAGGAAGGAAGGAAGGAAGGAAGGAAAAGATAAGTAGCAAAAAGAGCACAGGATCAAATACTTAAACCAAATTATAAGTAAGCGGAAACCTGTGGTTATTTTGTAGCTTACTTTCTCTTAAAATACCCTTTGCATAACAAGGTCAAGTTAGTGACTATAAAATGAATCAAACTGTCATAAAGAACAAGCAGAGCTCCTACTTCACAGCTCTCTGCTGTATGTCCAGCGCCTTGGTCAGTGGAAATGATGTGGCATGCTGGGTATGAGCTCAGGCCTGGGTCAGAGAGATGAGGATTTGTCCCTCCCTAGTTCTGTGACTTCAAGCAAGCCATTTAGACTGACTGGACCTTGGTTATTTTTGTTTTTCTGCAAAAGAGAGATAAGAATACACACCTCACAAGAGTTTCATAAAGTTTGATCCAGAATCTGGTACATTCTAAAGGCTCAACAAATGGTAACCGCCATTTTCATGATCATCGTCGTTAATGTTTTTGAGATATTGAAATAACTCAGATGTATCATTTAGAATTGTGCTACATGAGGGGCGCCTGGGTGGCTCAGTCGGCGGAGCGTCCGACTTCGGCTCAGGTCATGATCTCATGGTCTGTGAGTTCGGGCCCCGCATCGGGCTCTGTGCTGACAGCTCAGAGCCTGGAGCCTGCTTCTGATTCTGTGTCTCCCTCTCTCTCTGCCCCCCTGCCCCACACATGCTCTGTCTCTCTCTGCCTCTCAAAAATAAAGAAAACTAATTAAAAAAAAAATTAAAAAAAAAAAAAAAAAATGTGCTACATGATTTGGTGTGGAAAATGGATCCGGGAAATACGGTCATTGCTGGGCCCCCTGGGAGAAAGACCTAAAAGTTCTATTCCCCAGCAGCAGTTGGGATGGCTATATTTAGCTTTTATATATAGCCTCACAGTCACAAACTACATGCAAGTTTTACTATACACCAATTAACTTTCTGGTTACACACAATAGATTTTACCTTTTGCTGATGGAGCAACAAAGCAAAGAAAAAGGAAATACTTGGCCTGGGATCCTAAGATGAGCCATAATTATCATAACTCCCCAAATCCCAGCCCTGGGTTCAGCCAAACAAACTAGGGTTTCCATGAGGTTTAACAGTGAGTCAACCCTGGAGATATTTGGGACAATTTTAAAACAATCCAAGTCGACTTCATATTTTTTACATTGTACAAAAGAGTGAACTGAAACAGAGGAACAGGGAATACAAGACAGTGTAGTAAAGGAAGCAAGGAGTCTTTTAGGTTCTGCTGTAAAAACAAAGTAGATTTGATTCATGAGCTATAGGAAGATTATTCTGCCAACAGAGAACCAAAAGAGTGAGGTCAGTTTCAGAGAAAAATGATTAACATGGTCTGTGTGGTTACTAAGGTGGTTGCATGGAGACCTAAAATTTTTTTAAATAAAATAAGAAATACTGAGTCAAATTCTGAGAGGCTGGAGAATAGAGTAGAAAGAACACAGATGTAGCAATAAGGAGACCTGGCTCTGTTCATCTGGAATTTCACTGCTTTATGGAATCACAGAGTTGCTCTAGAGGAGGTATCTAACCTAACCCTACAGAATGCTTAAAAGGACACAATGAAAGTTTTTTCTAAAGAAGTATTTTAAAAACCACCCACATTCTCTATCTCCCTACCCCCGCCAACCAAAAAAAGAAAGAAAACCTGGAAAAATGTAACCCTAAATCCCATTCTCTTTTACCCACAAATAAACGTTTATTAACAGTGGTATTAGATACTACAAAATATTCAAAGGCCTATAAAACATGGATTCTACAGTTGGAAAATTCAGTTAGAGGGTAAAACATAAAAGGATATAATTATATACAGATAAATGAAGACATAATTTGATAAATTACTAAAAGATTTCTATAGAAGACTGCTATAGAAATCCATTCAAGTTGATGAGAGGCTGCTGAAAGCTGGAATAATCAAGGGAAGCAAAATAAAAGGAAGTTGGATTTGAGTTCAGACATGAAGGATTTAAACTGTTAAAGTGGAAGTGTGGTTTTATATTATACTGTAGAGTTAGAAATTTACCTTATGGACATGGGGGAGAATTATCTAAAATTTTTTTACATAGTAATGAATCTTTCGGAAGGGTCATCTAACAAAAGTGGTTAGGAGGGAGATAGTAATAAAGGAGACTCATTAGAAAACATTTGTGATAGTTCAAATGTAATAAAAAAAGTAATATAGTGATGGTTGTGGGAAATAAAATGAGACAAAGTATGTGAGAGATGTTTTGAGAGATTTCTTGAAAAAAATCTACAAAATCTGACAATTGATTAGGTGGAGAAAGTAAAGATCAGTATAAAAAACTAGGCAAGAGTGACTGTGGTTTTAAGCCTAAATTTAGAAAAACATGGTACCATTTATAGACTGAAGATATCAAAGGGGAATGTTTTGGCAAACCTTGAGAATAAAGTATTCAGTAACAGTGCTCAGGGAGTGGTAATAACTGCAGAAATCAATACTGGCAGTTATGTTCAGAGATGTCATAAGAAATCAGGGGAATCTAGAGGAAATGGGAGACTAGGAACCAAATAATTTAACGCCATATTTGACAAATCCCAATTGTCTGTAAATATACCTACCTTGTGGACAGGGCATCATCTACTGTGACATAAGCAGCATATCAACTTCACATGGCCTTAGAAAAATGAATAGTATAATTCGCTTAGATGTTACCAAAACCCAGGTACCCTAATGTCATTCAGGGTGTATGTGGAATATGTCAACAGAATAACTTTTGTTACAGTACATTCTAACAATGATGATTTATTGCCCTAATAACTGACAAATACCTTAATAATTATGGTAGGCAGAATAATGGTCCCCCAAAGATGTCTATGTCCTAATCCCTGGAACCTACGATATGTGACCTTACATTGCACAAGAACCTTTGCAGAGGTGATAATGTGAAGAATCTTGACAGGAGGAGATTACTCTGGATTATACCAGGTGGTCTTTTTTTTTTTTTTTTTAGTCCTTTTTTAGTAGAAGAGGCATGCAGGAGAGTCAGAGTTAGAAACAGATTTGAAGATGTTATGTTTCTAAATTTGATGATGGAGAAAGTGGCCATAAGCCAAAGAATGCAGGTAACCTCTAAAAGCTGGAAAGGGCAAAGAAACAGATTCTCCCCTAGAGCCTCTAAAAGGAATGCAGCCCTGTCAACATTCTGATATTAGCCTAGTGAGGGACTAGTGATATTAGTCCTAGTGAGGGACTTGTGAGGGACCTCTGATATTAGTCCTAGTGAGGGACTCTTGCTGAACTTGTGACCTACAGGTGTAAGATAATGAATTTGCATGTTTAAAGTCACTAAGTTAGTGGCAACTTGTTACGGAAGCAGTAAGAAATTCATACAATAATATTACACGTATATTCTGAGTGATACATGCTCACTGTAGAAAATTTAAAAGATTTTTTTTAATGTTTGATATAAACATCAAACTTCCCCAGCGATGACAGAACAACTAGTACCTGCCTTGCCTTCCTGTCATAAACTGCTAGGAAACTGGACAAAATATAAGAAATATAAAAAGCAATACTTTTTCAGACACAGGGCTGTACTCTCTACAAGAAATAAGGAAAATAAAGTGAGCTCTGCAATCCCTTAGCTTTCTTCCTGAAAACACTTTTGAGACCACATATGAATTCCAATCTTTTAGAATAGAGAGAGACCTTTCTGAACACCCACAGCATGGAGTAGAGACTCAAGAAAGATTGCACCTTAGTTGCAGGACTAGACTAACTCAAGACTTCCACTAAAGAAGCTTAAAAAAAAAAAAAAGGCTGGGTGCGCCTGGGTGGCTCAGTCAGTTAAGCCTCTGACTCGTGATTTTGGCTCAGGTCATGATCTCACCATTCATGAGATCAAGCCTCACGTCAGGCTCTGCACTGACAGTGCAGTGCCTGCTTGGGATTCTCTCTTTCCCCCTCTCTCTCTACCCCTCCCCTGCTCATGCTCTCTCTCTTCCTCTCTTTCCCTCTCTCCGATTAAATAAATAAACGTTTTATGTTTAAAGCCTGAAAGAATTAAGCTGAATCACAATCTAAATCTAACTAGCACTCAAAACAAAATGCAACATCCTTTAAAAAAAAGAAAACAAAATGCACAGATTCATCAAAGTAATAGTCACCATGTCCAGCAACCAATCAAAAAAGGACTAGAGAAGCAAAGAGGTTTGGAAATATAACCCGTAAGTCAAAGAAAAATGAATCAATAGAAACAGATGTAGAAATAATGGAGATTGTAGAATTAGCAGACAAGAATATTAAAACAGCTCTTATAAATATAATTGTGAATTTAAATTAAAACATAAGGACAAAAAAAGTAGAACCTGTAAAAGAATCAGATTGAACTGTAGAGATGAAGTTCCTCTCTAGAGTTTCACTCGATGGGAATAACCTCAGATTAGACATTCGATAAGAAAAGATCAGTGAGGAGTGCCCGGGGGGCTCAGGTGGTTGAGTGTGCAATCAGTTCAGGTTGTGATCTTTCAGTCATGAGATGGATTCCCACATCAGGCTCCACACTCAGGACAGAGCTGCTTAAGATTTTCTCTCTCTCTCTCTCCTTCTGTCCCTCTCCCCCACTCATGCTTTCTCTCTCTCTAAAAAAAATTTAAAAATTAAGATCGGTGAACTTGAAAACCTATCAAGAGAGACTGTTTAGATTCTAGAACACCAGGAAAAAATGGCTTAAGAAAAAGAGAAGACTTAGTGACTTGTGGGACAACATCATCTCCTTAACATACATATATAAATGGATTCCCGTGCAAAAACTATTTGAAGACATAAAAGCAGAAATTTTCCCAAACTTTATAAAAGGTATAACCCATATGTCCAAGAAGCCTACATAGTCAATAAGCAAAAGAAAAACCATAGGAAAGTATATCATTATTAAGCAGTCAGAGAAAAAGCCCCATTACATACAGGGGAATAAATATAAGAATGACTAATGACTTTTCACTAGAAATAAAAAAGCAAGGAGACAATGGAACAGTGACTTTGAAGTGACTAATATAAAATATGTTCATCTAGAATTTGATAGTTGAGAAAAAACAAATTTCAAGCATGGGGGTAAATGAAAACCTTTAAATATAAACAAAAGCTGAGAGAAGTTGTCACTAGCAAACATCTACTAAAAGAAATATTGAAGGATGTACTTCAGGCTAAAGGAAACCAGATGGAAACTTGGATATATATAAAAAAAAAAACTTTTTTAAAGCTGGAAATGGCATACATAGATAAATATACAAGATCTTCATTTACTTGCCATTTACTTTGTTTTTTAAAAATCAACTGTTGAGAATAATAACAACGTACTTGAAGACTTATAATATATGTAGCAATACAATCTATGACAATATTAGCATAAAGTGGAGGGCACAGCAAATGGAAGTATATGTACCATGGTAAGGATGTTGTTTTACACATGAAGTAGTATAATGTTATTTAAAGGCAAACCTTAAGAAGTTAAAGACATATGGGCACAGTTTCCATTCAGGTCATGGTCTCATGGTTTCAGGAGTTGAAGCCCTGTGTCAGGCTCTGCACTGACAGTGCAGAGCCTGCTTGGGATTTTCTCTCTCTCTCCCTCTCTCTGCTTCTCCCCCACTGACACTGTCTCTGTCTCTCTCGAAAATGAATAAAAAAAAAAAACCAAAAAAAGAAGTTAAAGATGTACACTGTAAACTTTTGAGTAATCACTTAAGAGAAAAAAAGAGATATAGCTTGCTGCCTCAGTTAAAAGGCGGAAATTACACTGGATAAAAAAGCAAGACAGAACTATATACTGCCTAAAATAAATGCATTTTAAATATAAAGACAGAAATAGGCTAAGAATAAAAGAATGGGGAAAGATACACCAGGCAAACACTACCATAAGAAAGGTGATGTGGCTATTCGAATATCAAAGTATATTTCAGAACAAGAAATATTAGCAGAAATTTAAAGACCATTTCATAATGATAAAGGGGTAAGTTCATCAAAAAGATGTATTCCTAAATGTGGATACAGTCAATAACAGAGCTTCAAAAACAAAAACTCATAAACATCAAAGGAGAAATAGAAAAATCCAAAATTATAACAGGATGCAAAAGCACAGCTCTCCCAGCAATAAAACAAGTTGACAGAAAATCAGTCTGTAAGGTTTGAACGCTATCAAACAACTTGAAACCAATTTGACATATACCAACAATGGCAGGATAGTTTTTTTCAAGTATAAACGGAACATTTTCCAAGATAGACCACATACTAGGCTATAAGACAAGTCTAAAAAAATTAAAAGGACTGAAGTCATACAGTATATAGCTTCTGGTCTCAAGAAAATTAAAAAAGAAATTAATAACAAGATATATGAAAATTCACTATATTTGAAAATTAAACAACATACTTCTCAATAACCAATAAATTAAAGAAGAAAATTAGAAAGCAAGTAAGATAAAATTTCAACTCTATGAAAATGAAAACACAAGCATATCAAAGTTTCTGGGATTCAGCTAAATCAGTGCTTGGAGATAAATTTACAGCTATAATGCCTATCTTGGAAAAAAAGAATGTCTGCCATTGGTAATCTAAGCTTTCATTTTAAGAAGGTAGAAAAAAGATGATACTATTAAGCATAACAGAAATATAAAGAAGGAAATTACAAAGAGCAAAAATCAGTAAAATTGAGAAGATAAATAGATAAAAATAAAAAGTCTAAGGGCTACTTCTTTAAAACATCAATGAAAATTATAAACACTTAGCTAGTTTGATCAAGAAGACAAAGATTTTCACTAACCATAATAGGAAAAAAAAAAGATGAACTTGACTTAATCAACATTTTCTTAAAAATCAACTTCTGCTCTTCTAATGACATCACATGGAAATTAAAATGAAAACCACAAATGGGGGAGGGTGTCTGTAATACATATATCTGGTAATACTATACCAGGTAATATGTAATAGATATATTTGGCTAGTAGCCGAGTTTATATATATAGAAATATTTATCTGTCACTCTTGCAATTATATAAGAAAACAACCCAATTTTCAAAAATGGGTAAAAAAAATTTGAACATACCTTTTGGAAAAGAAAATATAAAAATGGCCAGTTAGGGGAAAAGGTTTTCTACATCATCACTAATCAAGGGAACACAAAGTATTGCTACACGTGCATTTAGAATGGCGACAAAATTTAAACTATCAATATCCGCTCTTTTTTATGAATGAAAAGCAATGGATGCTCTCATATACTGGTGGTGGAGTGTGAAATGGCATACACCCTTTTGGAAAACTGTTCAGCAATTTGTCTGACAGTACACTTACCATTTGGCCCAGTGATTTCATTTTTAGATATTTATCAGCAAAAATTGAAAACACATGTCCACAAAAAGTCTTGTATATAACTGCTCAAAACAGCTTTATTTATAATGACCCCAAACTAGAAACAACCTAAAGGTCCAGTAAGAGGTAAGTGGATAAGCAGATTATGAGTACTACTCCACCAGAAAAATAAAAGGGGAATGAACTACTGACACGAGCAACAACATGAAGTTTCAGTGACACTATGCTGAGTGAAGAAAGCCAGAGACAAGAGTACATCCTCTTCTATTGTACGTACATTTTATTGTACTGCCGTATATTCCATTATATGAAACCCAGAATAGGCGAAAGTCATTTATAGTGATGGAAATCAGGTCAGTAGGTGCGTGATTTTGTTGACAACAAATAGCCACAAGGAACCTTTTTGGGCTGATTTTCTGCATCTTAGCCCGGATGATGGTTACATGGGTTTATATAATTGCCGATGCTTATTAATTTTTCACTTAAATTATGTGCATCTTATTCTATGTAGTTTATATTTCAACAGCATTCATTTTAAAAGAAAAATATATAAAAATCATCTATAAACCTACCACTCGATTTTGTTACAAATACTTCTAATTTGCCCCAAAATTTTACTCATAGTTAAGATTCTATGCATTGCATGATACCATTTCCTCTACTTCTATCTACCACTTATAGTCAATTCACCATGTCACCAATTATTATTTGTAGCATTAAATAACTTATCGATCCCTGCTATGTTAGTTTAATAAAACAGTATCTTATGGTTTAGATTTTCATGTTTTCACTTTATAAATAACATTCCAGTGCTCATCTCTGCACATTAATATTGTCCACATTTGCATCATTCCTTTGGGAAAGATTTCTAGAAAAGAAATACTGGATTAGGTTAAAAGACAAAGGAAGGAGATATTTTAATATGTGGCTCCTATTATTCTGGAATCTGACTTGTAAGAATTCTACTTAGCAGCTTAGCCATATTGAGAAGCCTAGCCTGAGATTCTTTTGTTTGGAAGATACATTTTAGTTAATTAGCCGCTTAGGAACTAGGGCAAGACCTCAAGGAAGAGTTAACAAAAGGGAGTCCCAAAATGCCCACGAAAGGTTTGTTCTGTTGCTGGTAGACCCTTTGCTTTGTTTTGCTGAGTCCCATTAGGATTCATCTATGAACATCCGTGGCAGGAGCTACAGGGGACGTGAATCGTTCCACTGACTCCTCATGGTTCGCTCTCCTTAGTCCTTCAGCTTTCTTTCAGATGTCTCCTTATCAGAGAGGTCTTCCCTAGCCTCTCTATGTAATTTAATGACCTCCCTGGCATCTACACACACACACACACACACACACACATTTTCTTCTCAGCCTGATGCATTTTTTCTTCACGGCACTTACCATCATCTGACACCTACCACACACAGAGTAGGGAAAGCAGGGATTTTTGTTTTGTTCATCATCATCATTATTATTATTATATTATTATATTATATTATTATATCATCATTATTATTACCTCGAATGTACCTGTTCACAGGAGGCGAGCGACTGCCTCACCATAGGTCCTCAACTATTTGTTGAATGCAAGCTTGAACAAATTGAGGAACTGTAAGTTGCTGACAGAAAATCCTAGAGGAAAATAAAAATAATACAAGATTGTTCTTGTGGGGCGCCTGGGTGGCGCAGTCGGGTAAGCGTCCGACTTCAGCCAGGTCACGATCTCGCGGTCCGTGAGTTCGAGCCCCGCGTCAGGCTCTGGGCTGATGGCTTAGAGCCTGGAGCCTGTTTCCGATTCTGTGTCTCCCTCTCTCTCTGCCCCTCCCCCGTTCATGCTCTGTCTCTCTCTGTCCCAAAAATAAATAAACGTTGAAAAAAAAAAAAAAAAAGATTGTTCTTGTGTTTGAGGAGAAACCAAACCAAAACAAAGCAAACAACTATTGGGGAAGAATTAAAATGTCTACTGGAGATGTTTGTTAGCCGAGCGTTATATTTAAATTGCTTTGTAAGTTTACGATGAAAACCCAAGACCTGCCTCCCACTCTTGACAAAATCTCTAGTTAAATTTACAGTGAGTGGATTTAGGGGGCAAATGTGAAATAGGCTGAGTTCTACAGCAAGTCTGACAAGGGAAATGCAGAGTCAAACAGCAAAGCACTTATAAAATAAATTTTTTAAAGGCACTTGTGGATTCTTCAGTTCTTAATCATAGATAAAGTTGTAAAGAATGATTCACCACCTGGGGCACCTGGGTGGCTCAGTCGGTTAAGCTTCTGACTTTGGCTCAAGTCATGATCTCATGGTCCCTGTGTGAAGCTCCACGAGACACAGATTCTGTGCCTCCCTCTCTTTCTCTGCCCTTCCCCCACTTGTGCCTGCTCTCTCTCAAAAATAAATAAACATTAAAAAAATGATTCATCACTCATCATTATGAGTACATGATTTTTCATTTATACACATTATAGGTATAATTACGATACTTTTCAGAGTCACACAAGAGATATAAGAAGAAAATGAATTTTATCATGGCAGACACTAGAACAATATAAATAACCAAAGCCACTGAAGGTAACTGAATGATAAGTTAAGGTATTAAAATTTATAAACCATTCAAGAACTAAGTCCATAAACTCTTGAAAGGCATATTGGAAATTGCAGGCTACGCTCATGATTAATGAAGACAATTTGACATGATCATATTTTCTTTTTGAAAGTTTTATACTAAAATCAATGTAGTTCCTTCTTTATCCTGACTAGGTAAGACTGAGAACACCATAAAATTAGTATCTTCACAGGAAGGCATTTTCCCATCAGCATAACACATTTTACAGATTCCTAGATTACGGTAGTAGTAAAAATTCTAGTTGATTGATTATTAGTTCAAGGTTTCTGTCCAATGAAATTGATAGTTACTATATCTTCTTTTTTTAATTCTTTTAACAGTTTATTTATTTTTGAGAGAGACAGGGAGAGTGAGCAGGGGAGGGGCAGAGAGAGAGGGAGAGAGAGAATCCCAAGCAGGCTCTGCAAGAGATCATGACCTGAGCAGAAACCAAGAGTCAGATGCTTTTTTTTTTTTTAACATTTATTCATTTTTGAGAGTGAAAGACACAGTGCATAAGCAGGGGAGGGGCAGAGAGAGGGAGATACAGAAACTGCAGCAGGCTCCAGGCTCTGAGCTGTCAGCACAGGGCCCGACACGGGGCTCAAACTCACAAACTGCGAGCTCGTGACCTGAGCTGAAGTCGGACGCTTAACCGACTGAGCCACCCAGGTGCCCCTAGATGCTTTTTTAAAAAATGTTTATTTATTTTTGAGAAAGAGAGAGACAGACTGTGAGCAGGGGAGGAGCAGAGAGAGAGGGAGACACAGAATCTGAAGTAGGCTCCAAGGCTCCAAGCAGAGAGCCAGGTGGGGTTTGAACCGATGAACTGTGAGATCATGACCTGAGCTGATGTTGGATGCTTAACCGACTGAGCCTAGAGTCAGATGCTTAACCAACTGAGCCACCCAGGTGCCCCAGTATCTTCTTGATTCTACGATGCCTTTGACAGTCATATACACTATTAATTTAACAACAACTGTGGACACAAGAATAAGTAAACAAATGTAGTAAATATTCACATTGAATATGAGATGCATTCCAACCATGAGAAAGGTCAATTTCGGGCAAAGTGCATCTTACCATTGTGGAAATACTGTGCTATGAAAATAGAAGATTTGAATTCAGCACGTTCATTGCTTCCTGGTTTTGAAACCTGTATTTTGAAAACTGAATCTTTTTGGCTCAATTGTCTGACTCTAGAAGACCATTCTCTTCTTCCTTGTGAGGCAGAGGAAAGGAGGACTGAGGAAGGGAAGAGTAGACCAGATGATCTTTGAAGGAACCCTACAGCTCTAAGGTTGTGGTTCTATGTTTCTTGACAATACAATTACTAGAAGGAAGAAGATTCTAATGTGACTAATTCATGCAAACACTTGTGTTGATTTTCATTCTGATCCAAATCTTGATCACACTTCTTACAGAATTTCTACCTTTGTAGCCCCTGATTTTAAGAGGGCCCCTGAAGTTGTTGATTTTAGAGGTCGGTAAGTCATTCTTTCTACATAAAATCTTCGACGACAAGCTCCAATAGCCAAAGTAGACACAGCTTCCAATGAGCAGGACGGCAGCCCCACTTCTAATAAGTTAATCCAATGGTTTTTGTCATGAGCAAAACAAGAAATCATGTTTTTAATCATACTAAAAGGTCTCTGCATCTTGTTAACATCTGGAGTTCAATCACTTCTGTGCTAAAAACTGGGGAATGCTTCAGCAGGGCATAAATCTTGCCCCTCATTGTACATGCGATCCAGATGCTGGAGGAGAATTAACGTTCGTTTGTAACACATCTGGTGTCGGCAGCTTTGAGTAAACTCTAATAGAAAGAGTGCGGAACTAACGTGGCATTACACCTTCCCTCGGGCCAGGGGTTCTAGACTGAAGGTAAAAGCCTGCAGGTGTCCCTTGGGGCTTAGCAATAAACTGCACTAATCAGCTCTGGCATTGTGTTAAGTGCAGGGTGTTTTGAATTTTCCACAGAAATTTCACAGCCCAGTAATTCTACATTCCAACTGTCTGCTTTTGACAACTCTTTAGATGTGCCACCATCTTGAAACTCCAAATAAAGGGAAGGCCCAGAATCACTGTCAGGGTTAGGCTATCCCAAAAGACGGGAAAGGGCAGATCACGACCAGAGCAGTTGTGAACCAGTAACAGGATGCGGCTAACTGTAGGTATCAGAGGTGGCTTCAGTTCTGTCAAGAAAGGCAGTCCCCGGTAGAGTTGAAAGAGCATTGAATTTGAATTGGGACATCTGAGCTTAAGTCCCACCTCAGTATGTGTGCAGAAGTCCAAAATTACCTGGGTCACAGTTTCTCACAAGGATATCTGAGAGCCAAATAAGATGATGGCTTTTTGTAACAAATGGCTCAAGTCCTAAATTCTTAGGATAGCATTTTAATTCACTTTGTAGTATAGCTTTCCTTTCCAAACTCCTTTATCCTCCATATACACTTGGTATTTAAATTACCACAAGCATCTTGCTTTTCAAAAGCCTATTGCATTCTTTTGTGCTTTGGAGACTTTATCCAGGCTACCCCTATGGGTTTTCTTTGCCTCAGTTCTTTTGCCGACCTGTGATTTCCCACTAAGCCCTATGTCTTCTTCTCCACACTCACACGTGTCTCTATGATAGCACTTTGTGCGGAACATCATATATTGTCCACTGTTTTTTTTGTGCCTATCTCCTTGGCTACACTTTGATCCTGCTTCATGAGAATCTGGGAAAGAAAAGGTGATATCTATTGGAAGTACTTAAATAACTCTGCAGGATACATTTCATTTGTTGCAGATGGCCTCTGATTACATCACACTTACAGGAGAAAAGTATTTATGATAGTCAAATGATAGGGCATAGAAATGCTACTGGGTAATTGGAGGGTTTATGTTAGGATTTAAAAGAACATCTAGTTAACCATGTAAGTGTTTGTATGATAGCATTGTGCTCTGTTGGGGGCCAGGCTCTGAGGTCAGGGAAGTAGGATGCTTGCCCCACAGGAGCATCTAGAGAAAGATCAGATTCACATTCCCCCATTCACACTCTGCCCGGCTCTTGTGCTCATTGAGGGAAATTGTGGGTGAAGCCTTCCACCCTATTCTAAGTGTTCTTTAAGTTGGTGCAGCATGTATGGTTGAATTTTATGAGTTAAATGTGCATATGACGTGATTTCACCAATCATATGTTTTGAATTTGGTATTTGTAACTATAAGTAGAATGCCAGAAGAAGCTACTTTCCAATTTAGACTTGAAAACTGCCATACCACCAAGTGAATCATATGGCCTAAAAGAGATAAGACATGAACATTGATACACATTTATAATCTCATTACAAGAAAAAAATGTGAACTAAAACAGTAAGATTGACAAGAGTACTGATGCCTTAAAGAGACAGATCTCTAGCAGTGATAAGATCCTGAGAACTGCCCTTTGGTTTTGAACAGCATGTATATTTCCCCCAGTACTTTTGTATGTGAGTCATTCATGCATTTGTGTTCTCTGCCCACCTGTAAAGTAATGCTCTAGATCAAGCCTAGGGAAGAAGGAAAACCAAAAAATGATTACATCCATCTAAAAATAGCCAGACAGGAATCATCAGCTGTTCAAAAGAAAAGTTTTCTAAGTATACTTATAAATGCTTATTGTAGAAATACTTAGATAGAACAAGACATCTTCAATTCAGGTTGGATTGATAAGTAACTAATAGAAGACAAAACCATCGATGTGCTGAAGACACGCACACACACAGACACACACACAGACACACACACACACACACACACACACACACACACGCTGACCGAATTCACAACCGATACGACTTTAAGAAACACTAAAGAACATATTTTAAGCTGAAGGAAAATAAGAACAGTTACAAGTGCAAGAAGCAACCAACAGTTGTGGAAACGGTAAATATGTACATAAATATAAAAGAATATTAACTGTTTAAAATAACAATAATGATAATTTCTTGTGAGGCTTACGACATGTAGAAGCACAGGACAATAGCAAAATAGTATAGGCAACAATGGAGGTATACTGTTTTAAATTTCTTGCATTGTTGAAAAAGCAGTGAGTAGATTTTTTAAGTGAACTCTTTCATCCCCATCATGTGTTTAAACCATCCCCCCACCACCTCCCTTCTGGTAACCATCAATTTGTTCTCTATAGTTAGGAGTCTATTTCTTGGTTTCTCTCTCTCCCTCTCTTTTTTCCTTTGGTCATTTGTTACGTTTTTAAATTCTACATATGAGTGAAATCACATGGTATTTGTCTTTCTCTGACTGACTTACATTACTTAGCATTATACTCTCTAGCCCCATCCATATTGTTGCAAATGACAAGATTTCATCCCTTTTAATGGCTGAATAATACTCCAATGTGTGTGTGTGTGTGTGTGTGTGTGAGAGAGAGAGAGGGAGGGAGAGAGAGAGAGAGAGAGAGAGAGAGAGAGAGAGAGAGTTCTTCTTTATCCATTCATCTATTGATGAACACTTGGGCTGCTTCCATAATTTGGCTACTGTAAATAATGCTGCTATAAACATAGAAGTGCATGTATCCCTTTGAATTAGTGTTTTTGTATTTTGGGAGTAAATATTCAGTAGTGCAATAACTTTGTGAGGAACCTCCATACTATTTTCCAGAGTGGCTGCATCACTTTGCATTCTCACCAACAGTGCACAAGGGTTTCTTTTTCTCCAAATCCTCGCCAACACCTGTTATTTCTTGTGTTTTTTATTTTAGCCATTCTGACAGGTGTGAGGTAATATCTCATTGTAGTTTTGATTTTCATTTCCTCGATGATGAGTGATGTTGAGCATCTTTTGATGTGTCTGGTGGCCATCTGGAGGTCTTCTTTGGAGAAATGTCTGTTCATTTCTCCTAACCATTTTTTAATTGGGTTATTTGTTTCTTGGGTGTTGAGTTGTATCAGTTCCTTATATATTTTGGATATTAACCCCTTATTGGATGTGTGATTTGCAAATATCTTCTTCCATTCTGCAGGTTGACTTTTAGTTTTGTTGATTCTTTTGCTGTGCAGAAGCTTTTTATTTTGATGTAGTTCCAATAGTTTATTTTTGCTTTTCTTTCCCTTGCCTCAGGAGGCATATCTAGAAAAAATACTAGTATGGCTGATGTCAGAGACATTACTGTCTGTGTTCTCTTCTAGGATTTTCACAGCTTCAGGTCTCACATTTAGGTCTTAAATCCATTTCTAACTTATTTCATGTATGGTGTAAGAAAGTGGTCCAGTTTTATTCTCTTACATTAGCTGACCAGTTTTCCCAAGACCATTTGTTGAAGAGACCGTCATTTTCCCAGTGCATATTCTTTCCTCCTTTGTTGAAAATTAATTGACTATGTAACTGTGGGTTTGTTTCTGCGTCTTCTATTTTGTTCCATTGATCTATGTGTCTATTTTGTGCCAGTACCGTTCTGTGTTAATTACTATCGCTTTATAATATAAATTGGAGTCTGGAATTCTGATGCCTCCACTTTTGCTATTCAAAGACTTTGCTTTTTCAAGATTGCTTTGGCGATTTGGGATCTTTTATGGTTCTATACACATTTTAGGATTGTTTGGTCTACCTCTGTGAAAAAGTGCTATTGCTATTTTGATACAAATTGCATTAAATGTGAGGATTGCTTTGGGGAGTACAGACGTTTTAACAATATTGGTTCTTCAACCCATGAGCATGGAATGTCTTTCCATTTCTTCGTGTCATCTTAAACTTCTTTCATCAGTGTTTTATACTTTTTCAGAGTACAGATCTTTCACCTCCTTGGTTAAATTTATTCCTAGGTATTTTATTACTTTTGGTGCAGTTGTAAAAGGGATTGTTTTCTTAATTTCTCTTTTTGTGGCTTCATTATTAGTGTGTAGAAAGGCAACAGATTTGTGTACAATGATTTTATATCTTGCAACTTTACTGAATTCATTTATCAGTTCTAGTAGTTTTCTGGTGGAGTCTTCAGGGTTTTCTATATATAGTACCATGTCATCTGCAAATAATAAAAGTTTTATTTCTTCCTTACCAATTTGGAGGCCTTTTATTTCTTTTTGTTGTCTGATTGCTGTGGCTAGGACTTCCAGTACTATGTTGAATAAAAGTGGTGAGAGTGGATATCCTTGTCTTGTTCCTAATCTTAGGGGAAAAGCTTTTAGTTTTTCACTGTTTAAGATGATGTTAGCTGTGGGTTTTCATATATGGCCTTTATTACGTTGAGGCATGCTCCCTCTAGACCTACTTTGTTGAAGGTTTTTATCATGAATGGATATCATACTTTGTCAAATGTTTCTTCTCCATCTGTTGAAATGATCATGTTTCTTAAAACCCTTTTTCTTACTGACATGATGTATCACATTGATTGATATGCAAATACTGAACCACCCTTGCATCTTGGGAAAAAATCCCACTTGCTCCTGGTGAATGATTTTTTAAATGTATTGTTGAATTCACTTTGTTTGTTTTTTGTTAAGGATATCTGCATCTATGTTCATCAAAGATATTGGCCTGCAATTCTTTTTTTGTGATGTCTACCTGACTTTGATACCAGGGTAATACTGGCCTCATAAAATGAATATGGAGGTTTTCCTTCCTTTCTTATTTTTTTTGGAATAGTTTGAGAAGAATAGCTATTAACTCTCCTTTAAATGTTGGGTAGGATTTGCCTGTGAAGCCATCTGGTCCAGGACTTTCATTTGTTGGGAGTTTTTCATTTGCTGATTCAATTTCATTGCTGGTAATCGTTCTGTTCAAATATTGTTTCTTCCCAAAGCAGTAAACGATGTATTAAGATAGATCATACTAAGTTGTGCCTTATAGTTTTCAGGGTAACCACCAAAACAAGGACATTAAAAACTGTAACAAAAGTCTAACAGAGGGATAAAAAGGAGTATTTTTTAATTGATTTTTATAAAGGAAGGCAGGAAAGGAATAATTTTAAAAAAATAGAAAAAGGGGAAAATAGAAAACAAATAGCAAGATGGTAGACCAAAACCTAGGATTTCCAGACTGGACTTTTAAAAAAATACAATTACAGCTGCTTATAAGAAACACACCAGAAACATAAAAATACTCAATGCTTCAAAAAACAGAAAAAAGACCAACTAAGCAAGCGTTAACCAAAAAGGAGTTGGTATGACTACACTGATATCAAAGTAGACTTTAAGGTGAGAAGAATTAAGAGAAATAAAGAGGTATATTTCATAACATTAAAAGGGTCAATTCATCATAAGAACACAGAAACCTGCCTAATCCCCAGCAAGTTTGGTTTAAATAAACAAAGAAAAGGGAGATGGAGGGAGAAGGAGAAGGTAGGAATGGGGAGGGGAGGGGGGAGTTAGAGCTGGCAGGGGAAGGGACAGACCAGGGGGAGAGGAGAAAGGGGGGAGTGAGAAGGAGAGGGAGAGGGAGAGGGAGAGAACAAGTGCCCAATATCAAGATAATATGGGGGAAGTCATCACAAACATTAGGATGAGAAGTATTAGAAATGACTTTGCACCAATAATTTAACAACTTAAATGGACAAATGTCTTAAAAAAACATAGCTTAGTAAAGCTTATGATCAGGTAGACGAGAACCTTCTTGGTCATGCTATGCTCAGTCCATCAGAGCTGCATGAGCTGAATGCAGCTTACATTTTTCCTGCCTACAGGCCCACTGGGACCTGCACAGACCCTGCTGTGCCCAGGCTGCCCTGATGTACATTCTGATTCACCTGGGACTGAGAGATTTCCCAAGACACAGGACCTTTAGTACTAAAACCAGGAAAGTCCCAAACAAACCAAGATGATTTCATCAGCCAGTGCCCTCCCTCTGGTGGAAGGGCTTGGCTCGGGAGCTGTCCATGTCTCTCCTGGCATCCTCAAGGGCTGAGCAGATCACTATCTCATAGCACACCTATGACCAGCTCTTAGCACACCCATATCCTGTGGTGCAGCTTTGGGGAAGCTGACATATGATAACACCTTTAGAGAATTTCCCACCTAATTCACATCATGAAATGGCTTAATCATTGTTAATTGTCAGTAGTGATGGTATTCTCTGTATGAACTCAAAATATCAACATCTTACCCCTCACCCATGCATACATGTGTCTTCTATAGGGAATTTTATGTTCATATTCCCAGTTATCTACAGCTACTCTTGCTAAGCTTGCATCCTCTACCTGTTCTAAAAAGTCTTCCTCCAGACAATAATTACTGTTCTTAAATGTGAACACAAACAGCTGTAATCCTGTGCACCATCTAATCACTCTTGCATTAAATCAGTTAAGGGAAGATAATGGTGGAAGTCCCATATTCCCCTTTTTCTGCAGGTTGCATTTTTTTAATGAAGGAAAAAAACCCAACAACTCCTACACAGACCTTTCATTTCAGTTTACCCTGTGATCTTTTTCTGCCCTTGTTCATTTGATGTTTTCCCTTATACAAGAAATTCAATAGTTAACTGCAGGGTGATTGCATGAGAAATAATTTGGCAAACATTCATGAAATAAGAGCTTAAAGCATTTGGCCCTCAATTCAATGATAGGTTTCTTTGCATTAAACAAGGGTAGCACAGGAAAGGAGGGCTGGAGACTGGGTTTAATCCTCTGGGCACTAGGTCATTTAAACTTCAAGAGTCAAAAACCAAAAGATATGAACAGTCACTCTCACTGGGGGAATTGTATCTGTTTCTGGACATAAGGCCAGGATTCATTTGAACATAAGCAACACTCACTTGCCTCTTTTGCTTCCCCTACCTATTAAATCCCTTGAGTGATCAGCAAAGCTTGATTTGCTTCGGAGCAGCTGAGGCAAGGTCACACCCTAGTCATCTCTCAATCTCCCAATGCGTAATTCAATATAGGCTCTCAAACTTGAAATTGACTTGAAGTGTTTCAAATAAATCGGGACTCCCTCACTGCTTCTTAGCTGGGGCTCCAGAGATTTAAGCTGTCACCAGCCAAAGGAAGAACCTAGGTGTCACTGAAGACTGTTTCCTTAAGATAAAGGGCCATTTAATTCTGGAAATCACCAAAAGACGACACAGAAATTAAGCAGAAACATTGTCTTGAGCCTGAAAGGAAAAAACCTCTACGCTATTATACCTCATTTTCTGGGTGAACGTTTTTCAGTAAAACAGTGGGAAGAGGCACCAGGGACAGCTGGGTTGGAGGAGACTTCCATACGAATATGAGTTTCTCAAAAATGACACAGATTCTCTTTTTTTTTTAATTTTTTTTTTCAACGTTTATTTATTTTTGGGACAGAGAGAGACAGAGCATGAACGGGGGAGGGGCAGAGAGAGAGGGAGACACAGAATCGGAAACAGGCTCCAGGCTCTGAGCCATCAGCCCAGAGCCCGACGCGGGGCTCGAACTCACGGACCGCGAGATCGTGACCTGGCTGAAGTCGGACGCTTAACCGACTGCGCCACCCAGGTGCCCCGACACAGATTCTCTTTAATCCAAAAAGGGGGAGGCAAAATAAAATGACCTGTTCACAAAAACATAAATAACTAAAGGTATATAGGGTATCCTCCTACCTTGAGAAAATTAGCTTGTATGGCAATATTTTAAACTGTGTTGTTTTGTTTTTTTTTAATGAAAGGTCAAAAAGACATAAAAATTCCTCTCTGAATACACATCCCTGGTTAAACAGTAAAATGTTGTTTAAGGAGCCTTTAGATAAATTTACAGATAATGGATTGAACGTAAGTGAAGTCTGGAAAAAGTGGATTATGTGCCACTTTAAATTTCCTTTGGTCTGATGCAAGTACAGTAAAGTTGTGTTCTCTTCACTGGTTAATTTTTGCCTGGTGTACTTTTGTCTCTCAGTTTCAGACTTATGGCATTTCGTTTTATTTTGTAAATTGCCTATCATTAAAAGATTTTTTCTAATGTTTGTTTATGTCCAGAGAGAGAGAGAGAGAGAGAGAGGGAGGGAGGGAGTGCGTGAGTGAGTGGGGAGAGGCAGAAAGAGAGGAGAGAGACAGAATCCCAAGCAGTCTCCACATCCAGTGCAGATCCCACCGTGGGGCTCAGTCTCAGGAACTGTGAGATCATGACCTGAACCCAAATCAAGAGCTGGACGCTCAATCAATTGAGCCACCCAGGCACCCCTAGAAGGCCCTTCTTTTTGAACTCATTTCCTTTTTGTATTTATATATTATAGATAAGCTCAGCTTTTTGATGCTAATTTATTTTGCTTCATTAATTATGAAATGTTTCTCTTCCTCCTTTCCTAACTTCCATGGGCTACATCTGATTTCTCTTAATTTTTATTATATACTTTATTATTTTACCCATTGCCCTTTTTTATTTTTCCTTAAATACACAGTTTGCTTTAAAAAGGGGAGGAAGAATTAGAATTTGTATTTGTTCCCAAATGAGATCAGTACTCCTAAAAATCCAAAATCCTCCCACGAGAGTAAGAAGTGTTATCTAGATTTCGATCTATGTTTAAAAAAAGAACAATAATTATGGGCACCTGGGTGGCTCAGTTGGTTAAGCGTCTGACTCCTGATTTTGGCTCAGGTCATGATCTCACACTTTGTGGGACTGAGCCCAGCGACAGACTCTGTGCTGGGCATGAAGCCTGCTTGGGATTCTCTCCCTCCGCTCCCTGTGCCCCTCCTCCTGCTTGTGGGCTCTCTCCCTCTCAAAATAAATAAAGTTAAAAAAAAAAGCAATCATTATTGTTAACAAAATATCGGAATGACCAATGCATTTTACTGATGCTGACAGGTGCTTCTTGCATTCTGCTCTTAATGAGAAGACAGAATAGAATAGGAGCTAAGTGAGAACTCAGGCTCTACCATCAGCCTGACTAGATGCAAATCTACACCCCTGGTTTTCTATTTGTGTGACCTTGAGCAAACTGTTTCATTTCTCATCTGTAATACAGGGATAATGATGGCACCTACTTCATCAAGTTTTTTGTGAGGACTGAATTCTATTAGATATTTAAAACACCACAAATAATGCCTGGAACATGGTGATACTCATTAGCGTGGAGTATGTTTTTCTTGCTAGAATATATTTTTCATATTTCTTTCAGCAAAGGTATGATGAAAAAAAAATTCTGAGCCTTTACCTGTTTGAAATAACTCTGTTTTGTCCCCATTCTTAAATATTTTTTTGGAATGAGTAATACAAATGACACAAAATTCAACAGGCACAGAAGGATCTGTTGTGAAAAGGAGATATGCATTCTACCTGTTTCTCCACCCAGTCAAGATCCTTAGTTGTCCTTACAGAAATAACCTATGTAACTACAGATCTGTGTATGTATACATGTACACGTGTGAGTCTGTGTATATGCATATGTACACATACATAGTATTGTCATATTTTTTAACACTAAATTACAATGTGCTACCCCTTCTCTTCAAACTTAAAAATGTTATTTCAGAGATAATGGTGTATCTAAACCTTACTCCTTTTAAGGGATCATATTATTCCATTGTATTTGTGTGCCTAACACTGAATTAGCCCCATATTAAACACTTAGATGGTTTAAAAGCTCTTGCTGTTATAAACAATACTGAAACAAATATCCTCAGAAATACACACATTTAAGTGTGCTTGTAGGGTAACTTTCTACAAGCAGAGACATGAAGACAAAGCCCTCTATGCATTTATAATTTTGATATTTCTCTCTCTCTCTCAAAATAAATAAATAAAACTTAAAAAAAGAAACTATAAATAAAATGGGAATGATAGTTATGCTTTATAATGCAAGGAAGTATGTTTCTCAAACATTATCTGACTTACTGGGGTAGGTCTACCAAATCTTTAAAAAATTGAAAATTCCAATGACATATAAACCGTTCCAAGGAAAATTTTCTATTGAAGTCACAGATAAGACATAAATGCTCATTACCACTACTTCCATTTCACATTGTCTTGGAGATATCAGCCAACATAATTCTTTTTTATTATTATTATGATGATGAAATTTATTGTCAAATTGGTTTCCATACAACACCCAGTGCTCATCCCAACAGGTGCCCTCAATACCCATCACCCACCCACCCCTCCCTCTCACCCCCCATAAACCCTCAGTTTGTTCTCAGTTTTTAGGAGTCTCTTATGTTTTGTCAGCCAACATAATTCAATAAGAAAAATAAACTAGGGTGTAAAAAGGAAAGAAAGTAAAATTATCATCATTTGCAGATGATATGATTATATACCTGGAAAAAACAAGGGGATTAATTTTAAAAAGTATAACATCAATAAGAGAGCTCTGCAAGGTGGCTGGGTAAAAAAAGCTATGTACAATGTCAGCCCATATACATATGAACGATTTCCAGTTAGATTATCTACAAGAGAAAAGATTCCACTTACAAAAGCAATAATAACAACAAAACCTAGGAATATACTTAACCAGAAATAAATAAGATCCATATTAAGGAAGTTTAAAACTTCTCTTGAAAACCACAAGACACACTCAGACACACACACACACACACACACACACGCACATATACACACTTACACATAAAGAAAAGCATAGAATGTGCTTGGAAAGAAATACCCAAAAATATTTAAAGAGTCAAAGCCACCCATGTTAATTCATAAATTTGACACATCTGTTTAGGTGTGGGACTAGACTACATGACTCTAAAAATCACCTAGAAAAATAAACAAATAAAAATAGCCAGAAATTTTCTAAAAATTAAAGCAAGAGAACTATAACTACCAGATTTTGATACAAATTATAAATCTAATAAAAATTTAAAATTTGCTATTTGCACATGAATAGACAGACAAGCCTATAAAAAAGAAAATCCAGAAATAGATGCAAACATTCGCAGCTATATATATGTAAAGATCCAAGAAACATTTCAAAATGGCATTGAAAATATGAATTATATAAAAATTTGTGATGGGAAAGCTGGATAGCCACCTGAAAAACATAAATTTGGAATCATAACTCTTACCAGAATAAATTTAAAATTTAAAATTTAAAATTTAAAATTTAAAACCAGAATAAAACTTGAGTGTATGATTTTAACCTTAAAAGTAGAAGAAACCATGAAAAAAAAACTTTATTCTCTTAAGTGAGAAAAGCTTTTGTAAGTACAAACAAAATCCAGAAGCCATACGAAATTGATAAATTTGGCTATATAAAGATTTATTTATAAAACATTTTGTATGGCAAGATCACAATAATCAAGTCAAGATCAAACAAAAAATTGAGAGAAATTGTTTGCATAAGAAACAAAAAACTAAATTCTCTAATATATAAAGAATCTCTACTAATCAATCAGGAAAAAAGCCAAAAACACCAACATTCCATTGGCCTAATGAGCACAGAGTGTGAACAGACAGATCACAGAAAAGAAAAATACAGACAACTCTTAAATACATGACAAAATGCTCAAGGGTTGCTACTTTAAAGCACATTATAATAGCATTTTTTTTAAATCTAAAAGATTGGCAAAATTCACAAAGTATGATACCTCTGTTTTGACTAGAGTTCAGGGAAACAAACACTCTCATCGAAATGCATCTCTCATCTATGTGCATCGAAATCAATAATACCTGTTTGCAGGGTTATTTTGACCATACTTACCAAGATTACAAATACACAAACCCTTTATCTGGCAATTCTACTTTTAAGGCTCCATCTTACAGATTTACTCACACATGTAATAAAGATTACTCACTGCAACTTTGTATGGAAAAGCAAAATATGATAACCACCAAAATACTCAGCAGTTGAGTATTCCTTATGGGGCGCCCCGGTGGTCCAGTCGGTTAAGCGTTCAACTTCAGATCAGGTCATGATCTCACAGTTTGTGGGTTTGAGCCCCGCGCTGGAGCTCTGTGCTGACAGCTCAGAGCCGGAGCTGGAGCCTGCTTCGGATTCTATGTCTCCCTCTCTCTCTGCCCCTCCCCTGCTTGCGCTCTGTCTCTCTTTCTCTCTCTCTCAAAAATAAAATAAAAACATTAAAAAAAAAAAAGAGTATTCCTTATATGAATTGTAGTACATACATATAATCATATATGATAAATAGTAAATAAAGAAAAAGAAAAGGGGTGCCTGGGTGGTTCAGTCAGTTAAGCTGCCAACTCTTGATTGGCTCAGGTCACGATCTCAGAGTTTGTGAGATTGAGACCCGAGTGGGGCTCTGCGCTGATGGCTCATGGGAGTCTGCTTGGGATTCTCTCCTTCTCTCTTTGCCCTTCCCCTGCTCATGCATACTCTCTCTCTCTCTCTCAAAATAAAATAAATGAACATTAAAAAAAAAAGAAGGAAAGGAGTTTTATGTACAGATACGGATAATCTCCAAGGTATGTTTTTAAAACGCAAAAAAAGGATACAGAATTTTGAGTGCGATATACAAACATTTAAGTAAAAGTTAACTGACAGATTGAGAGGAGCATAAAATATGCATCTTAATTCTGGCCACTAGAGTCCACATTTCAGTAGGACCAGACTACTCAGCACTCTCCACATACACCTTTTTGGCTGGAGCCACCAGACTCTTGGTTACATATTTCCCTGTGTAGAATATCCTTCATCCTTATTTTTGCTTCTCAGAATTCAACCCATCCTTAGATTCTCCTGTAAATTAATCTTTCGCCTCTTTTCTTTCAACATTACCATGTGAACCTGGGTTTTTTCCCTAATAAATGGCAGTAAAATCTATTAAATCTACATAACGCTGGAAGAAGAGAAGGGAGGGAAAAGGAACAGCTACTAAATAGGTGTCTGCCAGACACTTTAATGCCCTACGTCACTTAATTTTATAACAACCATAAAACTGAGGTTTTATTCCAGTTACAAATGCTGAAACTAGCTCGAGGAGATTAAAGAATGTTCCCAATGTCGCACATTAATAATTGGACATGCAGAGGTTTGAACTCAGGTATCTAGGATCCCAAAGGTTTCTCTTTTCCACAATAGAGCCTTATACTTATGGGACTTTTGCCACTTTTCTTGAGGACCCAAACTTTTGAGATCATCTAATTCAACACTCTTGACTTACCAATGAGGAAAAGAAAGCTGGAGAGGTTAAGTGCTTTGCAAACTAGTTTGTTAGTGTCATCGGGGTTGGATAGAAGGTCTATAAAAACACATGTATGTAATTAGGAGTAGGGATGTAAGGTCAACCTGATACTTTACACTTTTATAGCGGAATTTAGAATTAACAGGATAATTGATGGACTTTAAAATTAAAATGTTGTCACATATCATGGGCTGTGAAGGTTCAGGAATGAAAGAATAAACATCTGAGAATGAGTATCCATCTGTGAAAATTAAAGTCTGCCTATGACATTTATAAAAATGCTTTAGTGTAATTAACTCTTTGCCGAGCATCTTTCCTGTGCAAAATGAGTTCTTGACATTCTGATGCAAAGTCCATGTGCCCGACGATAAAATCCTGAGGTCTCCAGTACTTACTCGCCTCCTCCCTCCAATATCTGGCTCCCATCCCACAGCCTCTACCACTCTGGCTCAGGAAGTAGGCAATTTCCTGCCCTAGCCGAGCCGGATATTAAGACCTCTTTGTTCCTTATCTCTGAGAAATAACACCTCTCTGTAATATTCCAAATGGCTGGCTGACTCATGGTCATACCTACCTAAAAGACTCTGGACTATTCTTTAACATTAGCATTGACCGAGGGAGAGCTATTTGCCCACATTCTAACTGCAAATGTTGTGGGGTGATATGGAGCACACTGGATTATTGCAGTGTGTAGACTGTCTGATTTTAGGATAAAGGAGATGTTTAAAAGAACAGTAAGGTTAGAGGATCTTCCTTTCTCCCCCTCCGCTGCCCCCAAATCATTCACAAACAAAACTACAATTTTATGGCAATTTGCATTTATGGAATAATCCTCTCTCATATGAGACATCTTGAGTAAATCCATTCATATCGATATGGACAAAACTGAAACTTCTAGGCTGTGTAACACGGGCGATTTGAGTATTCTCCTTGGAAGCAATACATACAGAGATAACAACTGCTGACAACTTCTTGGTACATCCCAATGTAGAAAGACACGACGTATCGATCTATACACATAGGCTGTGTTCTCTACTTGCCTGATGGTTAGTAATACCATCTGCACATCCACAGCTTGTCCAGTTTCCAGGCTTCTTCCACTTGGTGGAATGTTCTTAATACAATATTCCTATTCAACACTTCAAAGCCCTTTCAAAACATTTCACTTTTCATGTAATGCATGCCCTACATTCCAGCTTCTTCTTTTTGGAGCTCTAATACCAGGACAAGCTAAAAAAAAATAGTTCATCGTGATAACCAACCACAGAAAATACAATTCAGAAGTAAAAAGGTGTGGAGGACAATCTACTCTCTCTGTCTTCATTAGCAGGGTTAAAGAAATCAAAAAATGTTTGAAAGCTAAGAAATCTTAAAGATCACTTAGGCTCACTTTATAATTTTATAATTGTGGAAACTAGGCAGGATTTTAAGTAGTGGTATGAAAAAGGTTCCAGGTAAAGGGAACCACATCTGCCTGGGCTACCAGGAGACTCTGACTAGATGGGCCAATCAGGAGGGAACAGGACGTAAGATTAAATAAGAAGGGCTGAACAAATTTACAAGGGATCTTGAAATTTCCATTTCCAAATATCCAATTTGGGGATCATTTTTCTACTTTCTTGGAAATTTAGCCATTGAATCATGTAGCTTAGCTTTGGAAAGGAACACAGGAACTCAGCTTTTATTTCTTTTCTTCATTATATTTCATTTAGTTGCATTTCTTGCTTAATTTAAAAATCTTTGCCATCCACTAGATTGTAATCTTTATAGTATCTGGCACAATAGGCGGGCATATAGTAAGTACTCCCAAATTATTTGTTGAATAAATGAGGTCATCTGAATTGACCTTCTACCTAGAGATGACATCTTTTTTATAGTTTTCTGAACGGTTGACTCCCTA
Organism: Leopardus geoffroyi; assembly: GCF_018350155.1. Lineage (NCBI taxonomy): Eukaryota > Metazoa > Chordata > Mammalia > Carnivora > Felidae > Leopardus > Leopardus geoffroyi. Next base: position 56,607,559 of record NC_059338.1, on the reverse strand, counting down.
ACTGTGGTCTCTATGAATATCCTGGGTGATGAAGCCTGGCCATCACCAAGGTATCCCATGCCCTTGTCGAGATGCCATTATTGAGAAGAACCAATTTCTTTTGAAAGGAAGGGGACAGACTTTCGATTACCAGGATATTGTAGGTCAAAGGACATGCAGATATTGAACACTTAAGTTTCTGGCAGGCACTAGACCTTAAGTAAGATACAAGGAAATGAAATACATGAAGGCCTTTTAGCACTTCGAAAAAGCCTTATGGAATTAGACATTCCTATTCCCATTTTCCATATAAAATAACTGAGGCTGACCTTTGAGTACTTAACTCCAGACAACATAGTGAAACTGATCTGAAACCAGGTCTGGCTTGGAAGTTCAGACTCTTCGTAACTTGCTACACTGCCTCTATTGTATAAAACAAAATTGTCACCTTCAAATTAGTCACAATACAGCTGGAGAGACAGATTTGTAAACACCCACCGTAATGTCTCTCGCAAGTGGGTAAAATGCACGAAACACCAAAATGGAAGCTATTAGTTTGGCCTGGATTTTTGGAAATGTCAAGAAAGGTTTCACTAAAGAGATGGCTTCTGACCTGAGCTGTGAAGGTGACTGTCAGGAGGAATCAACCTGACTCATCGGGACGTCTCCCAGAAGAAGGAGTCAAAGAACACAGCGCAGACGGAAGATTTTCTCATGGGACATACGATGTTCCAGCCAGGCTGAGGACATACCCAAGTCAATGTGTAATATCTTGGGTGAAGTTTTTATAACATTTTGTTTACTTGCTACATAAGTACCCCCCTTAAATCCATCCACTCGTGAGCAAACTCGTGAGCGCTTGTGTACATGCCCAGACACACACACACACACACACACACACCACCACCACCACCACCACCACCATCACCACATACATTCCATAGTCCTGCCTGGACAAACTGTCTCAGTGCCCTTCCTACTAAACTCATTGCTTCTGAGTGTTAATAAACAATGCACTCAGTTTATGTATAAGAGCACAAAGGAATTTTAAATGGTAGACATGGTTAACTGACTTCAATGTTACAGACATTTGTCTAGCACCAAAATCTAAGATAGGGAGTAAATACAGATGAGGCAGCAGTAGATGAAATTTCCTGAACCTAAGTTCATAATAGAAATTGATGAATGCCTGCTGCAATTTGCTTTTTTTTTTTTTTTTAATTTTTTTTTTCAACGTTTATTTATTTTTGGGACAGAGAGAGACAGAGCATGAACGGGGGAGGGGCAGAGAGAGAGGGAGACACAGAATCGGAAACAGGCTCCAGGCTCTGAGCCATCAGCCCAGAGCCCGACGCGGGGCTCAAACTCACGGACCGCGAGATCGTGACCTGGCTGAAGTCGGACGCTTAACCGACTGCGCCACCCAGGCGCCCCTGCAATTTGCTTTTAATGCAGATGAAACCAGTCTCTCATGGAAACAGATACCTTCCTGTATGTTTAGTGTATGTAAAAAAAAAAAAAAAAAAAGACTGGCTTTAAGGCAGCCACACAGACCAACTCACTCTCTTGCTTAGAGGAGACTAAACCGGGAACTTAAAACTCCAGTTTATTCATCCACAGAACGCTACCCAATACCAATGGGCTAGAGCAAATCAAACTTGCTGGTATTAGGCAACAACAGGTATTCTGAGTAAGCAGTTAATTTGTGGTTATTGCTTAGTTGTTAATAGGTAAGGTGAGAGTGATAACCTTTCAATGAAAGCACTCCTACTCCAGAGCAACGTCCCTGGTCCCTCAATAAACTTGGTAGTCTTTGGCAGCAAAATATTAAATTGTAAGCTTCCTCCACCCAACACAAATTCATACAGCAGCCAATGCAGCACGAAGTGATAGTATATCCAAGATGGGCTGGATGGACACCCATTTCATAGCTCAGCAATGACACTAAGGCTGAGAGCGGCATATGTCAGGGACTTTGGCACATCCTACTACCAGGTTAAGAAAAATATTGAAAAATGATGGTGGGAAGTGATATGAAAAGTGTGTGGAAAGAAGTCTAATTTGAGAGTGGACCTGATTTCCTTAGTCTTGAACTTGATATGCCTCAAATTCCCAATACGCCATCGTTTGTACAACTGGATAGTCTTACTGAGGTCATAGAAGATGATGTGGAAGCGATATTAAATCCTTACAATGAGTCCTATGAGAGCAAGTGCTACTGCTGAAGAGAATTCAGAGTTTTCCAATGCAAAGAGCTTTAAATGGGCTCAAAGGAGCCAAATATACTTCTGGAAAAAAGGTCCTAGAAATAGGAAGCACAGCAGTGGACTGTTACAGAAAATGCCGAAAGCCCTGACCTATAATGAAGTGAATTAGGAAGAAAAGAGAAAAGACACATCTTTAGAAAAACTCAGTTCTATCTGGATTCACAGAAAGAAGTAAGAATATTAACCCAGGAAGAGAAGTTGAGGAGGAGACTAAGCCTCGAAACAGGTTGTCATGTGACTTTTCTTAGGCAAAATCACCTTGCAACTTTAAAACTAGAAGGAGTATCAGAGATTATCGACCTCCACCCAATTACTATACAGTTGGGGAAACGGAGGGCCCAGAAGTAGTGACTGACTCAAGGCTGAGCAGCTAGTAACTCATCAACCAGGACTTGAGGTCTTCTTTCACACATCTGTCCCCTGGTTGGGGTCAGAAGGCTCTGAACATAGCAACTAGCCACTGTATAATAAAACGATTCTGTAAGTTATCTACACTCAGTTTTCTCAACTGCTCTGATTCATGGAATTATTAGAATAAAATGAAGATGTGGAATGTAGCAGTCATTGTAAAAGGCAAATAGCACTCTTCAAAAATGAAGAATTCCAACCAGATGCTATCCCCTGGGAGGTTAGGGATGGGAATTAGCTTTGTATTTTTCCCAGGTTCTAACACACATTACATGAATAACAGTGAAATGAACTGAAATACTTCCATTTTAATAAAGTCAAAATAACTTAAGACTGTGTACAACAGGGAAGCCATCTAGTAGGTCTACTTCCGAGAAGGCTGTATTCTATTTTCAAAAGAATAAATATACCCTTTGGAAAAAAGCAGTACTGCTCTGCAACATAGTCTTAGATCTAGCAAGAATTTAGACATATAGAGGTTGTTGGAAAAAATAATTTTGATTACCTTTGCAAATTTCAGAACACAACAAATAATTCCTAATTACTATGAAACTTATTTTCCTTACTCCTTAGTTCCCTATTTCAGTAGGGAAAAACCCTCCTGCAACTAACCTTTCCTCTATTAACAAACAAAATAAATTTAAAAATTTATACAGGACCACTCAGTTAATAATTCCATGCAATGACATTACTTTAAAATATCAGCATTTATGAACCAACTTACTTAAACTTTTCAGTTTAAACTTACAATTCAGTTTAAGCTTAGCATTTGAATTTTCTAAAAATAGAATTGCCCCATTGATAAAACCTGACATTCCATTTACTGCCGAGTTTTAAGTGGAAGAACATGTATCAGATACTTGAATTCATAAAATGTTGGTCTTTAAAAATTCACTGTTTCTTAAACAATGTCCCTGTATTTTCTTAAACATCTTTTTTTAAGTTTTTATTTAGGGGCACCTGGGTGGCTCAGTTGGTTAAGCGTCTGACTTCGGCTTAGGTCATGATCTCACAGGTTGTGAGTTCAAGCCCTGCATCGAGCTTTCTGCTGCCAGCACAGAGCCTGCTTCAGATCCTCTGTCTTCCTCTCTCTCTCTGCCCCTACCCCACTTGCTCGCACGCTCTCTAATAAAAAAATTCAGTTAGTTAATACATAGTGTGATGTTAGTTTCAGATGTGTAATACGGTATACTACAGTACTTTGAAACTTCCACACAATAATACCCAGTGCTCATCACAGCAAGTGCACTCCTTAATCCCCATCACCTATTTTACCCAGCCCCCCACTTCCTCCCCTCTGGTAGCCATCGGTTTGTTCTCTATAGTTAAGACTCTGTTTCTTGATTTGCCTCTGCCTCTCTCTCTCTCTTTCTCTCTCTCTCTCTCTCTCTCTCCTTTCCTTTGCTCATTTGTTTTGTTTCTTAAATTCCACATGAGTGAAATCATATGGCACTAGTCTTTCTCTGGCTTATTTCACTTAGCATAATATTCTCTAGCTCCATCCATGTTGTTGTAAATGTCAAGATTTCATTATTTTTTATGGCTGAATAACATTCCATTGTATATATATACCACATCTTCCTTATCCATTCATCAGTAGGTGGACACTTAGGCTGTTTCCATAATTTGGCTACCATAGATAATGCTGCTATAAACATTGGGGTGCATGTTTCCCTTTGACTTAGTATCTTTGTATTATTTGGGTAATTATCTAGTAGTGCAATTGCTCGATTGTAGGGTAGTTCTATTTTTAGTTTTTTGAGGAACCTCCATACTGTTTTCCAGAGTGGCTGCACCGGTTTGCGTTCCCACCAACAGTGCAGGAGGCTTTCCCTTTTCTCCACATCTCACTGACACCTGTTGTTTCTTGTGTTGTTGATTTTAGCCATTGTGACGTGTGAAGTGATATCTCATTGTAGGTTTGGTCTGTATTTCCCTGATAATCTGTGATACTGAACATCTTTTCATAGGTCTGTTGGTCACCTGTATGTATTCTTTGGAAAATGTTCTTAAATATCTTTGCTGTTAAGTAGGATATCAAATTCCCTATGTTAATATTTATTTATTCTTTTGCATCTTCTCCAGAGGACATTCATCATTCAGCACATAAAAATGATCTCATTTCAGGGGCACCTGGGTGGCTCAGTCGGCTAAGTGTCCGACTTTGGCTCAGGTCATGATCTCACGGTTCATGGGTTCAAGACCCACATCAGGACCTGTGCTGACAATTTGGAACCTGGAGCCTGCTTCAGATTCTGTGTCTGTCTGTCTGTCTCTCTCTCTCTCTCTTTCTCTCTCAAAAATAAATAAATAAACATTAAAAAAAATGACCTCATTTCAGATACGGCTTAATTTGAATGGGTACATTTTTTTGAAATTCAATTAACTTTCTGCCATTACTGTCAGAAAAAATGGTCTGAATCGCCTCATGTGATTTTACCTCTCAGCTCTGGAGTACAGCAATATTAGTTATCTTCATCATCAGAAAGCTCAGGACTAAATTCTACCAGTGAACTGGCATTGTTGCTGAGGAAATAAAATACCTAAGAAAAATGAAGTTGGTTCTCAAATTTGGTTTCTCTCACTGAAGCAATTCCAGATAGTGTTTTTTAACGTACACAGCTTTCACTGCCATCAAGACTCTCGGGGTCTTGGGGCCCCTGGATGGCTCAGTCGGTTAAGTGTTTGACTTTAGCTCAGGTCATGATCTCATGGTTCGTGGGTTCGAGCCCCACATCAGGCTCCGTGCTGACAGCTCAGAGGCTGGAGCCTGCTTCAGATTCTGTGTCTCCCTCTCTCTCTGCCCCTTCCCTGCTGGCACTCTCACTCTCTCTCAAAAAAAAAAAATTGACATTAAAAAAAAATTAAGACTCTCGGGTTCTTAAATTCCTGTCAACATTTTTCAATTTGCAGAGATAGCAAAGTTCCCTCAGAGCACTTTGACCCAGACCATGACCCAGAGACATAGTCGCCATCATCACATTTGTGACACCAGTCTGGTGTCACCATGAAGTCTGGTTTGTCAAAATGCAGTCTTAGATGGACTTTGCTAACCCATGACAGATAGCAATATTTTAATGTCCATTAACAGCTTCCTGAAGTTTAGAAAAAAAGTCTTATTTCACTCACAGGAGAAGCTCCACAAGACAAAACAAACAAACAAACAAACAAACAAACAAACAAACGACTACAGGATAAAAGAAGACATCCATAGAATTTGGCCTGAGCAAACTATAACTACAGGGACTTGCTCAGCAATAGTCTCTAGATCAGGGTGAGACAAGGAAACCAGAAGAATGGAAGCATCAATGTGTGAGCTGCATATTGTCCAGGGAGGTATGAGATGCTTATCCAAAGTCCGGACAAGGTAGATCAAGTAAATTAATTGGCTCCAGAAGTAATTCAATGAGGATCCATAGAATGCTGTAAGCAGGATCAAGTATTACTTCTGGAGGCTATATGGAGCGTAGACCATAGGCTTTGGACTCAGACACATCTGGGTTCAAATTCTGCCTACACCACTTCCTAGCTGACCGACCTTGCAAAAGTTACTTGACCTCTCTGAATCTCAATTTCTTCATCTGGAAAGTGGGGATAACACTGACCATTACCCTAGCAGGCTGCTACCGGCTTAGGGAGGCACATAAGTGTGAATGCTTAACAGTCTCTGGCTCACAGCAAGAAATTGAAAAAAGAAATTGAGGAGATCAAAGATGTAACCAAAACATTTTACAAAAGATTATGTAGACTTGGGGCACCTGGGTGGCTCAGTCGGTTAAGCGTCCAGCTTTGGACAGGTCATGATCTCACAGTTCATGGGTTCAATCCCCACATCAGGCTCTGTGCTGACAGCTCAGAGCCTGCTTCAGAACCTCTGTCCCCCCACCCTCTCAAAAATAAGTAAACATTAAAAAAAAAAAAGATTATGTGGACTAAACAGAAAGGAGCAACGTCCTATCATTGCAAGTGAGAGGGCATGACAAGTTCAGAAGCTCCATTTAAATCTTCTCGTGTTCTAAGTAAAATGCTGATTACTAGTACCATATAAGCCAAATTCAGGACTAGAATAAAAGGTAGATTTCACTAATAATAGGAGATGATTTATTATAGGTAAAGGATACCTAGATATATTTTCATGATATAATTGAGAAGTTTACCACCTAAAGAGGACAAAGAGAGCTAAAAGCACAATAGTTATCAGAATATTACTTGCTAGTAATTACTAATAGTTTGAAGATGTCCCCTAAGAATTCCTTCCTTTGTCCAGATAAGTGAGAAATGACACAATAGCATTCCTCTGAAATTGTTGCCCATTTTGTACTAAAACCATTTGTTCAAGAGCTAAAAAACTCGATTACAATTTTGAGGTATACATAAAACAAGTTCATAGTTTTATCCTCAAAGAGGCTAAAAACAATCCTGTGCTTCAAAAACATAGCTTGATGTTTGGGGACCATAGCTATGTCCATTTATCAGGGCAGGCTGCTATAATCTTGCACGTCCAGAGAGGGGTAATACAACCGAAGTGTGGAACATACATAGTTTGGATAAAATGTGTTCTATGTTAACATCTTTAGTATCTAAAAACAAGTAAAGAACAACAAAAGAAGATTTTTAAAAAATCTACAGAAAAAGTTTGATATAATCTTTGTGGCTGGTGAAGAAACTCAGAAAACAGAAAACAAATGGACCTATCAATCCCTCCCACCTCCCTTACCCATCTCGGTCTTCCCCTTTAGCAGGCACAGCATAAAATAATTTTCAGAGAAACATGAGATTTTTCTTTATCAAAGAGGGGCAGAGGTTATAAAAAGGTTGAGAAACACCTTTAGAAACCCACCAGCTGGAGAACTATTTAAACATTACTAGGGACAACATACTCTCCCCGTGAGGCATGCTACAGGAAGGAGATGAATTGAAGCCTTTAATCTCCTCTGTGGTAAATGAAGCCCCCAAAATCAGATTATAAACATTGGGATACGAGCTCACGTGGTTCCACCAAAGATTTTATTGCAGTGGCTGTGTCCGACCTTTGCTGTTATGTGTTCTCTTAGGAATATATTTAAGTCAGAGGAACAAGATCCTGGAATGAGGATTCACTTCTTTACACACTGCTAATCCTATACTCCTTTAAAAAGGAAAATGGAAAAATAAATATTACTTTTACAAATGTCAATTCTGAATGGATTTAACATGTCGCTTTTGAAAATGACCTTTCATTTGAGTGAGACTTACACTGATAAACACAATTTTTCTGTAAGAGCAAAGTCCTTCTTGCTCACACGAAGAGTCTGATTGCCCTCTGCCATGAAGCATTTGACTTCAGTACCTTCCATCTGTTGAGTTCTCTGTTCACCATGTTCTTAACCCTATTTCTTCAATGTGGCTCCTCGTTAAGGTTAGATTTCTGAGTTGAAATAATATTTTACACAAAAGAAAAAAAATCACCTCTTTTTGGATAGTGATGAGCAGTTAAAGATGATTTGCACAGCTCTGAACAACCATAGTTACAGCAAGTTCTGGTATCAGACCGCTGCTGAATTTCTGAATGTTTCAGGGAAGTTTGTTATTAATGACAGTTCGCGGTTAGAGTATATGTTTATAGTGTTAAAATTATCAGCTGATACTTGAGCTTACATTAACAGAACAACAGCAGTGTTCACATTATGAAGTGAATGAGCACACTAGGGATGACCGAATTGTGCCAATGCTAGGCTGTGGGTGACGTCAAGTGGGTTATGACACCTTGGGTCTTGCTCAGGGCCCGGGAGATAATGCAGTCAGAATAAGACCAAGGGGACAGGAAATAAAGAGCTCAGATTGCAGAGATCCGTGGAGATGGTCTGTAGAGCTGTGTAAGAGAAATGCCTAAACCGCCCGATAAACGTGTTCCATCTCCCCACATGAAGGATGCTTAAAGACAGTGTTTACCGGCTGAACCCACAGAGCAGGGCCGCCATGCAGATAAAGAGCTGGACAAGACAGCTGAGCTCATCAGGGAAGGACTGAAATAAGGTTATAAAATCAGTGTTGAAAAACAAAGCTTTTGGATCATCTGTAGCAGCTGGGTCGATCCTCCCCCTCATACCCAGATGGGCAACTCCAAACTCTTTTGCTGTGTGCAGATGTTTTATCCCAGTGGACAGCCTTTGGACTAGACAACAACCGCATAAAGTGGGCTTCACTCCTGAGATGCTTCAGTGGGCAGTGGGTCCCCGCCATCAAACTCAGAAGACCTCTTTGAAAACCAACTAACTGTGGGCAATTTGAAGAAGCCACTGCATTTATAAGACTGACCTCTGGATATTTTTGTGACTTCATTGCCTTGCAAGCCCAAACAGGTTCATTATGAGCCAATTTTCTAGTGGATGAACAAAGGGAATAGACATCAAGTATTAGATGCCATTGGTGATTGGATACAGAGGAAGGAAGAAATTATGACATGGAGCTATACCACTAGCACTTCTCTTAAATGGAGGATTAATTTCAAAGGACTCACTATGGCTAGTTTGGTGAAGGAAACAAAATCACAGTAGAATCTCCTAAGGCATTAGAATCTCCTAAGACTCAATTATTTGCTTCAGAATAGTGAATTCAGGGAATCAATCTCGGGCTTAATGATAATTTCTACATTTTCTTTGGAACCTAATGAATCATTTCTGGCATTTGAGTCTCCACATAATACAAAAGGGACCTAACAATTTGGAGATGAGAGAAACAAACATTCTGTATATTGGTTTGCTCTCAATTAACACGGGATAAATTTGACTGTCTTTTCAGGATTTTGGTGTCAACATCTATATCACTGATATGACTAAGACTAATATTCCATTTTCTCAATCCCTTATGATGCCTTGATTTCAAAAATGTAAGTTCTATCTAACATCTGAGTATCCATTATACCCAAGACACAATAATCACATATAAACATAAGTTAGCCTCAAAAGGGAGTGGAACTAATCACTGGGGTACAGTTTCTTAACAGCAGATACATATTTGTACAAGGATGGAGGCAAAATTTGGTGCTAATTCTGTGCATTTTTTCCTGGTAGCTTTCATCTGACTAAAAATTGGTCGAGATCATTGTTTTACAGTTTGAGTTATAGATTCTATTTCTATACAGCACCAGTTGCCTATCGCTTCTGAGATAAGGGAGTTTAGAGTTTATTATATTCCAGAGAGACAATACTTGATAGGATTTGAAGTCACCTCTGGTGATTTTAGTTTGAAAAACTGTTTCTATTGGAGGAACTGGCTGCAAATCTGCCAGTAGATGAAGCTGACTTATCGCTTGGAAATTCAGGAGAGGGCAAGGGGAAAGTCTTAGAAAAAATTAAGGGTAAAAGAAAATCTTAAAATATTAAACACCAGTTAAAAAAGTCAAAACATGAGTAGCAGAGTATAGTTCTTAACATAAACAATTGAAGCGAATTCAAATTCTAAACACAATTAGGACTAAAAATAGTTTTTAACTACTTTTTGCCAATGCCAAACCTCTTAAGACACTAATTGGCCTATTTTAGGCTGAAGATAGACAGACAGATCATGGATTTCAGATCATCTAAAATTCAAAGTCATAGCCTTATTTTACTAGTAGCTTTGGAATAGAACAGGCAATTTTAGTAGAAGAAATATTTTTGTTCTTTTTTGTCTTGTTTTTGAGAGAAAGAGAGAGATACAGAGAGACAGAGAGAGCCCCGGTAGTATAAGTTTCAAAATGTGAATGATCTGAAATAGTAGGAGCCAATATAAAATAACAATCATCAGAGTGTTGCCAGGGTGGCTCAGTTGGTAAAGCGTCCAACTCTTGATTTTGGCTCAGGTCATGATCTCACAGTTGGTGGGACCAAGCCTTACATCAGGCTCTGCCTCGACAGCACAAAACCTGCTTGAGATTCTCCCTCTCCCTCTCTCTCTGCCCCTCTCCTACACACACACACACACACACACACACACACGCTCTCTTTCTCTCTCTCTCAAAAAAATATTTAAGTAAAAAAAAAAAGTCATCAGAGCAATAAAGGGAATTTAATGAAGTGAAGTTTGCCTACCTATTTCCAAGCAAGCCAAAAGCCAGAATTCACTGTTTGAAATACCAAATATATCATTGGGAGCCACCAACATTGGAAAGGAAGGACCATCTTGTTGAATAACATAAGCCTAGACCCCTTTACAGTAGACACTTGATAAGTATTTGTTACATGAGTCGTATGTGAAGATTCCAGAAACTCCGCAGTCTTAGACCAACTAGCACCGGCCTCCCGGCCAGCACAAAACCTATAGCACTTTTAAGAGTTATGTCTCGGTTCTGAGATGAATCCACAGCACAGAGAGCTCTTAGCAATATTAAAAAGGGACTAATTTTTCAGAGCTGAGTACGAAGGACGTGATGACATGGAGAACAGAGGGAACAGAGAGGGAGGACTTTATAAATAAAGTATATACATACGTCATGTTTGTTGGAACACCTAGACCAGCTTATAGCTACACCCAGTATCTGACTGGTAAAGGGAGTAGCAGTGTATTCATTCTTATAAAGACCTGTAGCTGATCCTATCATACATCAGCAAGGCAAGCCTTCCATGATTTAATAAATGCCTATACATGGATTTTTCTTACATGTATATGCATGCTCGGTAAGGTGCAGCATGCATAAATCAGAATCCAATGCAAAATTCTACTCACAAATGACAGATTTTCAACAGTCTGACCTTAACCTTCAGTTAATAAAAGCACTTTTGTGTTCGAAATACACCTATTCATGATATGCAACTCATTTTATCTTGTTTCCATACGGATGGGACTGGCAATGGGGGAAACAATGACAAATCTGTCTCGACTGGAAGTGTTCTATCAACCCTCCCTCCTCTCTACTCCATCTCCTGCTCCCTGGCCCCCAGCCGTGGGGCCAAGAGAAGGAGCGGCATTAGGAGGCTAATGGGGGTGACTGCTATTGGCCGCATCTTTGCACTTAGGCCCATGTCCGTCCAGCAGTGGAAACAAAGGTTTGCACCCTGCTAGCCAGCGCCATGCTGCTTCTGTCCCTGGCACTCCTTACCGAGGCGACAGAAGGGCAAAACCATCCATTTCCATTCCGGTCCTCGATCCCCTCCCCCTGCAGAGCCTGGGATAGGCATTAAGTAAGGCTGCCTTTGCGGAGAGCATTCCCCCCCCCCCCACCGAACACGCTCTCACAAGCCCCCTTTGTTCCCTGCCCTCCGCCGCACTATATGCTGCAGCAGCAGCCGTCCAGATGTTCTCTATCACAGCCTGAGCCGTGCCAGCAAACTTTGGCACGCATGAAAGTGCGCTGAGTACTGGCCCTCCAGAAATACCTTATCCCCCCTCTGATTTCTGCAAATATTTTTAAATGTTAATGGGTTCCACTCACCCACAACCTAGGGGGAGGTTACAGAACAGGGCTCTGTGTGTCCAGCAAATTAGCAGCCCGAGGATACTGCGTGGCGCCTGGGTTCTGTCCGCCCTTGGGCGTTGGCTAGGGTTCTCCAACCTTGAACTGCGGAGGCCAGCTTGCCAGCACATAGCTTTCTAGTGACAGAGGTTACATGGGCAGTTGGCAGGAAAGTTACTCCAAGCTACAAAAAAGAAAGGACCCTATCTTACTCTGAAACTTCTGAAAGCAAGAGAGATCCTTTGAGCATCACTGAAATAAGATTTTGAAATGAGTATTTTTCCTCTTACTCATTCTCCAGTTCAATACGTGGGCACAAAACAATCTGATGTGTGCTCTCACTCTGGGTGTCAGGCACTGTCTGAAGTACCTTAATGATAGAAAATGCTACATTTTCTCAGTGCAAATTTTAATAAAATGGAAATTTGGATCTTTTATATATAGGTGGGAAAGTGATATGTATTTGGAAAGAGAAGAGTAGACAATATGTTTGTCACAGGAGAGACTCATCTTACTTGCATTGTGACAGCTGTTTTAGGGACCAGCTGGAGGCCTCTAAAAAGCCCTCTATACTCCAAAGATAATTGAAAGCCAAGCTTGAAGAGTCTTTGTTTTTAATCCTGTCCTGATAATCTCGCTGGTCCCTCTGGAGACAAACTGCCTACATGTTATCCACGTCTAGGCCCTTGTCTCTCCATGGCTATAGCTCTCTTGCTTATAAAGTCGCACTGGGCGAGGTGGGGAGCCCACAGGTCCTGTCCCTGCCCACGCTGCGGAGTGGAGGGGCCGGCACTCAGGTCTTCTGTCTCCCGGATGTGAGCTTCAGAGAATCACACAGGGATCCAAAGACTTCAGAATGTGCCAGGTACGCCATCAGTGTTCCTACTTCAAGTAAAGTTTTGTTCTACCGCTTTCCAGTGAGGAGGAGTAGAGAATGAGGAGAACTTCAGTTTGATCTGACTGCGGAGCAAATGCAGGGTGACACTCCAGAAAACCCTTGAGAATCCTAGAAGTAAAATCATCTACCCACACATCAGCCGGGGCCCTGAGAAAGGACACCACACCTCACGGCCCACATTCCAGTGATTTTCTATTCTGCTGTCTTTGTTAGCATCTTTTAACTCTTCCCACCCAAGAGGAAGGACTACCCAAGAGGGTAGGACTGTCCTGTGCAACCAAGCAAATGGTTTGAATGTTCATTGCAGGAATTTTCCAAAAGACCCGCCAATGCTTCAATGGGAAGTACTGACCAACAGGCATGCCCTTGGAGTCTTTGAATCCCTTGCCTCAAAATCTTCCCCTTGATCTTTCTACTAATCCCGGACTCTTACCCAATTCCCCACATGGAAAGATCAGATTTAGGCAAAACTTCCAATCCTCAGTACATTCCGACATTACCTTTTCTCCAACCCCTTCTAGACACTGCCAAAGCTCTGTGAAGGGAGGCTTACTCCTGACCACACTAAGCAATAAACTCAGCTCTCTCTTACCAACAGACTACCACTGGGTGATATTTAGGCAGCCAGCTCTGGACACTTTTCTGTTTAACTGTAACCTGAGATGGGACTAACATTTTGAGACTTTGAATTTTATGCTTAAAACTGGGGGGAGGTGGGAGGAATTTTTCAACTATCTATCTTCTTCCTCTTAGAATTATTCTTTTCCATTATTTAAAAGGTTCTGAGAGGGGCGCCTGGGTGGCTCAGTCCGTTAAGCGTCCGACTTAGGCTCAGGTCATGGTCTCGCAGTTTGTGAGTTCAAGCCCCACATCGGGCTCTGTGCTGACAGCTCGGAGCTTGGACCCTGCTTCAGATTCTGTGTCTCCCTCTCTGCCCCTTCCCCGCTCATGCTGTTTTTCTCTCTCTCTCTCTCAAAAATAAATAAAAGATTTAAAAGGTTCTGAGAAAATTAAAAAAACTGAAGTTAAGAAGAATTTCCATTATGCATTAATTCTAAAATGAAAGTTAAATAATCTTAAGAAGCAAAAGCTTACTTAATGAGCTCAAAATATAGGCAGGGGCCATGTCTTCAATCTCCAAATTTAAGTCACAACAAATTAATTAATTTGGTGCAAACTGAAACACCTCTAAATGTTTACCTCAATGTCAACTCACTTGGATTTTTCTGATGTGGGAAAACCTAGCATACAGAATTTTATTGTTAGCAGTCCCTGAAAGTGTGGCTTGCTCTGGGTCTATAATGATAAGACTCCAATAAAGGGGCTGTCTGGATAACAGGCAAAAGAGTGTAACCGGGATAAGAGCACCCATTGAAATTTACTAAACTTATTCTCAACCTACAACCAAAGCACAGTTATAAATGCCTGATATAAGATAGGTGTCTCACCAAAGAATATGATTATAACTACAAAGACACTAAAATCTCCGGACAAGAAGTACGCTGAGCCAAAAGAAAGAACTAGAGGGTAATCACTCCCAATGTACAAATGTCTTTGTTTGAATAAGATAAAATAAAAAAAAAAAAGGAAGTACAAACCCAGTGGAGATTTTAGGTACAACAGTGTTTTGTTTTGTTTTAATTTTTTTTAACGTTTATTTCTTTTGAGAGAGAGACAGAGTGAGAGTGGGGGAGGGGCAGAGAGAGAGGGAGACACAGAATCTGAAGCGGATTCCAGGCTCTGAGCTGTCAGCACAGAGACTGATGTGGGGCTCCAACACATGTACCGTGAGATCATGACCTGAGCTGAGGTCGGACACTTAACGGACTGAGCCACCCAGGTGCCCCGGTACAACAGTGTTTCTAAAGCTAAGTCAGTAAACTTTAGCGAGGAGCCTGCAAAAACTTTGGCTTTTCTTTAAAAGAGGTCTGCAAGTTTGAGCTTTGAGGACCATTGCTATATATTCTAAATCTTAACTGAAGCCAATATAAAGAAGACAAGACTCCTGGTTCAAGAAGGCAGCTAAATATAATTGTTGATGTGTTCCACCTCCCCCCAATCAGAGAAAGCATAAAAGTCAAAATAAATCCACAGTAAGCCTGCAGTGCCAGAAAGGATATCATCAGTGTCCATGAACAGTGAGAATTTTCTGGCAGATGAAATCAGACTGACTGCAAATTCCAAAAGACACACACACACACACCTAATCCCATAAAAATGAAGGAGAGAATCTCCTGAAAATCTGAGTTTACCTAGTTGAATCCTAGATTAAACCCATGAGTCAGAGGGCTAGGAGGAATGGGCCCAGAGTGGGCAGGTAATTACAGGCAGCAGAACAGCTGAGCCTGCCTCCACACACAGAGCCACTTGCTTTGGTGTTGCCCCAAGGGAAAGCACCGATACTGGTCTCCCCTAAAAATGGGAGTCCTGATCCAGGATGGACAGAATGGGCTGTGGGAGAAGTACGTGCCCCCAGCTATCATAAACGCTGGGAGATCTCACAGAAGAAAGCGAGTACCTCGTAACCTCCTGCACCCCAGCCTGCCTACGTCATACCTCTCCTTTGCACAACCAACAGAGCCGGGGCTCATGTACTCATTAGCAAGGGACAAGGATCATTCCCCAGGCTGATGGAATTTGTTCTAACAAGCAACCGTGATCAGCCTAGCCTGAGGGGTTTTAACTTGTGCCACATGGACTTCTCTGTCTGATCCTGCCTATGGAGCCCTTCTCAGAATGTTTTGAAATGTTTAATATTAAAAAAAAAAAAAACTTATAGGATTATAAAGGAAACCAATTACATTGGAATGAAAGTATCAAAATATTTTTTAAATTATGATATAAAAATATACTCGTTTCTTTATTAAAACATAAAATGAAAAGATCTAGCAAACGCTGCCAAAGTTTTGAAGCAGTGATGATAATAATCCACAACTTACAAACTAATGTGATATAGAAAGTCTGTGATTTCCATCAGGAACAAAGTCACAGATACTGCTAATATTCCTGCAGTTGTTGCCTATATTCATAATTGAAGGAATTGCTAAATTTCATTTTGAAGCCAGTAAAATAATATCATTTTTCCAATCTAAATGCATGAACATCCTGAATTCTATCCAGGGACTCCTTATTGGTCTGTGGTCCCCAAGCTAAAAATCTCTGATGGTAGACCTTCATCTACAAATATGAACAGGCAACCAAATATCAAGTGCATGAGAAGGTCAACCAAGTGTTTTAAAAAGCACAACATTCCATAAAAGCATTAATTCCCGAGGAAGAAAAACATAGAGTATTGGAAAGAATCATTAAAAACCTACAATTAAAAAACTATGGATGGTTTCAAAAGGAAAAGATGCCAAATTAAAAAAAGAAAAAAAAACCCACTTCAAAACAGGATGCAATGAGAAAGAAGCTGAGTTTGTAGAAATTATCAAGATTATTGAAATATGGGCTGAATTGCAGAATGAATGAGACTTTGGATGAACATAGTGAATTGGAGGGTAAACTGAAAGATTCTACTGGAATTCAGTGAAAAGAACAAAGAGATTAAAAGGATGACAGAAAAGATGAGATATGTACGTCTAAAAGCTCTAGTCTAAAACTCCCATCTAGTAGGAGTTCAAGAAAGAGAACACAAAAAATAGAAAGAAAAAAATCAAATAAATAGCAAAAACAAGAACAGCAAAACAAAATTTCTGCCAGATGAACAGTCTCTTCATACTGAAAGAGCCCATTAACAGTAGTGCAAGGATACCATGAAGACACATTCCACTAAAATACACAAGCTCCAACAAGAAGTACATTGTAATAAACTATGAAAAAGAATATAACCAAGTGGAAAAAAAAATTAAAACAGCACCAGACTTCTTATCTGCAATACTAGATGCTAGAAGACAACACAACACTTTAAAAAAAATTTTTTTTCAACGTTTATTTATTTTTGGGACAGAGAGAGACAGAGCATGAACGGGGGAGGGGCAGAGAGAGAGGGAGACACAGAATCGGAAACAGGCTCCAGGCTCTGAGCCATCAGCCCAGAGCCTGACGCAGGGCTCGAACTCCCGGACCGGGAGATCGTGACCTGGCTGAAGTCGGACGCTTAACCGACTGCGTCACCCAGGCGCCCCAACAACACAATACTTTAAATTAACAAGGGACAATTAGAATTCACATACAAAACTAAACCATCATTTAAAAACTAAGGCATATAAATTAAATTAAAACCAGGGCAAATAATAACATGTGAAGTCCGAGTTGAACACCTACAACCTTTCTGAAAAAATACAAAATAATTTTTTATAACAAACTAAAAACTGAATTCAAGAAAGAAGATAATGTAAGAAAAAAATTGTAAGCAAAAATAAAACCTGCAGATAAGTTCCAATAGCAACTGATAATTGACTAAAGTTAACTCAGTTGCTAAGAAATTATTCCTAAGGAATCAGGAATCAGAAACACAATGATAGGAGAGAATGCAAATACACCCAATCAATCAAAAGGATTCCAAAAAATCTTAAAATGTAAGTTGATAGCATGGTGTTAAAAAAAAACGTGCTAAAGGAGCACCTGGGTGGCTCAGTTGGTTGAGCTTCCAACTTCGGCCCAGGTCATGATCTCAGAGCTCATGGGTTAGAGCCCTACGTCGGGCTCTGTGCTGACAGCTCAGTGCCTGGAGCCTGCTACGGATTCTGTGTCTCCTTGTCTCTCTGCCCCTCCCCTGCTCATGCTCTGTCTCTCTCTGTCTCATAAAAATAAATAAATGTTAAAAATTTTTTTAAATATGCTAATGGATGTATGTGCTCTGGAAGATGGAAGATTTTCATAGGTTCTGATTAATTCTAGATGTTAATAGTAAAGTTGAGATCACTGTTATTATAAACATATAAAAATATTTCTAAATTAGCATAATATGAACACCACATATTATTTTCCCCCTTTGCCTTGGGCCTAAAGGGTTTCAGAGACAAAATTGGGATGCAGCTCTAGAAAGTATAAGACTTTGAAACCTGGTTTTTGTGTACTATTCTCATTCTTGATTCCATTTTTCCTATCTTTATGTTCCTTTAATTTAGATTTCCTTACTTCTTTAAAAAATTTATTTGCACGTGTATATATGTATGTATTCACAATTATATGTGTGTATATACATGTTTAAGGTGACATATATGTATCTGGCCTAGATAGAAAAAATACACATTTATAGTTTGATAGATGATTTAATTAACTAAAGGCAAGGGTATAGTTTAGCCACATTACTATTTATTTATTTATTTATTTATTTTAATTTTTTCTTTTTTTTTTTCTTCAACGTTTATCCATTTTTGGGGGGACAGAGAGAGACAGAGCATGAACGGGGGAGGGGCAGAGAGAGAAGGAGACACAGAATCGGAAACAGGCTCCAGGCTCTGAGCCATCAGCCCAGAGCCTGACGCGGGGCTCGAACTCACGGACCGCGAGATCGTGACCTGGCTGAAGTCGGACGCTTAACCGACTGCGCCACCCAGGCGCCCCGCCACATTACTATTTAATCACCGTCTTATTAACGTAATCCAGAGATCATCCAGCCCAGAACTGTCCTAACCTTAAAATGGTTTTCAAACTGCCTACTCTTTTGAATACCAATGATAGCTTCACTGTACCTCTTAGCCACATGTTGAAAGAACCTTAGGTCAATTAAATTACATAAAAGAAGAACCTTAAACATTCAAAGCTCAGCTAAGTACAGTAATGAGTACGCTTCTTTAACACAAACTCAAACCAAACCAATACTTGAGGCATAAGAGTGCATTGATTCTTGTATGGAACCAGAAAAGATCCAAAATAGCTCAAGTAAGGTTGAAAAAGAAAACCAAAGCTTGAGGCATCACAATCCTGGACTTTAAGATGTATTACAAAGTTGTAATCATCAAGATAGTATGATACTGGTACAAAAACAGACACACAGATCAATGGAACAGAACAGAGAACCCAGAGATGGACCCACAAACATATGGCCAACTAATCTTTGACAAAGCAGGAAAGAACATCCAATGGAAAAAAGATAGTCTCTTCAACAAATGGTGTTGAGAAAACTGGACAGCGACATGCAGAATGAACCTGGACCACTTTCTTACACCATACACAAAAAATAAATTCAAAATGGATGAAAGACTTAAATGTAAGACAGGAAGCCATCAAAATCCTAGAGGAGAGAACAGGCAACAACCTCTTTGACCTCAGTCGCAGCAACTTCTTACTTGACATGTCTCTGGAGGCAAGGGAAACAAAAGCAAAAATGAACTATTGAGACTTCATCAAGATAAAAAGCTTCTGCACGGTGAAGGAAACAATCAGCAAAACTAAAAGGCAACCGGTGGATGGGAGAAGATATTTGCAGACGACATATCAGATAAAAGCCTGGTATCCAAGATCTATAAAGAACTTATTAAACTCAACACTCAAAAAACAAATAATCCAGTGAAGAAATGGGCAAAAGACATGAATAGACACTTTTTCAAAGAAGACATCCAAATGGCTAGTTAACAGATACATGAAAAGATGCTCAACATCACTCATCATCAGGGAATTACAAATTAAAACAACAATGAATACCACCTCACACCTGTCAGAATGGCTAAAATGAACAACTCAGGCAACAACAGATGTTGGTGAGGATGTGGAGAAAGAAGAACTCTTTTGCACTGCTGGTGGGAATGCAAACTGGTACAGCCACTCTGGAGAACAATATCAAGGTTCCTCAAAGAATTTAAAATAGAACTACCCTATGACCCGCCAATTGCACTACTAGGTATTTATCTAAAGGATACAAGAGTGCTGCTTCAAAGGGGTACATGCACCCTCAATGCTTATAGCAACACTATTGACAATAGTCAAAGTCTGGAAAGAGCCCAAATGTCCTTTGACAGATGAATGGATAAAGAAGATGTGGTATATACATACATACATACATACATACATACATACATACATACATACAATGGAAAATTACTCGGTGAAAAAAAAAAAAAGAATGAAATCTTGCCATTTGCAACAACGTGGATGGAACTAGAGGGTATTATGCTAAGCGAAATAAGTCAGTCAGAGAAAGACAAATATATGATTTCACTCATATGTGGAATTTAAGACATACGACAGATGAACATGGGGAAGGGAAGAAAAAATAAGATAAAAACAGAGAGGGAGACAATCCATAAGAGACTCTTAAATACAGAGAACAAACTGAGTGAGGGCTGCTGGCGGGGTGTTGGGGGGGGGATGGGCTAAATGGGTGATGGGTATTAAGGAGGGCACTAGTTGGGATGAGCGCTGAGTGTTATATGTAAGTGATGAATCACTAAATTCTATTCCTGCAATCATTATTACACTGTATGTTAACCAACTTGGATTTAAATAATTTTTTTTAAAAAGTGCATTGATTAAAAGCCCAAACCTTTGAGGCAGACTGCCTGGGTTAATCCCAATTACTAGGTGTAGCAAGTTGGTAAGTTATTGAAACTCTTTGTTCTTCAGTTTCCTCATCTGTAAAATGTAGGGAAGTGGGGTGAGTAATAAGAAGGTTGTAAGGATTCAGTAAGATAATGAGTGAGAATCTCTTAGAGTAGAGATTACTGGGGTTAACATTAGCTATAATTATTTTAATATTTTCCTGGAAAACATTTTTCCCAGGACCATATTAACATTCTGTAATACAAATGATGATTGCTTTGAAAAATCCAGCTCAAAGCTCACTCAGAGCAAAACAGATTCTTTATGAGCCACAAGTAACATAAATAAAAAGTGACTTCTTCAACTTTTTCTCTTTCCATTCATTTTGTCAGACCACATTGTCTACTAGCCACTAACGTTTATAACAGGAATTTTCTTAAAATGCTCCATCTGAAAAATGACGAAGTCCTGTTGAAACCTTCCCAGGTGGTTTATGCTCATAGTAACCATACTAGTCTATCTTACCCAGTTAAACCAATTTTCCCATTAATTTAGGCTTTTATAACTGATGACTTCCATACTGCATGCTATAGCAAATATTCAGTGGTTTGCTGCAGCAGGCTCGCATCGATTAGTAAAAGGTGATTTACACATCTCTTACCTCCACATTTTATATTTGCACTATTAGGAATCATCATAGTGGTTATTGGCTTTTTTTTTTTTTCCTGGAGAGCATTTGGATAAAGGTCACCAGTTCATCACCGCCTCTTGTCCAAAAGAACCAGCTTTGTAAAGTCCCAGAGTTAAGAGTACACTCAGGATCTTTTACAAGGCAGCTTTTATAATGCAAAGAGCAGGTAGGTATAAGACATCCTGATTTACATATATAAAAGAGATATAGCGTAAAAACAAAAAAAGAAAAAACCAAAGTGTTTCTATCTGGAATATCATATTCATGAATATAACTTTCTATTCTGGTTTAAAAATCTTTTCAGACACAACAGTAACTATTGTGGTAATGATGTAGTTTGAGTTTGATTCCACATACTAAATTAACTTGGAAATATTGATACATGATGTAAGTGCTCTTCGAAATTCAGTCTGTTTTATTCAAAGAAGTTTAAATTCAGAATATTTTATTTTGTTCTGGAAATTTTATAAAGGGATTTTGCCAAAAGCATTAAATATTTGATTCTACTTGTTAAGATTTGCAGGAACTGCTTTAAATTTATTATAAAAAATAACAGCAACAGCAACACATTTTCCCCTTTCATTAAGGTAGTGAAAAAACGAACTTTAAGAGCTTTTCCATAAAAATGCTCTAAAATATTCCATTAAAATTAAAAGGCAACTGCCATTTCACACGTGGTCAGATTTAACTATTCAAAGTTATTTTAGGTATATCAGCCCCCAAAGACCAAAGTACCTGAGAGTCCAGCTGTGTTCAAAGATCTCCAGAACGCAGCCTCCAAAGCTGGATAGGCCTGATACAAAGGGTTGTTAGACCTGAAAAGGAAAGGATAATTCTGGATTCCATATAGTATTTTATCTCCTAAAAGCCCATACTTGATTAGAGGTTTCTTTTTTTTTTTTTAAGTTTATCTATTTATTTTCAGAGAGAGGGAAAGCATGAGTGGTGGAGGAGCAGAGAGAGAGAGAAGAGAGAGAAGAGAGAGAAGAGAGAGAAGAGAGAGAGAGAGAGAGAGAGAGAGAGAGAGAATCCCATGCAGGCTCCACACTGTCAGCACAGAGCCTGACGCGGGGCTCAAACCCACGAACTGTGAGATCATGACCTGAAATAAAGTCGACCTCAACTGACTGAGCCACCCAGGCGCCCCTTGATTAGAAGTTTCTTAAGGAAATAATCATCCTGCAATGGTCAAGGGGAAATCTAGAATAGAGCAAGCTTAGAACAAAAGCCCAATCCAACATTGAGAGCGTGTGACCACACCACCCCCACGCCCGCCTGTGTCAAAATTGATGAATTGGGAATCTTAATAGCAAGCAGTCTTCCAGGGTTGTGAGAAATAATGGCATTTCAGTTGAAATCTTAAGCTCCTGTGATTATAAAAAGTATCTTTAAAATGCTACAATAATATGAATATTTGTTGTTAAAAATTATACTCCTCCTGGTATGGTTCTCCTTGCCCAGTTGTGTTTTATAGCAATATTTATGCATTTGAAATATGGTTCAAACATTGGTTTGCCACAGAGATATGTAGTTTCCTGCGTAACTTATTTATGTATTTCTTAGGGTGGTCCATTACACACATGTTTAATTAGCCTGAGAAGCAGATTGTTAAATACTTGTTTAAATGTCCCAAATATCAAGAAATAAGAGTACCCTATATTTTTCAGGAATTTATTATTGACTTTTGCACTTAAACCTTAACAACCTTTCACCAGTATCCTTGTTAGGGTCTCCCAGAACCCCAACAAACTTTGACATAACTTACTTTTACCTTAATACCAGATGCTTATGTCTTTGGAATTTCATTTTTTGGTATAAATGAAAGTTGTCCCAAAAAGTGAACTAATGACTACAAGATAAAAAAAATATGGACACAAATGATACAGAAAGTACATTTAAAGGCCAAGAGACTTGTCAGTGTTAACATCTTACTCCCGGAACCGATGTTAGAAATAGGATTTGGGGGTGAGAGTGTTTTTTAGTTTGTTTAATGTTAAATGAAAAATACAGGTCTTGAGGCCATCCATACTTGGGGTAAAATTCTGACTCGTCCATTTACTCATTTATTTGACCGAGAACATCACTCCTCTTCAAGTGACTTAGATTTCATCAGATTTCCTTCCAATTCTATCAAAAAATGAGAAAACAAGAATAACGAACACCCTTTTAATGATCTTATTTACACAGATATGGTATTAACACTGAGAAAAGCTAGACCAGCAGCAACTTTCAGTTTTGGCCTTGCCTTTTCTCAAAACATCCCCGTTAAGGACCTCTGGGCACTTTGCTCAGAATCATTTCTTATTGTCAAGTATGGCTATACTATTATTTAAAGTGAAGGATTTCCTCAACTTCCCACACACCCCCAGTACTTGCTCTGTAGGCCACTGGCTTGCCTTCCACCTGAATCAAGGAAGGGGCAATTTCCAGTCTACTTGCCTGTGCATTTACTGTGAGCTTAACTCTGTTTGTTGGAAAGCCGCCATTACATTTACGAGAGCCTAAGGGATATTGGGTGGCTGTCATCTTTCTCTGGCTCCCTCTCACCACACCAAATGCCCTGGCAAGGTTGCTGCACCTGGACACTGCGTTCCCTGCAGAGCACCTTGTTACCCAAATTATCGAATATTTGGACCAAGTTCAGAGAAGAGTTACTAAAAGGATTAAGTGACTGAGGGGACCAATTTATAAGGAACTCAGAAATGTTTGGTTAAGTGGTAATTACCTTAAGAAGGTGGGGTGGCTCTGACATTAAGTTTGAATTTCAAGCCATACTTGGCCACAAGGCCTCTTTTTAGGCCTCCACATTCAGAAATACTCTGAAGAAGGGGCAGAATCTCCCTCTTGCTCGGCCCTCTGACCACTGCACAGGCTGCTTGGGTGGTATTCACACTCCAGTGCAGTGACTTATACATACAGGCATAGCAGGCAACATTACAAAGCAGAGAGCTCATTTACAAAGGCCAAAGGATGGGGCGCCTGGGTGCCTCAGTCGGTTGAGTGTCTGACTTCTGCTCAGGTCATGATCTCATGGTTCATGGGTTCGAGCCCCAAGTCGGGCTCTGTGCTGACCACATGGCACCTGCTTGGGATTCCCTGTCTCTCTCTCCCTCTCTCTCTGCTCCTCCCTGACTCACACTTTCTAAGTAATAAATAAATAAATTAAAAAAAAAAAAAAGGCGGCCAAAGGATGCTTAAAGGAAAGTCTTCTCAGGAATCATAAAGAACAGGCCTAAGCTGTGAAGGGTTGGTCCCTCCATCCCATTTAAGCACTGACTTATCCACACCCCATTGCCAATCTCTGCTTGATGGGTGGTACCATTTAATAAGAGCCGCTGAGCCCAAGTGTGCAAGTCTGTATAAAATACACTGCTTGGAATTCCTTTAAGAATGACAGTTCCCACTTGGCCAAAGAGGAAAACCTAACACCTGTAACAGTTAAGGAGGCTGAAAGAGATAATTCCTCATAGCAGCATTCCCCAAAATGTTTTCCAGGTGATCTTACTGTGTGTTACACACATTTAAAAAGAAAAGAGCTAAAAACTGGAATAAATGAGGTCAAACTGTGTGTGTGTGTTTAAACAGTAATATCTCTCAGAGCCATTTGTATGCTGAAGTCTATTGTGTCCCACTAAGAGGGGTGGTGTATATACTATTTCCCAAATTCAGATTGGGCTTGGAATGCTTTACTTCTTAATTATGGATTCTTTGTGTTCACAGCCATCTCCACAATGCCTTCTATAATACTGCCCTCAGTAAACAAATAATGAAATGTATGGACCAGCCTAGGCTAGAACATGGGTTCTAAATCTAATCCACTCCTCTTTCTGCCACATTGATATTCTACTTACTCTTCACTTACAAGAATCTTTTCATCTTCTATCAACAAAATGAAATTTGTTAACTAGAAGCAATGACTTGAAGCTACTAAAGGTCAAGCTTAAGGGCCTTCCACTTGCTTGAGGCTTCCAAGTGTGTTACTTATTTTTTTTTTTTAAGGAAGCCCCACAACACTGTATAATCTCCATGTCCTGCAAACCCTGCTGCTACCATTGAGGATGAAAATGGCCCAATGGGTTTTCACCAAATGTACAAGTTGTGATTGAGACCGTCTAACTAAAATTACTAATGGCATGACAGACTAAAATGCACTTTGGACTACTCTGGGGTCACCTCTGAGAGAGAGGTATTTGTCTTCCTGTGACGCTAAAATGTACGTCTAAATGAGAACTAAACCTAGATTCATTCTTTCTGTGATCTTCATAATTACATTAACTTCAACCACTCACTTCTTAGCATTCCTGTTAAGACATTTGTCACATCTACTATTTTTTTAACTTGTTTTATTTTTTTTTTTTAATTTACATCCAAATTAGTTAGCATACAGTGCAACAATGATTTCAAGAGTAGATGCCTTAGTGCCCCTTACCTAATTAGCCCATCCCCCCTCCCACAACCCCTCCCATAACCCTGTTTGTTCTCCATATTTATGAGTCTCTTCTGTTTTGTCCCCCTCCCTGTTTTTATATTATTTTTGTTTCCCTTCCCTTATGTTCATCTGTTTTGTCTCTTAAAGTCCTCATATGAGTGAAGTCATATGATTTTTGTCTTTCTCTAATTTCACTTAGCAAAATACCCTCCAGTTCCATCCACGTAGTTGCAAATGACAAGATTTCATTCTTTTTGGTGACTAATACTCCATTGTATATTATATATACCACATCTTCTTTATCCATTCATCCATCGATGGACATTTGGGCTCTTTCCATACTTTGGCTATTGTTGATAGTGCTGCTATAAACATTGGGGTGCACGTGCCCCTTCGAAACAGCATACCTGTATCCCTTGGGTAAATACCTACTAGCGCAATTGCTGGGTTGTAGGGTAGTTCTATTTTTAGTTTTTTGAGGAACTTCCATACTGTTTTCCAGAGTGGCTGCACCAGCTTGCATTCCCAACATCTACTATTTTTTTAAATAAGTACCTTACCCTAGTCTTCCTTCCACTCTCCCCACCTCTCGATATTTTAAGACAATGAATAACCACTCTGAAATCATCACATTGTAAATATTACCACAGTTCAAATTCCTTCTGACGACCATCTGAAGTTTTGCATCAATTTTTCCCATGAGTGGGGACTGACATATTTAAGCTTGAATCTACAGTACTGCAATTTGGTATTCTACTTCAATTCTTTAAAAGCTTCATTTATATTGATTTTGTCTTTTGGAATTTCCTGTAGGCTGCCTCAGATAAAATAATTTCCAGCCTGATCTTCATCTTGTCTGATCTCTGGTTTGACACTACGCCTTCAAAATCACATCTTATTACTTAATCCAAAGCAAACTCTTTATTAAGAATATTCAATCAGTAACATTAACAGACCGGCCTTGGTAATTCATTTTCACCATGATTGATAAACCAATGTTTAAGCTTTGACTATTGATACTCAAAGCTTTGCAAATTTCTTACCGACTATTCATAATTTAACAAGATATGCCAACAACCACACACACAAATCACTATCCAACCACTCTGTGTCTTAAACCAAATCCAGGCTTTACTCTCTCATTTTTTAAGTAAACTTATAGCACAAATTATAAAACTAAGACTGAGTGTAAAAGCCAAACATTTTACCTTCCTGTGTTTCCTTCCCACATCTTCCTGAGTTGGTGACTATGAAAATATGCTAAGCCCAAAATAGCAGTTGTATTCTGCCAGGTTGGCCTCAGTCATTTCCAAGCCAAAGGGGAATTGACAGACACCCCCTTTACAAGTCTGGTGTTTGTAAATATCCAATGAAATGACTTCATTCAGTCAATTATTTCTGGAGAAAGCTGGCAGAATAACGTAGTAATTAAACTGAGGACTGATGGAAACTGTTAAACAGGAGAGTTATTTTGCACAGCAATTCACGTTAATGCTTTTAATGGATTTTCATTTTTAAAAAATGCTTGAAATACTAGGGCAATTAAAAGGAATTGCCTCTTCACTGAGAAACATGTTTAAAATTCCAGTGAAGATAGCATACGGAAAAGAAGGAGAAACTCAGTTTTCCAGTATCATTTTAGAGTCGGTATGATTTAAGTATGATGAATTGTGAAATCAAAACACAACTGTATTCAGATGTAAGTAGAAAAGGTGTCCTAAAGCCAGAACATCATACACTCAAGCCTCAATTGCCTTTGTGCTAGGTATTCACTTCAGAGTGAATATTCTCTCTGCAGTATATGTTTGCCCTGTCCAGTTTCCCTTTGGTTCCTCCAACTGGCCACCAGCATACCTTGATTCATCCAACCAGTCATTCATTTAGGCAACAGTATTGAGCCACCACTTGAGGCACTGTTCTAGTTACTTGTTATGTAGCAAAACTACATTCCCATATACCTCTCCTAACCGCCCAATGATTGTGTACTTGGAGACAGACAAAAATTTTAATACAAAGTAATAAATTGGAATCCAAAAGCTGATGGAAAGAGCTCTGAATACTTCCCAAAGGAAAATGCAAGCTGTTAAATTAGTTACAGCACTTCATTTTTTAATTAAATTTTTAATTTTAATTCCAGTAAACTTATAGCATTATATTAGTTTCAGGTGTACAATATACTGATTCAACAATTCTAAATATTACTCAGTGCTCACTATAAGTGTACTCCTTAATCCCCATCACCTATTTCCCCCAATCCCCCCTCCCCTCTGATAACCATTAATTTGTTCTCTATAGCTAAGAGTCTATTTCTTGGTTTGTCTTTCTTATTTTATTCCTTTGCTCATTTGTTTTGTTTCTTAAATTCCACATAAGTGAAATCATATGGTATTTCTTTCTCTAACTTATTTTGCTTAGCATTGTACTCTCTAGCTCCATCCACGTTGTTGAAATGGCAAGATTTCATTTTTTTTTATGGCTAAATGATATTCCATTGTGTGTGTGTGTGTGTGTGTGTGTATACTGGAATCTTTTTACCCATTCATACATTGATGGATACTTGGGCTACTTCCATAATTTGGCTATTGTAAATAATGCTGGCATAAACACAGGGGTGCATAGATCCCTCTGAATTAATGTTTTTGTATCTTTTTGGTAAATACCAAGTAGTATGATTACTGGGTTGTAGGGTAGTTCAATTTTTAACTTTGGGGAGAATTTCCATACTGTTTTCCACAGTGGCTACACCGGCTCACATCCCCACCAACAGTGCATGAGGGTTCCTTCTTCTCCACATCCTTGCGAACTCTTGTTTCTTATGTTTTTTATTTTAGCCATTCTGACAGGTGTGAGATGATCTCACTGTAGTTTCAATTTGCATTTCTCTGATGAGTGATGTTGAGCATCTTCTCAAGTGTCTGTTGGCCATCTGGATGTTTTCTTTGGAGAAATATCTGTTCATATCTTCTGCCTATTTTTTAATTGGATTTTTTGTGTTGTGGGGGTATTGAGTTTATCAGTTCTGTATATATTTCAAATAATAACCCTTTATCGAATATGTCATTTGCAAATATCTTTTCCCATTCAGTAGGTTGCTTTTCGGTTTTGTTCATTGTGTCCTTCGCTGTGCAGAAGGTTTTTACGTTGATGTAGTCCCAAAAGTTTTTGTTTTTATTTCCGTTGCCTCAGGAGACATATCTAGAAAAATGTTACTACAGCCAATGTCAAAGGGTAGCACTTCATTTTTAAAAGACTCTAGCACACAAATAACCACCATCTTTACTAGTACCT
This sequence comes from Leopardus geoffroyi, assembly GCF_018350155.1. Classification (NCBI taxonomy): domain Eukaryota; kingdom Metazoa; phylum Chordata; class Mammalia; order Carnivora; family Felidae; genus Leopardus; species Leopardus geoffroyi. Next base: position 56,578,762 of record NC_059338.1, on the reverse strand, counting down.
GATGCCTTAGATGCAAAGTCTAAAAAAAAGGGAAACTTTTAGGTCATCTGTAACAATCTAAAGAATAGACTAAAAACAGGATGGACTAAATGGGTAAGGGACATTAAGGAATCTACTCCTGAAATCATTGTTGCACTGTATGCTAGCTAATTTGGATGTAAATTTAAAAAATAATAATAATAAACAAAAGAAAAAAAAAGAATAGACTAAAAGAAGTTGGCAAAAATCAAGACCAACTTAGAGAAACCAAGCCAGAAAACTACAAGGTAGAGTAAACTGGAAGAGTCAGTAACTAAAAAGTTTTTGTTACACTTCAGAAATATTACTCATTTCTCTTTTGTCAGATCTCGTGATATTTAATTTACTAAAGATTCTTCTGTATGAGGAAGCATACTCCTTTGAAACTACAAATAACATGGGGGTGTGGGGTTAAGGATTACCAGTCATTCACATTCTACTTATATGAGCTACATAAGAATTTTTTTTTAATTTTTTTTTTAACATTGATTTATTTTTGAGACAGAGAGAGACACAGCATGAATGGGGGAGGGGCAGAGAGAGAGGGAGACACAGAATCGGAAGCAGGCTCCAGGCTCTGCGCCATCAGCCCAGAGCCCGACGCGGGGCTCGAACTCGTGGACCGCGAGATCGTGACCTGAGCTGAAGTCAGACGCTTAATTGACTGAGCCACCCAGGCGCCCCTATGAGCTACATAAGAATTTAATGAAATATTCGGCACAGCTATTTTTTAAAAATTTTTTAATGTTTACTTATTTTTAAGAGAGAGAGAGAGAGAGAGACAGAACACGAGCAGTGGAGGGTCAGAAAGAGAGGGAGACACAGAATCCAAAGCAGCCTCAGGCTCCGACCTGCCAGCAAAGAGCCCGGCGTGGGACTTGAACTCACAAATTGCAAGATCATGACCTGAGCCAAAGTCAGACGCTTAACTGATTGAGCCGCACAGGTGCCCCTCAGCACAGTTGTTTGTAAACTGAGGAATGCTATAAAATCAGAATGGCAGGAGAGTTAAGATCATAGATTCTGGAGCCACGGTGCCTGAATTTGAAACCTAGCTCTACTACGAAGCTATGCAAGCTTAAGCAACTAACTTAATCTCGATGTCTCAGTTTTCTCATCTACAAAATGGGAATAATATTTGAAACTATTCCATATGGTTGTTGAAAGATAAAGAACTTAAAACAGTGCTGGGACTCACCCTTTTAACCAAAACAGAGTAACAGGGACTGATTTTATGTTCCCACCTAAAGCTACCAAAAACAAACAAATAGAATATATGAAATAATGATTTTCAAGACACAGTAAGCATATCAGGCAATGAAGGACAGTGATCCCTGAGACATGGGAAACAAATGAAGCAAGTCTGAATGATTGCCCCAATTTATTGCCTTGAGTTCCCAGATCACAGTATAGAAGGAAGGTGAGGGGAGGATCCAGGCAAAGCTTGCAAGACTCCCTAAGTTGAGAAGATAGAATTCAGAGTATGAGGAGAAGAATGGGGCTAGCGTTTGCAAGACCAAGTACCAGAAAGGAGAGAGCTGCAAACAAACAAACAAACAAACAAACAAAACCCCGAAATCATGGGAACCAGCAGAGCATCCCCTCAAGTATTCAGCATGTGCCAGGTGAGGAAACTATGCGAGGTGAGGGCAAGAACTGTCCAAAAGCATCAGAGAGCACTCAGTACTCACACAGGACCAGGAATAGTGGCCATTGCCACCAGTCATACTGGACAATCACACAATTCACAGAACATTTGGTAGAGTATTCAGAAGACTTTTACCTCAGGAGCAGGAAATAACTAATCTTGACTAAACATTTCTCTGGTCACATTTAACAGATTTTAAAAACAATTCTCAAAAAGATAAAACTATTTCCAAGTAGCGACTGCATCTCAAAACAAAGTTCAAAAATATTTATAGGAAGGGGCACCTGGGTAGCTCAGTCAGTTAAACATCTGACTCTTGATTTTGGCTCAGGTCATAATCTCACACTCCTGGGATAGAGCCCCATGTCTGGCTCCTCACTGAGGGTGAAGCCTGCTTGAGATTCTCTCTCCCTCCCTCTCCCTCTGCCCCTCCCCACTCATTCTCTCTCTCTCTCTCTCTCAAAAAATAAATAAACATTAAAAAAATATATTTCTAGGAAAACAAAATTAGCAAGCAAAATTCACAACAAGGTAAAATTCACAATGTCTTGAACCAAATCAAAGATTACCAGGTATGCATAGAAGCAGGAAAACATGAATCAAATGGGGAAAAATTAATCAACTGAAACTGACCCAGAACTAACACAGATGTTAGAATCATCAATGACATTAATTATAATTAGTAATGACATCATGATTATATTCCACATGTTCAAAAAGTTATGGACAGACATTAAATATATATATATAAAAAAAAAAAAAGGCCCAAGGTGGACATCTACAGATGAAAGCTACAAAGTCTGTGATGAAAAGACATATCAGACGAGATTAGTGGAAATTAGACATTAGAGGAGAAAATATTAGTGAATTTGAAGACACAGCAATAGAAATTATACAAAATGAAACAAAAAGTTAAAAATGAAAGGAGCCATCAGAGAAGTATAGGAAAACATTAAGTGGCTAACAAATTGGGTAATGGAAGCCCCCAAAGAAGAGATTGGGGAGGATGGAAAATATATTTGAAGAAATAATTTTCATGAAAATTTTCAAATTTCATGAAAACTATAAATCTACACATCCAAGAATCTCAAATAATCTCTAGCACAAGAAACATGAAAAAAAGTACACCATGGAACATCATGCTCAAATTGCTCAAAAACAGCAATAAAGTACAAATCTTAAAGGCGGACAGAATGAAAAGATAAATTATATACAAAGAAACAAAGATAATGATAATAGATTTCGCATCATAAAGAATACGGCCTAGAAGACATGGAGCAGCATCTGTAAAGTATTAAGAGAAAAAAAAGGCAAACTAGAATTTCATACTCAGTAAAATATCTTACAAAGACAAAAGCAAAATAAAGACTTTTTCATTCAGAAGGGAAATTATACCTGATGGAAATAGGTATAATCTGCACAAAGGACTAGAGACTGTAAGAAATTGTTACTATATTAATAAATATACAGACTTTCTTATTTATATCTTTGAAAAAGGTAACTGTTGGGGCCCAAGGGTGGCTCAGTCGATTGGGTGTCAAACTTTTGGTTTCAGCTCAGGTCATGATCTCACAGTTATGAGATCATGCTCCAAGTTGGATTCTGCACTGAGCTTGGAGCCTGCTTAAGATTCCCTCTCTCTCCCTCTGCACCTCCCCTGCTTACATGCTTGCACATGCACGCATGCTCTCTCTCTCAAAAAAAAAAAAAAAAAAAAAAAGATAAAGATAATTGTTTGAACAAAGATAGCAATAAATTGTGAAGTTTATACCAGGTAAAATTAAGATGTATAAAAACAATAACATAAAGGCCAGGAAGGAAGTAAAGATATATACAGTAAAACCTTGGATTGTGAGTAACTTGTTCTGTGAGTATTCTGCAAGATGAGCAAACATTTCTAATAAATTTTAACTTGATAAATGAGTGAAATCTTGCAACAGGAGTAGTAAGTGATGCCAAATGTCACATAATCACAACTGAGCCAATGGTTCTTGAAATTCGCTTTGATATACAAGTGCTTTGGATTACAAGCATATTTCTGGAACGAATTATGCTAGCAAGACAAGGTTTTACTGTACAATTTTCTTATACTATATGTTAAGTGTTATATTACCTGAATGTCAACTGTGATGAATTAAAAATGTACACTATGATGTCAAATGACCACTAAAATAACAAAACATAGAGTTACAACTAATAAGTTACCATAGGAAATAGACAGAATCTTATAAGAAAAAATCAATACAAAGACGATAGGGAAAGGGAACAATGTCCTAGACAAAGACAGAGCAAAGACTTGAATGTTTTGGTTTAAGGTTCAGCTTAGAGGCATAAGACCTAAACATAATAATCACATTAAATGTGTCAACACACCAATTAAAAGGCAGAGATTGTTAGATTAGATAGAAAAGCAAGACCCACTAGATGCCACCTAAAATAAAGGTACAAGTAGGTTAATAGTATAAAAAAAATAAGAAAAGGAAAAAGAGATAAACCAAGCTAATATTAATCAAAGAATGCTAGAGTGGTAAATTAATACCAGACTAAGATTTTAGACTAACATTATCAGACAAAAGAAGGGCAGATTTTATAATAATAAGTGGGTTAAATAATCAACAAGACATACAATCCTAAATGTTTATGCACCTAATAGCAAAGCTTCAAGGCACATAAAACAAAACTCACAGAAATGCAAAAAGGACAAATCCACAATTCTAGTAGATTTCAATTACCATCTCTCAATAAATAACTGAATAAATAGAAAACCAATAACGATATAGGAGACATAAAAATTATAATCAACCAAAATTGACTTGATTGGTGCTGACAATGCTCCATCCAACAAGAGTAAAATACATGTTCATTTCATATGCACACAAAACATTTCCCAAGAGAGACTACATTCTGGGCCATAAACAAGTCTCATTAAGTATAAAAGGATTCAAACTACACAAACTACTTCTCTGACCACAATAGAATTAAAAAGAAACAAACAAACTTCTACACGGCAAACAGTCACCAAAACTTAAAGGCAATCGATGGAATAGGAGAAGATATTTGCAAATGACGTATCAGATAAAGGGTTAGTATCCAAAACCTATAAAGAACTTATCAAACTCAACACCCCCCCTGCAAAATAATCCAGTGAAGAAATGGGCAAAAGACATGAACAGACACTTTTCCAAAAAAGACACCTAGATGGCTAACATACACACAAAAAGATGCTCAATATCATTCATCATCAAATCAAACCCACAATGAGATACCACCTTACATCTGTCATAATGGCTAAAATTAACAACTCAGACAACAATAGATGGTGGCAAGGATGCAGAGAAAAGGGAACACTTTTGCAATGCTAGTGGGAATGCAAACTGGTACAGCCACTGTGGAGAACAGTACGGAGTTTCCTCAAAAAATTAAAAATAGAGCTACCCTACAACCTAGCAATTTTACTACTAGGTATTTATCCAAAGGACACAAATATGCTGATTCGAAGGGGTAAATGCACCCCAATGTTTATAGCAGCAATATCGACAATAGCCAAAATATGGAAAAAGCCCAAATGTCCATCGACTGATAAACAGATAAAGAAGATGTGGTATATATATACAATGGAATATTACTCAGTGATTAAAAAGAATGAAATCTTGCTATTTGCAACAATGTGGATGGAACTAAAATGTATTGTGCTAAGTGAAATAAGCCAGAGAAAGATAAATATATGATTTCGCTCATATGTGGAATTTAAGAAACACAACAGATGAACATAGGGGAAGGGAAGAAAAAATAAGATAAAAACAGAGACAGAGAAAATCCATTAGAGACTCTTAAATACAGAGAACAAACTGAGGGTTGCTGGAGGGGTGTTGGGGGAGTGGATGGATTAAATGGGTGATGGGCATTAAGGAAGGTACTTGTTGGGATGAGCACTGGGTGTTATATATAAGTGATGAATCACTAAATCTACTCCTGAAACCATTATTACACTATATGTTAACTAACTTGAATTTAAATTAAAAAAAAAACAACAACAACAGAATAAATAAGAGAGGTCTCTAAAAATCTCCAAATAGTTGAAACGAAACAAAAGAATTCCAAATAATAATAAAATAAATGAGTAACTAAAAGATGAAATCAAAAGAAAAACTAAAAAACATTTTGAATTGAATGAAAAGAAAAACATATCAAAATTCATGAGAATCTGCAAAAGCAATGTGTAGGAGAAAATTTATAGTACTGAACATTTATTTAGAAAAGAAGAAAGGTTTTAAATCAATGACCTCAATTTCTACTTCAGGAAAAGAAGAGCAAACGAAACCCAAAGTAAGCATAAAAAATCAAATAATAAAGATTAGAGAAGAAATCAAAAAAGTAGAAAACTAATAAAGAGAAATTCAAAACCAAAAGCTGGTTGTTTAAGAAAAATAGAACTGTGGGGCACCTGATGGGCTCAGTCACTTAAGCATCGACTTCAGCTCAAGTCATGATCTCATGGTTCATGAGTTTGAGCCCCTCACTGGGCTCTGTGCTGACAGCTCAGAGCCTGGAGTCTGCTTTGATTCTGTGTCTCCCTCTCTCTCTGCCCCTCCCCTGCTTATTCGCTCTCTCTCTCTCTCAAAAATAAACATTTTAAAAAATTAAAAAAATAGAATTGATAAGCCTCTAAGGAAAGTGATCAAAAAAAAAAAAAAAAAAAAAAACAAGAGAGACAAGATACAAATTACCAATATTAGGAATTAGAGAAGTGATCACTACCTAGTCATTAAAAGGATAATAGGTATTGGGGGTCCCCACACCACACTTAGTTTTGATAATTAGCACTAGAAAAAGTCAAAGCACTCAGAAAAACTGTTATACTCACAATTACAGTTTATTACAGTGAACAAATACAGATTAACATCAGTAAAGGCAAAATGCACCTAGTGAAGAGTCCAGAAGAAATCAGGTATAAATTTCCAGTGTCCTCTCCCTGTGTAGTTGTAAGGACCGCACTTAACTCTCCCAGCAACTACCTATGATAACACATACAAAGTACTGCCAACTAGGGAACCTCATCTAAAACTTGTTGTCTAGGGTTCTTATTGGATCAGTCATGCAGGCATGGAACACCCACATGACTGACCTTAGCTACCCAGTCTCCAGTTGCTCCAGAGATCAAACTGATAAAGCATGGGCTAGGAATTCGGGTAAACAAAAACAGGCCATTCACCATAAATCATATTGTTAGCAAAAGCCACATGATGAGCACAAAGGCCCTAGGTATTTAAAGACAATTTTATCACACAGGATATTCCAAGGGTTTAGAGGTTTTCTCCAAGGAGCCAGTCAATGGCCAGTCCTCTGTTTGGAATGTGCAGGGTTTGAGCATCACAAACCCTCTAAATGAACTCTTTACTGCACAATAAGAAAATATTATGAACAATTTTATGCCAATACAGTCAATAACATAGAAGAAACAAATATCTTGAAAGAAAAACTATGAAAAGTCACTCAAGAATAAATAATCTGAACAGCCCCTACATCAATCAAAGAAATTCAATTTGTGCTTACCTCACACGTGGAAATTTCAGATGGCTTCACTGGTAAATTCTACAAAGTAGAATTTATATCAAAGTAATGTAAGTCTTCCAGGAAATTAAAAAGAAAAAGTATTTCTCATTTGGTGAGACCAGCATTAACCTGATCCCTAAACAAGGCAGATACCACACAAAACAATTATACACTAGTATCCTTCATGAACATATGCAAAACTTCTAAACAAAATTTTAGCCAATCAAGTCCAAAAATATACAAACAGCATAATATATTATGTCCAAGTAAAGTTTATCCCAGGATGCAACAGGCCTGTGTAACACAGGCCAATCAATGCAACTCACCATACTAACAATCTAAAAACGAAAAATCCTATTATCACTTCAACAGACCCAGAAAAAGCATGCAAGAAAAACCATTACTGAATTCTGATAAAAGGCTTCAGCAAACTAGGACTAGAAAGGAATTTCATCAGCATGATAAAAGGCATCTAGCAAACAACCTAAAGGTAACACAATATTTAGTGAAAAACTTTATGCTTTTCCCCTAAGATCAGAAACAAAACAGGGTATCCGATCTCATTTCTTCTATCCAACATTATACTGATGGGTCTTGGCCAGTGCAATATGACAAGAAAATAAATAAATGGCATGCAGATTGGAAAGAAAGAAATAAAATTGTGATTTGCAGACATGATCATCCATGTAGAAAATCCAAAGAAATCTACCTTAAAAAATGCTGCTGTAACTAATAAGTGTGTTTCTCATGATTGATCAACAAACATAAATCAGCTTTATTTCTATATAGTAGACACACACGCACACAAAATTGAATATCGATTTAAAAGTGCTATTTACAAAGGAGCATGCTATTAACTACTTGGGGATAAATTTGACAGAAGATGTGCAAGATCCATTTACTGAGAACTGCAGAATACGGTTGAAATACTATTTGAAGGCTTTATTAAAAAATAAAAGGGCATATTGATTCTTCTCAACCTAATTTTAGTTTTTTATTTACTAACCAATGAGTCCATGGGTGCAACTAAGCAATAAGTAATAAATGGGGTTAATGTTATTCACCATCACAGAAATTCATACTAGAAAGGAATCTCAGAATACAGGAAATGTGGGGATGTTTAATCTCAATACTTAACTTGGAAAGGTTTAGTCTTTCAGCATTTATCTGAAGGCTCAGTAGGCATCAAACATTCTGTAACACACTTGGTGAATAGAAGATGCATCCTCTGATCTTATGGAGCTGTTACCTAACAGAGGGAAATAGAAAATAAACAAGTAAACAAACAAATGCAAATTACTTAAGAGTCGTAATTAGTGCTATTAAAGTAATAAAGACCACAGGAATAGGAAAGTCACTGAAAGTCTAAGTGGACATTCAAGTCAAAACCTGAAGCAGGAAGAATCAGCCAGACAAGGGAAAGATTATTATGGCCAAACAGAACAGCCTTTGGGAAGGCCCTGGGTAGGACAGTAGGGGTTTGGGGAGAGCCTGGCATACTCCAAACCTCTAAAGAAAGTCAATTTGGCAGGAGTATAGGGACTGTGGAGTAAAGGGAAAGATAAGCCTAATGGTCACTTAGGAGAGGTAGACAGGTGTCAGATTGTGCAGGCGTATGTAAGAACTGGTATTTTATTCAAAGCGCAACAAGAAGCCATTTTATAGTTTTCACCAGGCACACACATTAGATTTTCATTTTTTAAAATATCATCTCTAGGGGCGCCTGGGTGGCGCAGTCGGTTAAGCGTCCGACTTCAGCCAGGTCACGATCTCGCGGTCCGGGAGTTCGGGCCCCGCATCAGGCTCTGGGCTGATGGCTCAGAGCCTGGAGCCTGTTTCCGATTCTGTGTCTCCCTCTCTCTCTGCCCCTCCCCCGTTCATGCTCTGTCTCTCTCTGTCCCAAAAATAAATAAACGTTGAAAAAAAAAAATTTATTAAAATATCATCTCTAGTTGCTCTGCTAGAGAATCAATTGGAGGGAATATAGTGGTCTAGGTTATCACAGATGGCTTCCTCTGGCCATAAACAGATAAAACCGGTGAGTAACATATAACATGTTTTTACTTAAAAATATATATATATGTGTGTGTATATATACATGTACATATATGTATACATATATATACATACACATACACGTGTATGTATATATATATACACATATATATATATACATATACGTATATGTATATATATCCTAGAACTTAAAAGAAAGAAAAAAAGATGTAGAAAGCAAACCCCAGAGGGACTCTACCCGAGTATAAGTGCTGGGTGTTGGGATTCCTATACACATTTGAAGGCAAGATCACTGAAATAAGGGTTCAGAGCCTGGAAAGGATGATCCATGTGAAAACAAAGGATTAAAAAAACTCAGCCTACTGCTCTACAAAAGCAGTAGGAAGCCTGCTGTTAACTATATATGTATAGTTACTATACAGAAGAAATATATACATGTATATTTTAAGGGCACCCACAAAAAACTGATACCTGACCCCTGGATCGTACACAGGGGAAAAGATCCAAATTTATATCACAAGTTGAAAAAATTACTTTAAATTTGACTTAAAGCAACTGAAAGTCCTAGCACCCAGCAAAATCAATCTGCAAAAACAGTCTCTCAATCCAAGATACAGAGGACTTTCATAAAACAAAAAACTTCTTTGAGGCTAAGCTCCCAATTTACATAACATTTGAAGAAAACAGTCACCATGAGGGAAAGCCAAGAGAAACAACAAACAAGAGTTAGAACCTTGTAAACTGGAAACGGTAATTTTACAGAGATGTTATTTTTTACTATAATCTCACTCTCATTTTGGTTCTTATTCAGGGCTGACACAAACCTCTTGAAGTGCCATAATTTCCACCTCTATTAACGTTATTGAGAATTCTGGAAATTCACCCTCAGCTAAAAAAAAAAAAAAAAAAGTTTATATATAAAAGCTAACAGGGGCCTACAAGGTGCTTTGTTTTTATTAGATGAAACTACATGGCTGATGCTTGTAAATGGGAAACTGAATTAATAACCATTGCTACTGATCCCCACCTGCTAGAAAATCTGTACCTTTCAAGTATGTAGTCTATGTTCCAAAACTTGATGATCTTTCTCGCCAATCCTTTTGAATGACACTTTAATTTTTAAATGTGAAGAAAAATGAGTTCACATTTAAAATGAAGGGTTTGTGCACTCTTAAATTTCAGAAATCATTTTTAAGTTTAAAAGTTCAAAGGTTACGAGAGGAATTCCAAATATCCTTCACTTTCTAACTATACCTATCTAAACCTGAAATACCGACTCCAACTCTTTTCTTGGTACGGTATTTTATTTTGTCTACTTCATTTGAATTTGCTTAAAAATATTGGCACACTAAAACCAAAATCACACTCGGGATTTTGCAATATAAGCCAAAATAATGTTTTTTTTTTTAAACGCATTTTTAGTGATGAGAAACATGAAAAATGTAATAGCTGATCCCTTTTAAATCGTCCCATTTCTATGTATTCTGACAACGCTTGCATCTTGGCGTTTGAAACCTTGCTTAAAATGAGAAAACAGAAGCCCAGAGAAGTGCTCAGGATAAAACCATAACACTGAAATCAGGACTCCAAGCGAGAAAAGCCTAGTATTTCTCCATACCCCAGCGCCGATACTGTTTTACCATGGTCTCCTCTGAACTTAAAACTGATAAGGAACCATTTTTAAGGGGAAAGACTTAAGCATTCCTTAGATAGGCTACAGGTCTCCGAGAACCATTCACAACACATGGAAACAACCCACAATCAATAGTTAATTGGGAGACAGCTATGCAGAGAAACCCTGCTGAACATGTCTGCTCCCTCCCCATTGTTATATCCCGGCCCTCTGAAATGTTTCTTCACAATTAGAAGCCTAAATCCGAACATTCTCTGGGGTCAGTTCGCAGGACAATTCCGGCGCAGTTTTGAAAAGACCCCCCAGGAGCCCCGACTCGTACCCGGCCAGACCTAGCGGGTAAGGGGTACCGCCCCCGTGACTTCCCCGAGGACCCCGGAGGCAGGTGCGTCCGCCCTTTTCCGCCGCCGACTTGTAGCCACTTCCTAACTGCCTGTTTATCTCCACCCTCATCCGCGTCGCCAGTCCCTCCCTTATCTCTTGAAGCGATTAACCCAGCGAGAGCAGGAGACAGGGAGAGAGAGCAGACTCGGCTTGGAAGACAGGAATGTCGGAGCGGCCGAGCTTTCCTAGGCCGGCTGTCCGGCACCCCCGGAGGCAGCTCCAAGGGAGCAGGACACCGCAGCGAGCGACGGGGGCCTTGTAGCCAGAGCTCGAAGCGCTGATTGGTCGGTCGCCGCGGCCGGGAAGAACCCGGATGTGACTGGGTAGTCGTGTTGGCAGTCGGGGCTCTGAGGTGTGGGCGTTCTGGGGGCGCTGGCAGCCGAGGCGGATGGCGCGGGGTTGGGCCGGCTTCTCTGAGGAGGAGCTGAGGCGACTGAAGCAAACTAAAGGTAACGGGACGTGCCTGCAGAGGTTTCATCCTTGGGTCTCTAGAGGGGAAGGGGCGGGGCTGCAGCTTTTGAGGGGGTAGGGGGCGGGAAAGAGGGTAATGTGTTGGTGTTTGGGGAAAGAGCTCTAACGGGAGGAGGGGATTGAGGGGTTCCAGAGGTGGGAGCCACAGCGGGAGGGGCGGGTCCAGGGGACTGGGATCTTTCAGGTAAGAAAGTTCAGGAATCCACTTCAGGAATTTGGCTTTTCCCGTGAAAGGGACGGGACTTGGGAGAGGAAGTGAGCCTACAGCCTCGGCGTCTCTTGTGGGAAGATTGCTGCCTTAAGTCCACGGCTGGAGGGTTGGGGTTGGGGTAAAAGAAGGGGGAGGGGCACACACCAGATTCGAATTGTGATGAATGTATGTATGTAAGTTGACAATGGTTGGGAACAAGGGAGTACAGGGATCTGAATAAACGCAAAACGACGATGGTTTTCTTAATACATCTGGAGTCTTGCATTCACTTCTGGTTGCCAGATGACTTTTGAAATTGTAACTCTTGAGAGTCAGAAAACCAAGACTTTTTGAAAGGTTAGATGTGAAATTATACCTATTGACTGTTGTAAGCTACAATGTGCCTCCCCCGCTGGCTTTGTAGGGTAGTTATTGGACGGACTTGTACTATTTTGTTTTCTTTTAATGAAGGAATTAAGTTTACTGTTATTTGGTGAGAAACCCTTGGTGATATAAACTATGAATGTAATGTCATGAAATTCTATACGGTGATCCTGGTATTGCACACTCCTTCTGTGAGTTTACATCCCTCTTAGTACCATAATTTATATACTTTGGAAGAAAATTCAGTAAGCCCTGGCATGCTTTTTGTTAGAGTTTGTGATCAAATTGGATGTTGTTCAGGTAAGTCTGCATCTTTAGCATAGATGTAAAAATAAGGCTAACAAGTGGAAAAGGAAGTAAAGTAGGAATAGAGGACCAATGTAGATTATACAGATGGAGGAAGTTTTGACTGGTACAGAGGACTTTAAAAACTATATCATAAAAGTTATACTGCGGTGTGTAATTAACTATCAAACTTAATCTCAAAGTTTTTTGCTCTATGTTTTGAACATCCATTCCCATATTCGTATGTACAGAGTACAAGTATTCCTGTTTCAGGTCTGACCCAAAGTTAGAGGTGTCAGCTTCTGTATTTTACATACTAAAGCTACATACATGCTACATACATAGTACATACTATGTAAGTACATCTACATACTAAGATGAACAAGGCATCATCCTTGTATTCAGAGAACTGATAGTCTACTGAGGAGACAAGCTATAATATAATGTGATAATAGATAGTTTACAAGAGCTTGTTAACAGAGCTAGCAGGAACTTGACTCTGCTGGGGGTTGGGCGGAACTTGGGAACATTTCACAGACATTATGTGTTAGTAGAGGTGAGTTTGCCAAGGGAAAGAAGACTTAATATAGACTAAATTGTAACAATAGATTCATTATGTGGAAGTACATTTCTAAATATCTTTACAATTTGGGAGAGAGAGGGGCTGGAAAGACCTTAGCTTCAAGGCCTATAATTTCATAGTGAGATGTTAAAGCATAGACACCAACCCCTAGTCTATGACCACCATGAGTAAGAGAACACATGTTAGCATCTTTGTACTCTCATAACCAGACACAGTGATTGGCATATAGATCTCCTAGCTCTGCCTCTAAATCTTTTTTGCCTTGGATTTCTCATGTGTGAAAGTAGAGGAGTTGGATTTTTCACTTTTAAGACTCCTTCCAGCTGTTCTCCAACCTTAAAAATAGAATTAATCCATGAAGGTAGAGTTGGTTGCCAGCAAAAATAAGGATGACCGTACTCTAGAGAAACCCCATGTGCACATTGGGAAAAATCAAGAATGTTCTTTGCATTCTTATTTATAATACTGAAAAGCTGGGAACAAACCAAGTGTTCATTAATAAAAGTGGATAAATAGGGGTGCCTGGGTGGCCCAGTTGGTTAAGTGTCCAACTTTGGCTCAGGTCATGATCTCACGGTTTGTGAGTTCAAGCCCCTGTGGGGCTCTGTGCTGACAGCTCGGAGCCTGGAGACTACTTGTGATTCTGTGTCTCCCTCTCTCTCTGCTCCTCCCCTGTTCATGCTCTCTCTTTCTCTCAAAAATAAATACACGTTAAAAAAAATTTTTTTTAAGTGGATAAATTGTGATACAGCCATTCAGTGGGCCAGTATAGAGCTAGTGGGAATAGATGAACTATACCCACATACATTAACATATATAAATTTCATAAATATAATGCGTGAAAAGAACAAGTTACAAAAATACATACAACCTGATATCATTTGTAGAAGGTCAAAATCATACAAAGCAGGTATATTCTTCTGGGACTATAGGAAATCAAAATACCCAGTACTAGAAAGGGGGAATATGATCAGGAAGGGGCAAATACGTAGGAAATTTTAAAAGTATTGGTAATAATGAAATCAAGTTGAGACAAGTTATGCTACAGTTAACAAATAGCCCTAAGATATCAATTATTTAAAATAATAAAGATTTATTTTTCTTTATAGCTTCATGTCTAACATAGACTGGCAGGTGACTCTTCCACATAGTCACTCGTCATTGTGTTTTCATGTTGTCATATGGGAGTGCACCATGGCATGAGGAGAAAAAAGTTGAGACTCGAGCATTGGCAATTAAATGTTTCCATCAGTCAATGATAGATGTCATTCATACTTACATTTCATTTAATAAAAGCAAGTAATATGATTTGGAGGGCAATAAATACAATTATCTTGAGTGTTCCAAAAGAGAGGATAACATGCCTATCTTTAAATAGCAGTTGTGTCTACTCTAGCCATGTTTTATTTTTTTAAATGTGACTGTTTTTTTTAATAATCCATACAGGTTGGATGTGTGTCTGTAGCAAATACATGTATTTGATGTGTGATTTATAATAAAAAATAAATTTATTTCATAATAAAAAAAATTGGAAACAGAAAAACAGTGCAACTACAATGCTGTCAATGTCTAAAGAAAATATTCATGAGTTCTTTATTTATTCTTGATACTATACTTTTCCAGGTATATTATGAATATGTTCTCCGATAAATATCTTCTCCCAGCTTGTAACTTGTCTTTTAACTTTTATCTTTTGATGAACAAAGTATTTAATTTTAATATGGTCAAATTTGTACACATTTTCTGTGTCTTCACTTAGTACCCTACCGTGAGGTAGTAGTACCCTTCCATAAGATGTTAGTCCTTATATTCAATTAAGCATTTTTAAGAATCATTTTTGTTATAAGCTATATAGATTCAAAACACTGTATAAAGCAATGTGTTTCTAATAAGAGTTTTAAAATGTTGATTTGACATTTGAATCCTTAATCCATTTGGAGAATGTTTTGTTTGTTTTTATATGGTGTGAAGTATGGATCTGATTTTACCTTTTCCATATAGCTGGGTTTTTTTTTTTCAAGTCGATTTATTGAATGATTCCACCTTTTGCTGTTGATAGGCCATGCTATCTTAGTCATATACCAGTGCTTCATACACGTATGAACCTGTTTCTGGGTTCTTTTGTTCTATTCCATTGGTCAGTTTGTCTATTATGCACCAATACCACACTATTTTAAAGCTTTATAATATTCCTATGGTCTCTATTCTGCTCCATTGGTCTATTTGTCTATTCTTTCACTAATGCCCACGGTCTTGATTACTGTAGTTTTATAGTAAGTCTTGAAGCCAAGTAATGCCAGTTCTCCAGTTTTGTTCTTTAATATTGTGTTAGCTATTCTGAGTCTTTGGCATCTCCATATAAACTTTAGGATCATTGTGTCAGTATTTGCAAAATAGGACAGGATTGAATCTTCTTTTCATGAATATAGAATATCTCTCCATTTATTTCTTTGATTTCATTATCAGAGTTTGTGGTTTTCTTCACAGATCTTGTACTTTCTTTTCTTAGATTCATTCCTAAGTATTACTTTTTTTTTTTTTTTTTAGTGCTAATGAAAATAGTATCATGTTTTTAATTTTAAACTCCACTTGTTCATTACTGGTACATAGGAAAACAGTTGACTTTTGTATATTAATCTTGAATTCTGCAACCTTGCTATAATGGCTTATTAGTTCCAGGAGTTTTTCTATTTATTGTTTCAGGCCTGATTTGTTTACTGTTTTGTTTATTATTTTATTGTAGCATTTTTAATCTCCTGTGCAGTTTCTGTGAAAAGCAAAAGAATAATTCAACTAGTGAGTGTAACCAGGAAGTAAGCTCAATGGCATTTTCTTATGGTGTACATAAAGATCAGTAGTCAAGAATAAGTTCCTGTCTCAAGATGGAGGAGGTTACTTTGTGTTCCTGGCTAAAGTCAACAATAATAACATTTTACTTGCGATGGCACATCTATGTTTTAAAATATTTTACCTGTCTCATTTAATCCTTACAGTAACTTCATGAGTTAAGTAGAGCAGGTAAATTTTCAACCCATTTGACAGTTGGAAAAACTGGGTTATGGAATAATTAATTGACTTGTCTACGATTATTGAGCTGAACAAAAGCTGTGCCAGAACTGTGACTCCAGAGCTTTTAATTCTCCTTTGGGAGATTTAAATAATAGGCTTGTGTTGCTTCATGGGTCAATATGCAGAATTTTAAAAGCCCTATTTGAGTTAATTAATAAGAACTTACCACAACTTCACTTCCCAGGCATTTTATAAACAATACCATTTACAGTTCTTATTAAATATAATATGAATGTGAGTCAAATTCTCCAGTACTCTGCCTTACAAGGTTAACACTGGTTGGACAAACCAAGAAGTATAATAGGGGTATTATTTATTTTATAGTGCTTTTGTAAAAAAAAATTCTCCCTGTTTTCTCTTCCTCTATTGGTTTGTTCAGGCTGCTGTTAAAATTACCTTGCATACATTGACTCATGGCTAGCTAACTTTGGGGAAGACAACCTTGCACTGCTCTGGAAGATGAAAGCTAACATTTGAGGGTTAACTAGCATTCTTAGAAATAACAGACTTCATTCAGTTATACTTTATGTATAATATCTACCTATGTATCAAACTGGCTTAAGATCTGTTATTTAAGAAGAGTGCAGCCCATTTGTAACCGCAACCACCATTTTATTTCAGGAGAGCAAATAGAATCATAAGTCAAATTTAAGACCTATTAGAGAATTCATTTGTCTACTTTGCTTGGTCAGATTAGTTAATTGCTTAGTTATCAATTCAAGTTGAAAAAGAAACCTTGCTTTTTATTCCGAGGCTTAACTCAACAGACAAATGGACTTCTTTTAAGCTCAATTTTGAGTTGGGATAGTTTGTGTTAAATATTAAGAGTATGATTATAGAAGAACTGTCAAAAATACTACAGGAAGATGGCTGTTTTTCCCTGGGTTTTTATGGTAGAGAAGGGGGAGAAACCCTGTGGAATTATTATTAATGTTAATGCTTTATTTTCTTAGAGAAATTCTAATTATTTGTTGCTCACACAAAGGAATTCTCCTCTTTTTCACATAGATCCATTTGAACCACAGCGGCGTCTCCCTGTGAAGAAAAGTCGACAACAACTTCAGCGAGAAAAAGCCCTTCAAGAGCAAAGCCAAAAACTTGGACTTCAAGATGGATCAAGCTCAGTACCTCCAGAGCAGCTGCTTTCTGCACCCAAACCAAGATTTAATACTCAAAAACCACACTCTTCTTCCCCTGTTCCTCCTAATCCTCTTACACTCACTTCTCCTGTTGGTGATGGAAAACCACAGGGGATTGAAGATCAACCAAGGGAACCGGGACTTGAGAATTCCCATGATAGTCACAAAAACACTGAGGTCCTACCTCCAAAGCCAGATTGCAAAATGGAAAAAAAGAAAGTGGAATTGTTAGTAAGTCTATATATCCCTGAGACTTTTTTCCATTTTACCTTTTTTTTTTTTCCCTCCACTGGGCTTTGAAGAAATACAGTTTTAACATTTTCTCTTTCATATTCTAACCTAGAAACATCATGAATAAACTATTGAAGAATAGCTACCACCTAAATATGTTGTAAGCCAGTCAGTGTTGGGCATTTTATATGTTTTATGCCATGTAGTCTTCATAGCAGCCTTATAATACACGTTCATTATTTTCACTTGACAGATGAGATTTCTTGGACTCAGAAAAGATGCTTTATTCCCAAAGCAAATACATAGCTTAATAAATGGCAGAGTTGAGGTTCACATACAAATCTTTCTGGATCCAAAGTGTCTGCCCTTGACCCTCACTAGAAGCAGTTCTTACATGCATAGTGCTCCCCCTCATCCCAGATCGAACCCCTTCTTCAGCTTCACTCCATCTCCACTGGCCTGGAAAAGGTTGTTTATGAAAAGATAGGAAGGGATGGTCAAAGAAGAGTGTGTAGGAAATTGAGAGGACTGATAAAACAATTCAGCTACATCATTAGATTTCTTTTTATTCTTTATTTAATGTGTTTATATTAGAAACCACCTCCAGAATTTAGTTTAGAAACAGTTTTGTGGAAATTGCTGTTCTATGTATGACTTATGAATTCTCAGAATTTTTATCCTATACCTTTTGTTTTGATATCCACTCGTATTTGTTTCCTCCTGATTTATCAGGTTGCCATTTGTTTCTGTTTTCCATTTTCTGAGTCTTTCTATTTCGATGTAACTTAGATTTCTCTGATCCAGGTTCTGTAGTATGAGTTTAAAGTGTTTCCTGGCCCACCAGGGGTTTACAACCAAGAAATCATTTTTACAGGAGATCTAAAGCCATGTAAATTATGAGAGCAACATTGAACAAGTGCATTTTTTAAAAAATTTTTTAATGTTTATTTATTTTTTGAGAGAGAGATAGTGTGAGCAGGGGAGAGGCGGAGAGAGAGGGAGACACAGAATCCGAAGCAGGCTCAGGCTCTGAGCTGTCAGCACAGAGCCCGACTTGGGGCTCGAAACCACAAGCTGTGAGATCATGACCTGAGCCTAAGTCAGACGCTTAACTGACTGAGCCACCCAGGCGCCCCAAACAAGTGCATGTATTTAAATGTCTTTAAGTGTAGTTTACCAGCAAAGGCCTGAGATAAGTAGGGGAGGGTAGGTTTAAATTGAGTTGGATAATTTAGATTGAACGTTGTTGGGAAAATAATTTTTTTTTTAGGTACTTGGGAAAATTTTCATAGACATGTAATCTCAGGAACTGTCATTGAAAAGGAGAAATTGGAGGTTGCAAGAAGGGGAAAGGAAAGCTGTATCCTAGAGAATGCTCAGAGATGACATCTCCCTTCTCTGAAAGGGGCAAGAGCTAAGCCAGAGAGTAGTAGAGAATTAGGGAAATGAAGAAGGATGTGGAAACTGAGAATTCCTACCTACCGAGTTCCCCCATGCAGTAGATTATCACCCAGGCCTCTGGAGGAGAGGTGCCCTTACCAAAACAATGGTTAGAGAAAACCCACATGTCAGGATTGCAGCCCATTTGGGGGAGGGTGCTGGCTGGGCTGGACTACTGCAGTTGTCAAAATGAGAGAGGACCAGTGCCTGTACCAAGATGGAGACTCTAGGAAGGGAAAGAAAATGATAAATTTGGAAGTGGTTAGTAGGTCTGGGAATAGAGATTTTTGACACAGTGGCCATAAGAAATGACAATAATAGGAATAAATAGCTTTGTCGTTACTTTGAGTTGACATCAAGTTCTTAAATTTCTGGGAAGTTTTAATATACTTCTTTCAGAATTGGACAGATTGGAGTCCAGTATTCAAGTCTTAGCTCATAGTGTTTCACTCCGTTTAAAAATGTCTCAGAATGGAAAGAAGTGAACAAATTGAAAAAAAAAAATGAAATAAACATTGGTTATTGTCTTAAGGGTGTTAAATGGTAGAGACTTTCATTATAGAAAACTCCAAAAGATATGACATTAGCTACATGCCAATTAATTTTCTCCGTTTTGCATATAATACATAATTAACTTACACAACTTTCTTTGTACTCCTAATAAATGCCACAGTACTCTGGCTTCCAGTTTGTGGCTTCCTAGATTATATACGTATAATGGATTTCAAAGGGCCAATTTATGTAAGACTTCTTGACTTCAAATGATAATCTTTGTTCCTATTAGAACAAAATAATGGGCTGCAGATGGGTTCCTTTTAAGAGGGCTTTTGAAGGAAAATATACATAATGTGGTTGATTAAATTTTATACATAGAGGCCTGAGACTGGTAAGGTGTGGCATGGGGTTTCAGAAACTCATTTTTATACTCTGCTCCCTAGGCAAGAAAAATCTCGTTGGGAAGTCCTCCAAGAAGAACAACGGCTTATGGAAGAGAAAAATAAACGTAAGAAAGCTCTTTTGGCTAAAGCTATTGCCGAAAGGTGAGGCATCTGAACTAGGAGAGGTTGTTTGTAACCTGCAGTCAGTTCTGTCATGTTTTATGTTTATTTTCCCTTGTCTGTTCTGATAAGTTGATATTTTCTCTACAACATTCTTTTAAAAAAATTTTTTAAAGTGGGTTCTACGCCCAGTGTGGTACTTGAGCTCACAACCCGGAGGTCGGGAGTCACCTGCTCTACCGACTGAGCCAGCCAGGTGCCCCTCTACAGCATTACTTTTAAGGCTCACTAAAACAATTCTCCTTTATAAATGATACAGAAATTCTAGTGTTAATTCATTAAGGAGGACTTTGTAAGCATAGATTATACCAAATTTATTTGGTATAAATAAATTACATTCTAAGCAGTGAATAGCCATCAGTGTAAGTGCATTAGCAACAAATGCAGGTTTTAATTTTGACGTGGGGAGGCCTTAATCCTGTGACATGTAGAAGAATAAGACTATTCCACATAAATGACTTCCACTCCAGAAGTTTTAATTGTGTTTTCTGTGGACATTTTTCTTAAAGAATTTACCCTGCCCCCACTGATACACGGTATAATTTAACCTTTCATCGATGACTCGGGGTCACCATTGTGAGTACTCTGCCATACTGTGTGCGATTCGATTTTTCTGTCCCTCCTGGTGTCAGTTTGTCAGCAGTTCCTTTTCCTTCACTGCATCATGATGGCCTCCAGCAGCAATGTTCCCGTTTGAGCCACTTTCCACCCCTCACCCACTCTTTCTGCCCTTTTAGTTTGTGCTTTCCAGTGTGCTATCGCCTTAGGAACCCACCCAAACTTAGTCAGTGAAGCAATGATTGAGAATAGTGAGAATTAAATGCAAACAAGTTTTCTTGGCATTTTCTTCTTAGATCTCCAGAAAAGCCTGGCAAAACTATTATGTATTGAAACTGCCGTGTGTATCGGGGGAGGGGAAGGGACAAGGATAGAGAGAAAGGCAGGTAGGTAGAAGAGTAATGGAGAATTTCATCTGTCAAAAGGATATATGTATTTGAAAATGATTTCTCCCCCCTCCAGCTGGTCCCACTTGATTTGCATGAAACAGGAAATGTGCAACTTACTGAACTTAGGTTTCAAGAAAACATGATTATTCAAAGTGAAAAGTGATTTTTGAAAATCACTTCAGTAGTCTTCAGTTTAGAAGTGGTTGGAGAGGCTGTTCACTAGGGATTTTACAAAAGGATTTATAGGCTCAGCACTTGTTCTTGATGTGCTTTTGGTTTAAGACGAAATAGTGATATAGGCTGAAATGTGAGAAAACACAACATGGTTAGATTAGTGATAAATGCACCAGTGAAGTCCTTGAAGTAAAAGAATCATACTGTTAATTCTGTGGGCAGAAAACAAGGGGAAATGCATAATGGGGTAAAAATCAGGAGAATATAAGTTGCAAGAAAGTGGTTTTCTGTGGGAGTTTTATTCTCCTGTGAGAATGGGTGTGAAATTCTGAAGTGAGTGAAATCAGATTAAAGGCTTTTGTATCTGTGTATTCTGTTCTTCAGTGTGTACTGTGTTTGGGGTGCTGAGAGGACTGAGCTTAGATGTGCTTTTAAGCTGTAGTCTTGCCTAAAACACAGGAATCAAAGCAATAAAAGTTTGGGGGAATGAGTCCTAAGAAGGTTCAGACCAAATAGACATGAAAAAATGGTGTTTAACGTAAGGGTCCATTCTTTCTGTCCACTAAGTGTCGGACAAATGAAAGTGGCCTGAGCAAGAATTTAAGGCTAGAAATTTGGAAAGTTTTTTTAGATGTTCTGTGTAAAGAGAATATAGATAACGTTCTTTTAGTGCTTATTCTCATCCTCGTGGAATGAATATAGACCTATAAGTGAACTACTGGTATTTTGAAAAATCTTACTCTTTCCTTTGTGTATGAAAATGTTATATACTAATAGAAAGCTTAGAATGAGGGAAAATAGCACAAATGCAGTCTTAGAGATATACCAAAATTTTACCAGTGTTTATTATATTTCGATTTGTGTTTTTTTTCTGATTTTTAAAAATTATACATTATAATCCTATCGTATATATAGTATCATATATATAGTTGGTTGCTTTTTTCACTTCTCTTGCGTATGGATACGTGATTTTAAAATGTTTTTATTTTTCTATTCATTTTTCTAGATCTAAAAGAACTCAAGCAGAGACCCTGAAACTAAAGCGGATCCAAAAGGAGTTACAGGCTTTAGATGACATGGTGTCAGCTGACATTGGGATCCTCAGGAACCGGATTGATCAAGCCAGCCTTGAGTATTCATACGCTCGGTGAGTTGAGAGAACTCTGAATCAGGAGTGAAATTTCAGAAGTATTTACTCCTGGCTGGGCCAAGGGCTTTCATGTGTGTTATCACTTAAGCCTCCTAACGGTCCCATCAGGCCATCAGGTGCTCTGTTTATTCCTGTTTTGTACTAAATCCAGTGCCTCCTCTTATTGAAGTCTTCCTTCACTCTGGCCTACTCTTTTTTTTTTTTTTTTTTTAATTTTTTTTTTTTTCAACGTTTATTTATTTTTGGGACAGAGAGAGACAGAGCATGAACGGGGGAGGGGCAGAGAGAGAGGGAGACACAGAATCGGAAACAGGCTCCAGGCTCTGAGCCATCAGCCCAGAGCCCGACGCGGGGCTCGAACTCACGGACCGCGAGATCGTGACCTGGCTGAAGTCGGACGCTTAACCGACTGCGCCACCCAGGCGCCCCATCACTCTGGCCTACTCTTGTTCTTACTCCTGTTAGCGCATTTCTTGCATTATTTATTTACGTTTTAGTCTTTTTTGCTAAACCATCAATCATCTGTATAATGCTTGGGACTCTAAGAGTCTTAATGACTTGCCCCCAAATTCTGCTATTTTAACACCAAGTCTGTACTTTCTGTTAAGAAATTTTGATGATCTGAGATGGTCCTTAGAGATGAGCCTAGTTCTCATGTCAATTTTCACCAAAGAAAGAAGATCCAGCTTTTTTTTTTAAAAAGGCTACAAGTATTTTAAAGAAAATACCACTCTGTCTTGAAAGCTTGAAGTTTTTCCTTTTTTTTTTTCTTTTCGATTGTATTCTGCCTATAATAGTTTGCTATCATGTGTTTCCTTGGTTTCAATCATTGGCATTTTAGAGAAAAAAAATCATCATGGAGTATTTTTAAAATGCATGAACACATGTAAAGAATTACATGAACCTTGCAAGCAGATAAAAGGGCAAAAAATTAAGTCCAATTTCAGGGTTTTCAGTCCTTCCCGCGTTGCTTTAATCATCCCGGTTTGTCTTTTCTCACAAGGGAATGCTGTGTTAATGACTCAGTTTTGCATCTTTCTCTGTAACACTAGAAATCCATCCGAATGCCTCATTAGTCCAGGGTAAACCACAGCAGCAGAATGTTTATAGAACAGTTTAATAAAGCGGAAATGCTTGATTGTGTTTTCAATTCACCGTTTATTAAGAAAGAGGTTTGTGGTGTCCTTGTGATTTTTGTAATTGTTGTTTGACCACATGCTATTAGACTTAATGGGCTGCCTTTATTAATTAACTGCTTAAATTAATGCCATCAGTAGCTGATAACTGGAGGTTCCTATTTCTATTAATAAGGACATTAAGGAGGTAACCAAGATTTTATTAAGATTAAACTCAGCCTAGTTTTTAGCATATGTTATTCTCTGTAACTTAAGTTTACCAGAGGAACATTCCTAGGCCTTTGTAGACCTTAATATGAATAATTCAGATTATTCTAGATACCTCAACTGAAAATCATTTGAATATGTTTTAATTCTGTCCTGGAGGAGACTGGAAAAGGATACATTTGTATATTGAACATTATATAAGAAATGTCAGGGGCGCCTGGGTGGCGCAGTCGGTTAAGCATCCGACTTCAGCCAGGTCACGATCTCACGGTCTGTGAGTTCGAGCCCCGCGTCGGGCTCTGGGCTGATGGCTCAGAGCCTGGAGCCTGCTTCTGATTCTGTGTCTCCCTCTCTCTCTGCCCCTCCCCCGTTCATGCTCTGTCTCTCTCTGTCCCCCAAAAAATAAATAAACGTTGAAAAAAAAAAAATTAAAAAAAAAAAAAAAGAAATGTCATAGTTTTATTCTTCAGAGAACCACAAAGAAAGTGATTTACTGGTTAAAAAAGAAAACATCCAATCATATAAAATGTGCTTAATGAAACTTTAGTTTCTGTAGGAAAAAAATTTGACATAAATTTTTATATTTCTTAAACAAAAATGGCAATTTCTCATGGTACTGATATTGGCATAGTTGTATGTGAATATCCATATTTGATGTGTGAGGCTATTTTTAAAATCCTAAACTCTTGAGGTAAGTCACAGAGAAGCCATAGTCAGTTGTGACTGGGACCGGCATCGTACCTTGTTCGTGCATAAGATTAAGATGTTTTCTAAATTTACATCTGCGGTTATTGAGAGATTAGAGATTGGTGATAACAGTATTGTGATTTAGATTTCTACTGGTAGCCAGTCCCCACGACAGTCCATCTCTGTGGGAGATTTCCTTGACTTCTTTTTTTTTTTAATAAAAATGATACTGTAGTTTTATAGTACCTGGTACAGTGCTGTGTCCACAGAAGGTTCTTGGATACAGAATAGGCCAGAATTTGCTTTAAAATCGGCTTCCGTAGAACAGCATTAGGGTAGACCCCTCCAAGGAGACCAGAGCTTCTGGGAGCCAAACTGAGAGTTATTGCCACTATTCATATCTGTGACTTCAAGGATGCTGTATGCTGCATAGGCCAGCTTGTAAAACAAGAGTGGATGTGTGTAGAGCATCTCTTTGACCCCTAGTGTACCAGGAAGAACTAGGAGCACTGTTTGCCATCTGTGTTTAATAGACACTCCTGTTAACATAGACACATACACGCTCATACACATATGCACGCATGTACATAAATGTGTGCAGTCATTTTATGTCTAATTTACAAAAGTAAAAATAATGATTGTGGAAAACAACTTTATTAAAAAGTTTAATAAGAATATAAGCATAGCAGTCCTCTTTTTTTCAAGTAATGTTTGGCCCCCAACATTCAAAGTTGAAAGAACAGTTACATCCTTTCACAACATAAGATGCTACAGGTACTTGTAAAATACTGTGTGATCAGGTTTGTTCTGTTGAAATTATTAACTCTATGAGAGTAACCTTGCCTTTTTGTCCTTAGATACATATTTTTCATTCATTGGTTCTGAGTTTGAGAAAATTCACGTAGGATGTGTTTTCTGAAGTCTCATACTCTTGAGATTTCACGCACATGATCAGTTTCACTATCTAGAACCTAGGTTGTCTGTTTCTGCCTTGTATTGTTTCCTAGGGTTGACAGAACAAGTTACTACAAACTGTGTGGCTTAAAACAACAGAAATGCATTCTCTTACATTTCTGGAAGCTGGAGGTTTGAAATCCAGGGTGTTGGCAGCGTCAGTCTTCCTTCAGAGACTTGAGGGAAGAATCCATTCCTTGCCTCTTCCAGCCTCTGGTGGCTGTAGGCACTCCTTGGCTTGTGGCTGCACCACTACCTTCTGTGCCTCCGTAGTCACATTGCTTCCTCCTCTTCTCTCAAAACTTCCTCTGCCTCTTTTTGTTTTAATATTTATTCATTTTTGAGAGAGAGAGAGAGAGGGACAGAGCGTGAGCGGGGGAGGGGTAGAGGGGGGAAGACACCGAATCTGAAGCAGGCTCCAGGCTCTGAGCTGTCAGCACAGAGCCCAATGCAGGATTCGAACCCACAGACTATGAGATCATGACTGGAGCTGAAGTTGGATGCTTAACCGACTGAGCCACCCAGGTGCCCCCCTCTGCCTCTTTCTTAAAAGGACACATGTGGGGCGCCTGGGTGGCGCAGTCGGTTAAGCATCCGACTTCAGCCAGGTCACGATCTCGCGGTCCGTGAGTTCGAGCCCCGCATCGGGCTCTGGGCTGATGGCTCAGAGCCTGGAGCCTGCTTCAGATTCTGTGTCTCCCTCTCTCTCTGCCCCTCCCCTGTTCATTCTCTGTCTCTCTCTGTCCCCAAAAAAATAAACGTTGAAAAAAAAAAATTAAAAAAAAAAAAAGGACACATGTGACTGTATTTAGGGTCCCACTGGATAATTCAGAATAAACTCTTTTCAAAATCTTTAACTTAATCACACCTTTTGCCCTGTAAGATAATATTCACAGGTTCTGGGGATTAGGAGGTGAATATCTCTGGGTGGTCATTTTTTAGCCTACCACCACATTCGTCTTTTGATTTGTCTAATAGCTGCAAAATATCTTCATCTGTCAACTTTATTTTGCCACTGTGGCTAGAAAAACTAATTCTGAACTGTGTTCAATGAAAGCTGAGAACAGATTACAAGTATCGTGTTTCTAGTCCTTTTTTATACCTTTTTAAAAGGTGACATAGGGACCACCAAGGTGGCTCAGCTAAGCATCTGACTTAGGCTCAGGTCATGATCTCACAGTTCTTGCATGGTTCGAGCCCTGCGTCTGGCTTTGTGCTGACAGCTTGGAGCCTGGAACCTGCTTCGGATTCTGCCTGTGTCTCTGTCCTCTCTCTCTCAAAAACAAACATTAAAAAAAAAGTTAAAGATGATGTAATACTTTGGATAACACAGTAAGGCAGCTAAACAGTGATTTATTTTACTGTAAACAGTGATGATTTATTTCACTGTGGCATCATCTTTTAGGTTATTCCATCATTCTCTGTTTTCTTATTAATCTTTTTTCTGTAGAAATGAGAATAATTGATGAATAATGAAGAAATAATGCCAGGGTGATAAAATGGCAAAATGCTTCAAGATACAGGAAAAATGCTATCTCAACAATCCCGTAATGTATCTCAGATTTATAAGAGGGTACAATGGGCACATACAGTAATTGCAAAATGTAGTTTTAGTCTATCCTTTAAAATACTAGTAGTTTTTCTGTTTGTTCTCTGGAAGACTTCTAAGAAAGGATAAAAACCTTTATGTGTTGATACTTACAAAGAGGTAGAACTCAGAAAAGGAACCGAAAACTAAAAGTAGATTGGTGGAACCTAAGGGAATGCCGAGGGTTAATCATTGAATTTTTAAAAAATTTCAGGATCCCCAAACCAAGAGACAGTTTCTAGAATTCTTTAAATAACATTCATTAAATCACTCAGTGTCCGTTTAAAATAACAAAGTAATTCTGTGAATACATTTCCAGTTCAATTTGTCTTCCTGTGTTATGTATAATGCTCTTATTATTCTGTCCCAAAACATGTCATCATATTCTGATTTGGTATTATCCACCTGACCCTCAGGCTCATAGAGCAGTTTGTGAAATTAATCAATATTTTAAACATAAATCACTCTGTACAAGAATATATATGCATGTTTCTGGCCAGAAGAACTTTAAATAAATAAACAAAATGCAAAATCTTTAGTGATTTATCCAGGGTGAAAGATCAATGGAAACCTAGGGACCTATTTGCGAATTTTAATTTCAATTCAGCATTCATGAGCCCGGTCAGTAAATCTTTACTAACTGACTTTGGCTGGCTGAG
Organism: Leopardus geoffroyi; assembly: GCF_018350155.1. Classification (NCBI taxonomy): domain Eukaryota; kingdom Metazoa; phylum Chordata; class Mammalia; order Carnivora; family Felidae; genus Leopardus; species Leopardus geoffroyi. Next base: position 56,551,158 of record NC_059338.1, on the reverse strand, counting down.
GGAGACCACAGGCCACAGAAAGGAGGTTTGAGTCGGGGTAGGGGACAAGGTATTCATATACCTGTAGAGAATGTTGTCAGAGCTCTTAAGCTTGATGGAAGAACATTCTTAAATAGGATATGTTATAAAGTATGGAAAGCAGGGATTCACATGTCCAGCAGAGCTCCTTTAGAATAATTCTTTTAACATAGAGGGTAATTGAAAAACAGCTAGTTTTGTCATTCTTATATTTACTAGATGATAGTAAAAAAAATGAAATATGATAAATGACCATGATGTAAATAAGAGTTTTCAAGTATAAACACGAGGTCCCTGAACTTTGCCTAATTTTAATTTTAGATACAGTACCTGTTTATAATGATACACGAACAATGCATTTCAATTCTGGTGCTCTGAAGACGTTGTGTTTCTTGAGTGCCTACCAGGCACTGGCCCTTGTTTATACTGTTTAATCCTTAATACTCCTATGAAGTGTCCTATACTGTACTCCTATTAGTATCACCATTGTACAAATAAGCCAAAATTCAGTTGAATATACTGTCAAGGGTCACCATACTGGAATTTTCAGACATTGCGCACATATTCTGCAGCCTCTTCCTTCGGAACCTATCTGTGTTTTGTATTCCGGAAGCTGACCCTGGGACATACCTGATTAGAACAAAGATGGGCTGCCAACTCCAGAACATTTAATCCATACACTAAATAGGGTTTCGTGGCATGGCTGGACACTAAGAGCTCTGTTTACTGATAACTAGCCAAGGTAAGCCAAGCCAAGTCCTCCCCCTGGAAGTGGAGCTCTGAGAAATTGGAGTGAATTTGATGTGGAGCCACAGCTGGTGGCCATATTGGGCTGTGTGATTGGAAAGCCAAAATGAGAGAATTAAAGAGAATAGCTTTTGATTCTGATGACATGCCTGGGAGATTGCCTCGTGTATCCTACAATAAAACCCACTTTTCACCTGAGCTAGCTTGACTGGGTGTCTGTCCTTTACATCCAAAAAAGGCCTTGACCAGAACAGGTACATACATAGTAAATGGCAAAGGCAGGTTTTGAACCCTGGGTTTTCTCAAATCAAAGCCTTTCAGTTTTTTCATCACATTTCAAGACAGAATCTTGCATCAGGAGCTATACCTGTTTTTGTGTTGCTGTAACTGTAGTACCAGAAGTTACTTCTCTCTTTGAGTTGATCTGGGCAATCATAACAGCAAGGCAGCAAGGCTTTCACAACTGTTAGTGGCTTTTATAATTCATTGATAAATGTGGGCCAATCTCTTTTCCTGATGAAACAAAACAAACAATTTGTGTGGAAAAGGCCAAAGACCATGAACCAATGTATGATAATTTTTCTTTTTGTGTCAAGCTAATACAAAATAAGAGAGATTACCGAGAGAGAGGGGAGGGCCAGAGAGAGAGGGAGGGAGAGAGAACCCCAAACAGGTTCCACACTGTCAGCGCAGAGCCCAACGTGGAGCTCAAACTCACAAACCCTGACACTGTGACCTGAGCTGAAATCAAGAGTCGGCCACTAACTGACTGAGCCACCCACACGCCCCAGAATTACCTTACTTCTAAGACAGGCATTGCGTATCTGCAGAGTTTTTATGTAAATAGATAAAATATCCTAATCAAAGTCTAACAGTCTGTTGTTGCAAAGTGGAGAGAGAACAGCTTAACGCAGGGATTCTCAACTGGGGGCAGTTTTGCCCCTTGGGAGATATTTGGTAACATCTGGAGACATTCTTGGCTATTACAAGTAGTGCTACCAGCAGCTTGTGGGAGAAAGCCAGGATGCTGCTCTGCATCCTACAATGTACAGGACAGCTCCCCCACGACAGAGAGTGATATGGTCCAAGGGGTCAGTGCCAGGACTGAGAAACCTTTCCTAAACCCGGCCTGAAGTTTTTCTGTTCTTACTCGATGCTTGCTTCTTGCCTCACCTAGTATCATTTACATTCGCCTTGGACCCACTGTCCATATCCTTCTTCACCAAAATATTTCTTCCTTTTCTAACCCATTAATCAAGAGGTACAGATTGTCTGCTTTTCACTTCTCTTACTGCTTTACCTCTCCTACATTTTAGCCAGCTGTGTGCTGGAGCCAGGCTGCACCGGTTCACCAGGGCCAACATCATGTATCTCTTCCCAGTTCTGCGTTCAGCTGCGCCACATGGGCAGCCTGAAATTGGCCCTGGTGGTGGTAGTGTTTGTGCGACAGAAATCGACAAACACTGTCCCATCAGGGCTCTCACTGGAGCCCCACTGGAGTTAGTTTGCACTGAGTTAACCTTCAAGCACAGCTTCGGAAAGAGGACGTGAGTGCAGAAGAACGTGCTTACGTTGGGAGGGTCCAAGTGTGGATGTTGTGGAAGTTTCAGCAGCGACAGCCTGGCTTGTCTAACATGTAGGACAAGTGTTCACAAAGTATCACTATCCATATCTTCATTACGTCTTTCCAATTCTGGAGCTTAATTATTGTTTCTAGAACCTCCTTTGAATATCTTCTTTAGTGGAAAACCAATGGACCAATCTGTGTACCTGTCCCCACAGGAAGCGCTTTGACAGGGCGGAAGCAGAGTACGTGACGGCAAAGCTGGAGCTACAGCGCAAGACTGAGATCAAAGAGCAACTCACTGAACACCTCTGTACCATCATACAGCAAAATGAGCTCCGCAAGGCCAAGAAGTTGGAGGAGTTGATGCAACAACTGGATGTGCAAGCTGATGAGGAGACCCTGGAGCTTGAGGTGGAGGTGGAGAGATTGCTTCGCGAACAAGAAGCCGAAGCAGGGAGACAGATGGTTCATCTGGAGAGGCCACCTCAGCCTTCTGGGGAGAATGTGACTTTAGGATTTGCCAAAGAGAACAGAAATCATCGAGACCCAGCCGCTTCTCAAAAGGTAGATGAACGGTGTGAAAATTCCAGTAGCAATCCCCTTCTGAATGCAGACCAAAGTCAAGAAGTTAAAATTACTGTAAAGGACATTTCAGCCGCTGTGACCACATGAAGTGCCAGAGTTTGTACCTTGCGGCTGGTAAACGTCTGTTGTGGATTATGCCGTGAACTCTGATAAAACGGTGTTAACTTTGAATCCGTGGTTAGTTTCAGTAGGACATGTTTGACATTCTGAACCCTCGCATTATGATTATTTGATATATAGGCACACGTTCACCTTGATCCAGGGCCAGGTCCTCCTGGTGCACTCTTAATACCAGGTGGAAACAAACCACCTAAACAGACGGAAGAGGCGCTACAACGATTGAGAGTGTGTTGCACCAGGTAAATCTAGAAGAGTAAGATGGAAGGTGATACTCGACACCTAATCAGACTCCTGTGACTTTTCCTAGGAGAGGTGTTGACGATGAGATACCTGTTTTATGTAGTCCATAAAGACATAAAAATTAGCATGTGAGAGAGACAGAAGGGGAAAAAACTAACAAGAGTAGCATATTGGATTGTCTATTGGATCGTAGTCGAGCTGCAAAACCCAACTTGGAAGCTGCAATTTAACAAAAGGAACCAGACAGCTTCAGTAACATTTTCGTCTTCAGTTCGCCTGTTAAATGGCTTTAACTTACAACCTGAGTTTTGACTAGTTGCTACACACACACACACACACACACACACACACACACACACACACACAAATATACCATTAGCATGCGTAATTTTACTGTTAATGTATTGTCTTTTCTTTAATCAGCACATTGATTAAATTTAGACAATGAAAACATTTCTGTAGTGAGGCTAAAATAATACAGAAAATCTATTACTACTTTTGATTATCAAAAAAAAATTGATATATTTTCTTTCTAAAGTTGTCTGTAAATATGTGTTCTATACGTTGGATATTAATTATCCTGTCATAAAGCATTTAAATTGTCCAAATGGTGATTTTAATAGCCCGTTAATTACTCTCACTTCACTAATACTTGACCCCCACATTGTGCTATATGTGAATATATAAATAAATACTGTTGTTTTGTCACAAAATCTGTGAATTTCACAGTAAATTATGATCTATTTATCAGAAATTCCAAAAGTGCAAATACTAAAGTCTTGAAAAAAACGTATTATAAAAAAGAATAAAGACAAATGTAATATTGTATTTATAATACTGTCGAAAAAGTTGGGGACATCCTATTTTTAAATGAATTTGAGGTTATTCATGTGGATGAGCTGTGTATTTTTATGTTCTGTAATTTGGGTTAAAATTATAGCCTTCCAGTGCTGACTTCTCTGAACAGAAGCATTTACATAGATAGTTGTGTTTTTATTTATGAATGACATTCATAAAAACTAAAAGCATCATTGTCCAATACTCTTATTTTTCTAAGGAATAAACAAGTCTGATACACCCATAACATGGTCTTCTGTTTACTCTTAAAAATGTTCAAGGCTGCCTGGGTGGCTCAGTCAGTTAAGCGTCTGGCTTTAGCTCAAGTCATGATCTCGCAGTCCATGAGTTCAAGACCCACATCTGGCTCTGTGCTGACAGCTCGGAGCCCGGAGCCCGCTTCAGATTCTGTGTCTCCCTGTCTCTCTGCCCCTACCCCACTCATGCTCTATCTCTCAAAAATGAATAAACGTTAAAAAAAATGTTTTTTAATGTTTCCAACAATTTAATATGTATACTGAAGTGTTACATGGCGGTCATGTATTCCGTATCTCCATGTGGTAGATACAGCCATCTACTTTTATATAAGCCTCTGTTAAGGACAGTTCATCATTAATGAGGTTCTGTAACATTCGCTTCATACAGGTAGCCGCAATCTAATTCTCTGTCGAAGTATTTATAAGGTATACAGAAAAAGGAGAACCATGAAATAAATGAATTCGAAGGGACCTCACAGGTCATCTGATCTAATTCTCTCGCTTTACGGAAGAGGAATTTGAGAGCCTGAGATTTCACTTACGGCATGTTGGCCAACTGGCTTCTCTTAACTCAAGTGCTAGTAACGTTGCCATTCTAAAACTCTTGGTGTATCTCTTATATGCATCAGGCCATAAAGTTCACTGCATCCCTCCACTTGAAAATTTTGCTTAATAACCCATTCAGGGATTGTGTTCGTGCTTGCGAAATGCTTTCAAATATGTCTGTAAAAGGTCCGCTGATACCATTATTTTGAAAAAGTTGCCTTGCTCGGCTTTCCCAGGGTGGTATCCGAGTGCTCAGGTGATGATATAAGTGACAAAGTTATATTGCATCAGTTTTGTACGAGGCAGCTGTATCCCATGTGTGAGAGGAGTTTGAGCAAGAGAAGTGGGGGCTCACTGGTATGAGGACCATATGCACCGGCTTTAGTAGGATAGCCCTGATATCTTTTAAAATCATAAAACACATTCAAAAGACTTTTGATATATGGATTCACAAATCCACAAATAATTGTTACTTTCTGCGAAGGAAATTATTGGTTCACAATTACAGCCCTGAGTTTATTGGAGCGCTTTGTCTAGCTGTCCCTCCCTGGTCAAACTCTTCTTCTCTTGCTCCTACTTCTCAAACAGTTCAGGCATAAGCTTACCGGGGCTCTTGATGTGATATGCAATTTAGGAGTTAACTACTTGGGGTTCTGTTGCTTGTTCTGTTTAAAAGATAGCCAACCAATGGTGGTACTTTTTACTCATCATCTTTAAAAATTACACTCAAAAGGGTAAACTTGAATTCCCAAATTTAAGTGTTCGTACACCTTGATGCCCCACTGCTTTCTTTTAAATTTTTATAGGCTTCAGAGAAGCAGAATTTCTTAAAGCACAGTTCTCCTTGCATTTAAAATATAGCGAGAGTTTTTCTCGCTTTTCAAACCTCTGCATAATTCTACTGAATTACAGCAATTGCAGGTGGTAAATCTTTATAGTCATTGAGAGCACAGCTGGTTTCCAAGTCAGATGATAGAAATCTCTGATTGGAATTTCTAGAACGTATTTTATTGCTGGATTGGCATTTGAATTATAGAGTAAAAACTCAGCTATAAACCTTGCTCATTCTTTGTTTGGATTTAGCAACATAGTACTCTCAAAGAGCTTTATCTAAGTATTCAGCAACTTCCTCTTCGAAGACACTGGCACAAAGCGGACTCAAGTTATTCTGACCCAGGCCATTCCCAGTGACCTTTATAAATGATGTTTTGGGTTTTGTATTTCTAAGAAGCCAAGTCAGCATTTTAAAAGACCCTGATAGATATAACTCAGTCTGCCAGACAAGACCTGGGGCCACTCTGGACCCAGGGTAATTATACCCTCTCTCAACATAGATCTACCCCAGGCCTGACTTGAACTGCTCTCTGGAGGAATGAAGCAGGACACTATTCTCCAGTCTGCCTTTACCTTCATGTCAGGCTACTTTTGCAAGCTCCTAATCCCAAACAGCTGTCTTGAAAATGCAACATTATCTCTTCATGCAGTTGATCAAACAACTGCATGTAGCTACATGTATGGACAGAGCTGTGTGAGAGGTGTGTGATCTGTGCCTTTTGTCCTTAAGCTCGTGTAGTCTACTTGAAGGACCCGGATTTACATTCAAAGGCTGATAACAAAACATCATGTCTTCTTGAAGGGGGACAAAATGAGTGGTTGGAACACAACAGGGATGCATGCTCCAGAAGTCCACAATTTTTAGAACATTCCTCATTTTAAATATTCCATCCAGTTGTTTTGCAATCTGTGAATGTATCTAGGACCTGCCGTATCTTTCAGCTTGCCTTTAGCAGTGAGGAGTGAGGCACAACTAAGACAACAAAAAGCCTGTGTTAAACAACATGTACAGATTCTGAGTTAAAAAAAAAAATTGTCACCACCACAACAAGAGTATTAGAAAAAGAGGTTTTTGCATGTTATTGATTTCAAAGAGGGGGCTGCTAGGACTTACCAGTACAAAAAAATCCCAGGTGTTAGAAAAAGTAACTTTACACGCCTTTCTGACAAAGGGTTGATAGCGCCTTGGGACAGTAGCGTGAATGTAAACACTCATGACAGTAACTCAAGGGCTTGCTGAATCAAGGGGCAATAATCACTACCCAAGCCAGAATAAGGTGGCGATGGAACAGCCTCGTGTGGACTCAAGGGTAACTCAACATGGATGCGTGTTCCGAGATCACATATAAGAGGGGTCTTTCCAAGCCAAATGACTCTAGGAGCCTAAAATAGAGCCATAATTAAGCAATAAGACGTGACAGGGAGCACATTTCTCAGTGATTATAGCATGCCTCAAGGGATAAGTCACTAGGCCCAAGGTTCATACGATGAGTGAAATAATAACCCTGCAATGTATAGCATCCCACTGGGAGGGTCGAGGGAGAAGAAGGAAATGAATAATAAGAGTTAGAAGAGTCATCTCATGAGCTGTTATTTCAGTCGTTGGGTTAGACTTCCACGTGCATAGTACACGTGGCCGTTAGTTGTGTCCAGCATCCGTCTTGAAGTTCTGTGTGTGCACCAGAGCCTTCACTTACTTGAAGACCCCACAGAATTATCCACCTTCTCATTTTCTTAGCCAAACACAAACCAGGCAATTAAGTCACAAACTTGAAAGCCCACAGGCATATCCATGGAACTGCAGTCTGGTATAATTATAATGGCAGTTGCCTAGACCTGGCCTTAATAACTGACAAATGGCCAAAGCAGTCACACTGAGTAATTATCAATATCTTGGCTTATTTACCTCATGTGCATTTCCCTCAGAAACTACCAATAGACGTGGCCCCAGTGTCACACAGGTCCAGAAACATCTCTGGTCTTCTAGCCTGAGCTTTCCCTTCCCTCACTGCCGTGCTGCTGGTGGAAGACAGCGAGAATTCTGGAGCTAGTGGCCAACTGCACCCTATACTGTGGTAGAGGCCGGCCTCTACCCAGGAGAATCCAGATACCCACTAGCCGTAGTGGGGTGAAAATTTTCCAAACTGACAGATGCCCTGAAGAGCAAATCTAGGCAGTTGTCTTACTGCCAGATCCCTCTCCATGTTTCTATGATTCTTACTCATCACTTCAGAAGATGGTTAAAAAATCTTCTGACCCAACCTCTGAGAACGAGATTTTTGTGGTTCTTCATGTCTCCCGTGGCACAGGCCCTGGACAGAATTCTGGCCAAACAGTGGTTTATCTTAGATAGCCCAGGTGACCAGTTCTCTCTCTCTCTCTCTCTCTCTCAAAATCTGCTCTTAAGATCTGAAGATAGTGCTACAGACTGAATGTTTGCATCCCTCCAAAATTTGTATGTTGAAACAACCCCCATGTGATAGTTGGGACTTTCGGGTGGTAACTAGGTCATGACGGTAGAGCCCTCACGAATGAGGTTGGTGCCCTTATCAAAGAGACCCCAGAATGTTCCCACGCTCCTTCCACTACGGGAGGACCCAGCAAGAGGGCAGTTGTCTATGAACCAGGAAACAGGTTCTCACCAGACATCCAGTCTGCCAGCACCTTGATCGTGGACTATCCAGCCCCCAGATTGTGAGAAGTAAACCGTTCCTTGTAAATTGCGCAATCCGCACTATTTTGTTACAGCAGCCCAAGCACACTAAGACAACAGTTGTGTCTTGCAGGGGCTAAGTCAGTAAGTCACCTTTCCCAAGAGAGTGTCCCTTTTTAATATAATGAAATATTTTAAAGCAATGCATTTTAGCTTGTGCAATGGAAGCCTTAGCCCCCAGCTGAAGGAATTTCAGGCATCAGAGAGCAGGTGTGAGAATGGGGGTGTATGCCGCTGCCTGGAGAGGGTTGGAGGAGATCCTGCCATCATACTCCACTGCGTGCGCTGAGAAATGAGTCCCTGGAGACTTTATTGCCCGTGGTGTAATAATCTCCATTCGAGGGAAATTACCCCAAGCCGTCCTCCCCTGACTTCCTATTGCTAGTGCAACATGCCCTTTAAGACATGAAACCAAGTCTGCCATTCTAGGCACACAGATCAGTTACTTATGGTGGCATAGTAAACCATCCCATAATTGAGTGTCCTCAAACAGCACCCACTTTTTTGCGTAAGATTCTGTGGGTTAATAATTTGATCTAGGCTGAGCAACTCGCTAATATCGCTGGAGATCTCTCATGCGGCTGAAGTAATTTGGTGGCTTCCCTGGGGCTACAGGGTCTAAGAGAACCCCGCTCACGTTCTGGCAGTTGGTGATGCCCGTCCCCTGGGCCTTTTCTCCAGTTAGTTTCTTATTTGCAAGAGGACTAGCTTGAATTTCTGTTCATGGAGGTGCCAGGGTTTCAAGATGGCAAGAGCAGGGGAGGCTTCTTGGGACCCAGATTCTGCAGTCACATACCTCCCTTCTGCTGCATTCCGCTGAACAAAGCGAGTCACAAGACAAGCCCAGATTCAGGTGGGGGGGAAGTGGACTCTACCTCTTGATGAGAGGAGCAGGAGAGTCACGTCGCGAAGGCACAGTCATCTAGGAACAGGGGGAATCGTGGCGGCCGTCTTCACAGACCGTTGACCAAATTTGCCCCCGCTTGTGATCGTAATTCACATTTGTTCCACACGCAACTTGCACACACCACCTCCCTCAAAAGTCATCCCATAATGGTTTCAGGCATCAGTCCAGGATCTCCTCACCTGATCAAGTGTGAATGAGCCTCCTCAGGTAGAGAATCCTAAGATTCTTTCTCAGTGCTGCCAGCGCGGAGCCTGATGTGGGGCCTGGACTCATGAACAGTGAGATCATGACCAGAGCTGAAATCAAGAGTCGGATGCCTAACAACTTGAGCCCCCCCCCCCCAACCTTGCGCTGCCAGCATTGTTCCTCTTAATCTAAAGACCCGTGAGCTAAAATGGAAAGTTCCCTATTCTCACCGCACCTCCACATGCAAATGGGACAGCGTAGCTTCTGTGGACCTTCTCTTTTGAAAAGAAGAAGAGTGGAGACCAAAGGCATTCTGAAATCCAGCCCGGGGCACATTGCCAGGTCTGTTCCTTCTGGGCCTGAGTTCTGATCTCAGGGGATGGCTCCCTAGTTCAGGGTTCTCCACAGTTCTGGGCTCTGTACTCGGAGATAGCTTTCCCTTTCCCTAAGAAATGACCCACGTTTGCCACTGAACAGCTTTACCAGCCTGCTTCCCATCGGTATTAACTAGAGGGTCCAAAGACCTCTTTTCATTTTTGGAAACTCTCAGTCTCTTTTAGTTCAAACTGACGGTGATTTTTGTCCATTTAACTCTCTTAAAACTGTGTTGGTTCTCTTTGACTCTTACTGGGGTTCACTCATAACTCCAAAGCCACATTTATAATTATTTTTTATGAAAACCTCTATTGACTTTATATCTGTCTTTATATTGTCTTTGTATCTTTGTATCTGACTGAATTTGTCCCCGCCTCCCCCACCACCCCGACAACTTACTTATGTTGAAACCTTAACCTTCAGTGGGACTGTATTTGGAGATAAGGCTTACTTATAAGGAGATAACTAAGGAGAATTGAGGTCACAAGGGTGGGACTAATCCCACAGGATTAGTGTCATAAGAGGCAACAGAGAGCTTGCGACATGCTCCAAATGAAGACACAGCAAGAAGGGAGCCATCTACAAGCCAGGAAGAGAACTCGGGGGCCCTGGGGGCTCAGTTGGTAGAGCATCTAACTCTTGATTTCAGCTCAGGTCATGATCTCATGGTTCATGGGATCAAGCCCCACATTGGACTGTGCACAGACAGTGTGGAGCCTGCTTGGAATTCTCTCTCTCCCCTCCCTCTCTGCCTCTCTCCCGTTCACACGCACACACGTGCACACATGTGCTCCCTCTCTCTCAAAATGAATAAGCATTTAAAAATAAATAAATATATATCATCTAAATCAGGTATGGCTTACAAAAAACTATGCATCTCAAAGGGATAACTCTCATTTTACATATATCATGCCTCAGAAAACAAGACTTTGCAGAAAAATAGTGACTTAAAACAATTATTTTATTTTCTCACCATTCTGCATCAGCAATTTGGACTAGAATCACATGGGCAGTTAGTTCTTTTGCCATTTTATCCACAGAATAGGAAACAAATAAAATGATTGTTGTTTTAGGAGAAGAATTTGGGGGGTAGTTTTTAATGCAGCAATAGATAATTGATATGGCACAGGAGATTGAATCAGGAGCTCTTGTATTTGTATGAGGCAATGAAATACAAGCTGGCCATAAAGGAGGACATCCCCCTTAGGGTGATTAGCAGAAACTCTGTCCCATCTAGGGAGGTGTATGCCATATCTAAAAGATGCTTAAACCATCTGACCAGAGCATCCATTTGGGGAAATATTTAGTGCAGAGCGCAGAGAATTGTGGGTCCAGCTCAAATTGCTACCTGAAAGGAGGCTAAGCTACTTTCTCAGAATTGCCCCTACATGTCTCAGGATCTGGTCCTTGGTTGATATCTGTCTAGGTTGGCATTCTCTAAGTTCTATATGGTACCACTTGTCCATCATGCTCAATTCTTATAGATTACATCTTCAACATCCCTGAGACCAGATGGTGGGAGTCCTCCAGGGCTGACCTTCTTTTGGCTACTTCTACACGTCACTAGGGGCCACAGAAAATACTAGGCTCACCTCTTTTATGACTCTGGGACCATGGAAAACTCTCTGAGGCAACCCACCCCCTTTTGCTCCAGATGTGCCAGAAAGCTTCTCTGGCAATGTGCTGGGTAGAGGGGATCTCTCTGAGGTTTGCCATCTTTTGGATTCTAACTTGGAAATAAGGCACAAGTCTTGTTCTCAGAAGCTGAAAACCCCACATTCATGCCAGGGTTCAGCCTGCTGAGGGGGGCAAGAGTAGAGAGCAAGAGCCGCTTTCGGGGACTCACCAGCATCTAACCCTTTTGCTCTCCTTAGAAGAGCCTCTTGTCTTCCAGCCAGGGGAATTTTTATTTTACGTGGGCAGGAAAAAATTGGCTCAAATTGATCAAATATTCTTCCAAATCTTTTTTGTCTGAAGCCTGAAGCTCAGCCTTTTAAACTCAAAAGCCAAGAATTTGTCTCTTTTGTTCTCTGGTTCTGCTGTGACAACCCTCCCTTGAGGCAAGGAATGACTCATGGTCTAGCTGCCTGGATGGGGGAGGGTCAAGGGTAACAGGAAATCACAAGGAAAAACACATTTGTTAATACATCAAAATATGATCCTGCAACACTAGGATTTCTATTCTCTTATTCTCTGTTAAGTGGAGACAAACCCATCCTTCTCCTTTCTTACAAAGCCTTCTGCATTAGATAGGGTTCTTTGGGATGTAAGTAATAGAAGTCAACTGATTCTTGCCCACCCTCTCTCTGAAAATGAAATGCAGGTGTTGGGAGAGGGGGTGGGGAGGACTGGAGGCAGAGACAGAAATGTAATCACGACTTACGAAGGCACCAAAGTCCTGAATCCCCACCAAAACCATGCCTTCTCTGATTTCTGCTCTTCTTAGCATGTTGGTTTCATTCACTCTACACTTCCTGGCCCCACTATAAGTAGGGTCTAAATTTCAGCTCCTTCTACTATGCAGAGACAGAAGTCTCTCGCTCTGCTACCTAAATTCCAGTGGAAGGGCTACCGATCAGATCATTGTGGCCAATGGTCAAGTACCTGAGGGAGGGCTAGTAGGGAAGGGCAGAATCCCATTTCACAAAAAGGCTGTTGACTACCCACCACCAACGGAGGAGAGGAAAAGTCTTGAAAAAGTGGAAGCTGACCAACAATTCCTTGGATGTCCAGTCTACCATTTGTTGCATGGAGATGATTTCATCCTTATTAGCCTATCTGGGCAGCTTACCTGTACCTATCATGTAGCACTTACCGTAAGTCCTGTTTATTTTATAGCTATTATGGATATATAGCTATTTGATAATGGATCACCAGCAACTTGTGGGCAAGAACTGAATTTCCCCTCCCACAAGAGTGCCCTGCACATAACAGGCATTCAAAAGTATCCATTGAAGGGTCAAGTGAATCAATGAATGGGAATGAAGGAAAGTTCATTAAATCAATAAGCCCCTCGAGTCAATGGATACTATAAAGGGAGAATAACAGGGCATTTATATGGTAGGTATAATTTTGAAAAAATATCCAGATAACTTCTGTTATGTACTATAATTTTCTTTAGGCAGGGAAAGAGTTAAGCAGTTTTGCACCGTGTTCATGGACTTCTGACATGATATAAAACACTACAATTTTGGCTTTTCCATTTTAGCTGACATAGTTTAAGTTGATGAATATTTTGATTTGTGCCAGTCTCAGGCAGTTTTAAATGCTATCCCTGCAGGAGTCAAGAAGTCCAGTCATAATCATAACAATATGCTTGTCAGTCAAAAGCACCGGAAGATTGTTGAGGTGCAAAGAAAGCATTTTCCCCTGAAAGGAAACAGGGCAATTGAAATCACCTACTTTTCAAGGCATTGAAGTCAAAACTGTTACCAGCTTCATGGTGTGAAAATCCAGGTCTCGGCACCCCCTTGGTCAGACTCCAGTATGTCCTGGGGCTCTCCAGCCAAAAAACAAGTTACAGTCCAAAGTTCAGCAGAAATTAGACTAAAGAGAAAGCACAGCGATCAAGCTTGATTTCCCCATCATCATTTGCAGGTCACGATCTCAGCAGGGAACGTATAATGAGTTCCCTTCCATCCCCTCAGTCAACGCACCTTGGAATAGATTTGCAGAGCCAACGAAATCAGAGAATTCATGCAATTACACAAGGTCTAGGCAGAAGAAAGTGATTTCCCCCCCCCCCCCCCCCCGAACAGACTGAGCAAATGATACTTGATAGAATTGACCTAAAGGTTATACCATAGGAGCTATTTGCATTATAGCAGGCAAAATTAAAACATTCACATAAAATTGGGTTCATTAGGAAAAGGGGAAAAGCCAGAAACCCGTGTGGGAGAAAGAAAAGAAGAAACGAACAGCCTGCAGAAACGGATTTCAAAATTGGAGGCAGCCCAGAATTATTCAGATCTTTGGGTATGTTGATGTCAGGACCTTCTCTTTTCAGTGTTAGTGTGACCTTAGCAATTGCAGCTGCTCAACAAATTTGCTCAGCAACACTGCCCCCCCCCCAGGAAAATTAAAAAACAAGTCTGGTACGCCCCTTCTAATTTTGTTGCATTAATAGCAGCTTTTATGTGGAAATGAACTGGTTAAAAAAAAAGTTACTGTAATAGAAAGAACACCTTTCACCCCCAAAGAATTCCATATACCCCATGCTGATATCAAAAGACTCTCCCCATGGGAAAGAGCAATGTGGAAAGCAGAGGGAACAAAAATCTGGTGTTCAGAGTCCGCTGGGAGCTTCAGACAAATATGAAACAATGACTTCATGTAGTAGATAAATTTCTCACATTCTTCAACCAGTTTTATTGGCTACATACTCATGTATCCAGTTGTACGCACACCAAGCCAGCCCAAAGAAGAATCTGAGTGGCTATTAAAAAAATACATCCAGAGTGGAAAGCTAATCATACACTAGCTTTTGTTTCCAGTAATTTACCAATGTTTCTATTAGTTGGTCATTCTTGAAGTCACCTAAAAGCATGCTTGTCCCTTTCACTGACACGGGAATGATATCTTTGCAAAGGTAGACAGCTTTCAGTGGTCATAGAGCAGGAGGGCACATACGGTCATCGCATCCGAGTCTAACCTTCCACATTGTCCACCGTCCTAAGACGCAGCACCGACTCTGGCACACCACAGTGTGGCCCAGCCCTCCCTCCGGCTCGGTCTCCCAGTTCGCGCCTAGAAGAATCGTGCTTTTCAGTGAACCGTTAGCACTCATTGTCCCTACCTGGGCTGTGCACACCCACCCACGTGCCTCTGCACCTTCAGGTGCGGTTTCCCTCCCTTCCTTCCATGTCTAAGCTCTGTCTTGTAGCCTTCAGACTGGGTGCCTCCATGCGACCCTCCTGCACGGCTCCAGCCTTTGCCGGGTTTCTCTCCTCTGGGTTCCTGTCAATTGGTACTTCTCCTGGTTTACCTTACCCTGTTGTATCTCATGATTTCGTTAGTCTCTGAAGGCCATGTAGGATACTAGAAAGTATATAAGCTTTGGACTCAGATAGACTTGGTTGGAGATTGAAGCTCTTTCCCTAACAAACCGTAGTGATTTAACCTCTCTGAAGTTTCATTTTCTCACGGGTAAACTGGAAGTAATAGTATCCAGCTGACAGAGTTCTTGGTAACATCGAATAAAGTCGTCTGCACAAAACGCTTGGTCGCTTACTCTACAAAGTATATCACAGCTCTCTCTTGTTCCCTGTTTAATCTCTGACACCTAGGAAAGTTCCCAGCATAGAGTAGGTGCTCAATTAATGCTTATCAACTGAGTTAATGAACATGTGTAGTAAACATTGACCTTCTTCTATTTTGTTTCTCCACTAGTCTGTAATTCTTGGAGGACGGGGATTATGCGTGTCTTTTCATATACTCACTGCTGAGGAGCTTTGATGAGTGTTTTCTCCTAAGTGCTTGGCCTCTCTATTAACTAGATTAACTCTCAATGGCACATAAAGATCCATTTATCATGGTAATGAGCCCATTTGTCTATGAACTTCAGTGCTACTCCCCACTAATGGAAATAATAGTAATAATAATCTTAGGAAAAAACAAGGGAGCTAGAAGAAGGCATTTGACAAATATGTACATTTATTAACCTCTTCCACCTGCCCAGGATGCTGAGCTATACCAGGAGACTAAAAACTAAAAGTCAAGCTACCAATAATAAAGGTATTGAAGAAGGAAAGGCGGGTGTAAGGGAAAGAGAGAGGGAGGGAGGGAGGAGTGGGGGAAGAGAGAGGAAAGGAAAAAAAGAAGAAAAACAGAAGAAGGGGGAAAAAAAAAGCCGTGAACACATTGTTGTTGCCTCAAGGCTGCATGTTTTATGTTTGTTCCCAGGCCTCTCGTGATCATTCTGGCTCAGGCTGGGAACAACCTCAGAAGAGTTCTAAAATCCCAAAAGGATAGTGGTATTTAAAGTCCAGAAATCTCATAACAGAGTCTCTTCTTCAGAGATCATGCCAAACCACCAAACACCAGCCTCTTCTATCGGAATGAGAAACTAGGTCTGAGATCCTAGAAGATCCCTTCTTGATTGTAACCCAGGGACTTCTCTGTAATTTTTATAATCAACTTGGGCTGTGATGTCATACACAGGAGAGACAGTTTGGAGTAGTTAGGACAGGCTTTCCCTTGGCATAATGGAAACCACATGCATCATTATGGATTTCTAATGCTCCATTGAGGTTGGTACACGTTGCTTTGAAGAAAAGGAAGCCATTTCCAACCACATTTCTCCTGATTTATGCACGAGCCTCAGAAGGTCCAGACAGGTTGGAAATGATTTGGTAACTGGAGAAGTGACGGGGTAAGAAAGTATACTTTGTAAAAGACTGCGAACTTGACTCTCACTTGAAATCCTTGCCTTAGGCGGTGTGTGCACTCGAGAGCTTACATCATGTTAGTAGTTCACATCAGATTGAGAGTGAAAGACTACATAGCTCTGTGAATTAGGGCTGGATCGCTTTGGTAAAAAACATTCTCTAAGTTGGCCAAACATAAATCAGTCCTACAAGGCACCTGTGGTTACAAGCAAGTCTAAAGCCCTTCACCACCATTCCCCCATTCTTATTTCTCTTCTATTCATATTTTTTTCCTAACCAGAAAAGTAGAAAGCAATGAAGATTTTACAAAAACGTGTTTGCAATCAGCCCCCAAAGAGAATAGAAGAGTCCAGAATGACATGCATCCAGAGCACAGGACACAGGGTCAGCCCAGAGCAGACAGAATCTGATTGTGGGTTCTAGAGAGATTTTCAACAGTCAGCAAGGAATGAAGTCCAAGGTTTCAGCATCATGTCTAAGAGCTGGCATCTGCTGTCACCTGGCGGATGGTGTGCCCCTCTCATGCCCAGGGGTGGCGTATTTCCGTGACCACACACATGTGCCTCCCCTTTCTCCTCCTCTCACTCTTTGACCTATAAACCTTCCGGTTCTAGAGAGTCTCATCACCCATCTTTTCAGGTAACTCTTGTTTATCTGTGGAAAATCTTTACACAGATTTTCTTGTTAAACCTTGGGTTTTGCCCTCAGTACATTTCTTCATGATCATGTTATTCTTTATTGCTGCCTTATGAAAAGTTATCTTAGCAAATGCCTTTCTTCGAGTCTCAACAGAGACCATAATAACACAGAAAAAGACACCAGGGTAATTTTGCCCTTTTGCAAATCTTGTAAACTAGTCAAGTAGCCTTGAAACTTTTTGCTCACCAAATCCAGCAGTCATGGAGAAAGATTGTGTATGCCACTGTTTCTAGTCTTTTATCTGTTGTTAAAAGTTGATTTAAATTGTTGGCTCTGGGGCACCTGGGTGTCTCAGTCGGTTAGGCGTCTGACTTTGGCTCAGGTCATGATCTCGTAGGTTTGTGAGTTCGAGCCCTGCTTGGAGCTCTGCACTGACGGTGTAGAGCCTGCTTGGGATTGATTCTCTGTCTCTCCTTCCCTCTCTGTCAACCCCTCCCCCACTTGTGCTGGCTCTCTCTCTCTCCTTCTCTCTCAAAATAAATAAGTAAAGCTAAAAAAAAAATAATAAATTGTTGGCTCTTACCATGTCCTCTGCCATTTGTAAACGTTTTTATGAGTAAACCTTATTTTTATTGTAGGTCATTCATCACAGGTGATTCATTTTTTCACTTGACATATGCTCTTTTAATATTCCATGTCAGCTATTTCTCTAATTAGTTACTGAGTGCTGGGATCTGATGGAAAACAATTATTCTGTTTGTAAGCATCATGTGACCAAGGTACTGCTAAGTGCTTCAAATTTCTTGGGTTCCCTTGGGTCTCACCACCAGTCAGAAAACAGATTATGGCTTCATCTTCAGGGACTTAATTTAGTTTGCATGACATATTTTACTAAGTTTTGCCATCTACTTTAGTAAATAAGTGAGAAGTTTCAATTTGTCAGACTCTTGAATTGAAATATTCCACAAATGTCCGTTTGTTTAAAATGATCACATTTTAAACCAAACTTACAAGAACAAGGCATTCAAGTGCTACGTCTAGCAACATGATGGCCTTTTATTGTCATGTCCACTCTAGTACGTATGATCAGACACATTTTAAAATGAAGAACAGAGGTTCAGAAAAATTAAATAACCCAGCCAAGATCGTAGAGTTCTAGCTCAGGGACTTGGGATTTAAACTCATGTCTGTCTGATTCTAATGCCCCATTACCTCCTCAGTAGATTGTCATGTGAACCAAATAGCGTTTTATAGCTATACAGAACTTCAGAGTTCTACCAGTTAAGATTGACAAAGCAATTACTATTGCCTCTGTTTTATAGCTGAAGATGTAGAGGACCAAGAAGTTAAGTGAGTTATCAAAGACCCCATCCCCTGATTCCTAATACAGTGCTTGTTTCCAAGCACATCCTACTGTCTCCGGAGACTTCCTTCCTGTCTCCACCTTTGCCTCCTCCACCGTCCTCTGTGGTGTTTGTTCGCTCACAGAGGATGATGAGGACGGGGATCATCACATACCAGAGGAGGAAGATTATGCCCTATTATACACACAAAACCTGTGTGTTTTTTTCTATGAAAAATTATATAATTGCTCCCATCGGACGGTTCTACCTGTAGTCTCTTATTTGCCTGATTAACTGGAATATACTCTTCCGGGTAAAAGAAAAAAAAGGAATAAATGTTAGGTCCCAAAATGATATGCTTCAAATAGCTTAGTGCGTAGCCTGAGACCGTCTAGATTTTTCAAGCTAGGAGACAGTTTCAAGAGATTTAATCCACTGCAGTGATCTCCTTTCATAAATTTCATTCTTTGAACATGCCTTTCTACCATATGTCAGGGGCTGTGATACTAGAAACACCTCAATGAAACTCAATCGAAGTTTGATCCCTGGGTTGAATGAAAGAAGGTATAGTGACAGGTGGGGAGGGGATGTGTGAGAGGAGAGGCAGTAATGAACAGCGATGAACACTATCCATTTGTAACTTTTGTGTATACATAATAACATATGTGCGAACATATCACAGTTGAATATCTACTAGAATAAAGCAGTAGTAATAGATCTATTGAACAATAGATCTATTGATCAATAGATCTATTGAATATCATAAGATATTGAACCTTAAATCTCATGTCATGTGTGATAATTTTGACATTTTGTTGCTTTTATTCAGTATTTTTATTTTAAGATTAAAATAATGGTGACCCTTCTAACTACTCAAAGAAAGGGTTAGGAGGAAAAGAAAATCATACAATTCCAAAATAGGAATTTCATGAGCATAGCTGGTACGGACTTTTGAGCTACTGTGGCTGGGTTGTAGGGAATATGTAGGGAAACATTTGTTTCATATCGATCTCCTTGCTGTACAGACACTTAATGCTGTGCAACCAGGTAGGCCCCTCAATTATTCCTGGACTTAGAAATTGTGGGGTGCCTGGGTGGCTCAGTTGGCTAAGCGTCCAGCTTTTGACTTCGGCTCAGGTCATGATCTCACGGTTCATGAGATGGAGCCTTGCATCAGGCTCCGTGCTGACAGCGTGGAGTCTGCTTGGGATTTCTCCCTCTCCCTCTCCCTCTCCCTCTCCCTCTCCCTCTCCCTCCCTCTCTCTCTCTCTCTCAAAAATAAACATCTAAAAAAAGAAATGACATAGATCATTTAAGATTTAAGGGAAGAAGTCGTTTGTTCTGCCTTCATTCTTAGTTAATATCAGCTCTCAAGTACAAGTTCATGGCCGTTGTTTTGTTTTTCCCCATAGTCACTTTTTTTTTTTTAGCTTAATAATCACTAATAATTTCTCAAACATAGTTTGAGAGTATCTGGAAGTTGCCTTTTGTTATAAGTAGAGAGCTTATAATGTGTTCTGGGAGCCCTACCCCAGAACACATTATTTTTTCAAGTGTCTAGTTCTCAATCCCATTTTCCCCAGAGCTATCATTTGAGAAGCATTTAGCTCTGAGTATGCAACATGAAAGTCTTATTTAAGAAGACTTAAATGATGTCGGTGTAACATCTCATGGGTTGATAACTGGGCTTTGGATGCAGGAAACAGATAATGAGGTCAAGCGAATCGTGATACATCCCATTAGCAAATGGCCCTCACCAACTGTCACACTGTGCCCTACAGAAATATGGCAAGGGTACATAGCAAATAGTTATCACAGGGTGGCTAGCTCATGGAGAATGCCGTTAGTCAGTTTTACCCAACAACTGCATTATAAAAGTTGGCTTTGGTCCAGCTTGTATTGCAGAATCTTTCACCCTTCTGTCAATCATCGCCTTTCCCAAATTTCCAAATAGTTCTAAAACTTCTAAGAGGGGCTTCGCAGGTTCTTCTGAACGAGTTCTCAAACCCCCCGTGTACCACCCATCATACTCTCTCCCCTTCTGTATTCCTCTTTAGTGATCTTCCTATGAAGATTCGTCATCACAGCCACGAGGGCTGGGCTGTCTCCTACCCCAGTGGTCCCTTACTCCCCAGTGGTGCCCAGAGTGTCCTGCTGAATTGCTGCTCTGGGGAAGTAGAGAGACTTCTCTTGCCCTTCTGCCCTCAGAGGCGTGTATCTGTGCCACCCTCTGCTACCCGGATCTTAAAGGGGGACTGTCTAGAACTCCCAGTTCCTCGGAGAGATCTCCTAACTTGTGTACCCCTTTCCTAAGATTCAAACAGTGGTCTGTGAGGGTGGTTGAAAAGCCTAGATTTTCCCGACTTCATGCCACGCCCTCGTTTTAGCTCTGGCTCCCTATTGGATCCTGAGGCCAGTGGTAAGGAACCGACAAGGCTTCGCTCGGGGAAGTCAGATGGAGAGAGGAAGAAACAAGGGAGGATAGGAAAGAATAGGAAACCACACGGCACCGGCCAGTGCTTTGGGTCCCCAGTCCACAGTGGGACGGAGACGCAGCGGTGGACAGGAGGCAGGCGCAGCAGGAACTTCGGCAGATGGGCTTTAAGAAACGATGCTCCGAGCAGGCCATGATGGCATGAAGAAGACGAGGGAATTCATCCAGCCAGCTCCTCCCTGTTTCCCTTTCTCATCGGTCGAAGTTCGCCCCGTGGGGTGGGGCTCCCCTCCTTCTGGTTGGCACCGCCTCGGTGGCTGCCGGTCTACCAACGGGTGACGCGTGTGTCGTCTGTGGAGCGCCCGTGGTTATAGGGCTCTATCCAAGTCGGGAGGTCGCGGGCGGAGACACACTCTCTGGCCTCCTTGGAGGCAGCTGAGGGGGTGGCCTGGACGTTCGCAAAGCGGCAGACTGCCCACCCCAGCAGGTGAGCCGGCAAGGCCCGGCTGTGGCAAAGCAAGGCAAGTCAGAGGTGAGGGTCTGGGAAGTGAGAGGCTCCCGGGTAGTCTTGAGAGGTGCTTAGAATGTGCCAGTCGGCCTCCAAGTCCCTCCCCCAACACCTCCATCCTGTTCTTTCCCTAGGGTCCTGCGGGCGTCCCAAGCCCCCCCCCCCGCCCCGGAACTCCGTCCTTCAGTACAAGATTCGGTTGGCTCGGAGGTTTGTGCTACAGAAACACAGTCCATTGAATTTTGACAAAAGTGCCAGGTAGGAATCAGTTATGAGGCCATTGAACATCTCTTTTTAGCAAAGCTAAAGGTGTCAAATGAATTGAGTTTTTAACTGTTTCTCAGGGACTTGTTATATACTTATTTTCAAGGTTGGAAAAAAAAAAAAAGGTCTGTCTGACGTGTTACCTAATCATCAAGATGGCACAATGAAGACTGCGAATATAAATAACCTAGAAAAACGCATTTCCATCCCTAAGACACCTCAGATTCCTTTAAAGAGAAGCAAAGTGGATGGCTAAATGTAAATCAACTCAAATAAAAACCAATACACCCCGAGGGATGGGATTGTTTAGCTCACACAGTGGAATGAAAAGTGGGTTTCGTTTGTTTGGGTCTTTTTCATTTGTTTTATTGATTTGGTTTTAACTCCTCCACAGTTAGGGCTCAAGTGACTTTCTTCTATTATAAATTGCTGGCGGGCTGGGAAAGATTCAGTTTCATTCCGATGTTTGGAGAAATTGATCTTCCTGTTCCATATTCAAAGATAAAAATATCTCCCAGCTAAAGAGATTGTCAATGCCAGGGCCAGGGCCCTTTCCAGGAATTTCCTTCCGGGACTTGGCCATCCAACTTCCGAAATAACAATTGTTTTTCAGCTTTTCTGAAGTCAAAATATTTACCAACAGGGTTTGGTTTTATGACACCGCCTCTCCCTCTTTGGCCTGCTCTGATAGTTACATCAGACTAGCTGACGCTGAGCAGGGGAGAAGCCCCAAGGAAACCGCAGTCAGTGGGCAAAGAGGGAAGGAAGGAGAGAACGAGCAGGAGTGAGGAGAGAGCCCTGACTATTTGACATGCGTATCGGAATTTCAAAACAGGCCATAAGGCCCAGGATCCGAGCAGAGAGGAAATGTGTATCAGATGCAACACCCACACTTTGATCTCTCTTAGAATGTAATTCCTTCTGGCAAAAACTCTTTCTCCTCCATACCCATTACAGAAACTAACTTGTCGTTGCCAATCAATAAGGATAAAACAGTAACGGTAATGTTAACACCTTCCAATGGGCAAACAGCGTTGGGAACGGTGTGCTATCTGGTTTTGGCTGGGTTTCACATTTAAAATGGAATTTGGCAAAATAACTATGGGCCTCTGTCTACCTCCCCGCTCTCCCTTCCAAACACGGTGCATCTTAATAAACTGATGTCTGAGGAATTTGGCGGGGTGCTTAGTGATAGCTTCTCAAGTTAATGTATACGTGGGGCAGAAAAGGCCTTTCTGGAGGATACATCCTGTGTCATTCCCTGATGTATTAACAATTAAACGCCCAGTAATGCTTAGAGCTGGGGTCAAGACGGGATGAGGTGGTGGGGGCGGTGGAGATTACATCATTCCAATATGTTTTTTTCTGACAAGAGTGGCATCCTTCAAAAGGCAGAAAGTACAACCTAGATCCAAAATGTCAGCACCCCTCAAAAAAGAAAGCGGTTTACAACAGGAAAATATTTTCATCTGCGGACTAACCTCAAGACAATCTAATATCTGTTGGCTCTCCCTTTTGTGAAACTATCCTTAGACACAAAGAAGGATTATCCTTTAGTAAGAGCAGATGGCAAAGCACACATTATGTGTCAGGCACTCCACTAGGGGCTTCACAAATATTATTTCTTTTAGCCTTCATTATAACTGTACCTGGTTCTGTTATTATTCCCAGTTTGGGAACGAGCAAAGTATGGGTTAAGAAGACAAAAATTAAGTATCTTGTCTAGGATCATTCATCCTATAAGAGACAACTCCAATAACAGCCAGGAGAACAGACCCCACCTTTGTCTTCGTGGTGGATACTGCCAGATGACCCTTCCAGGGCCAAGGCCTGTAGTCCCTGGTCCCTCTCCAGGGGGAGTGTTGGCCACTAATGGATCACTGTAATACTCTCTCCAGGAGTTGCCCTAGGCTAATGAGAATGGCCTTGCCAAAGGAGTGCCCCCTTCCTGGGAGGCAGCCTGCAATCAAGGACTAATAGTTAAGGGGACCCAAAGGACTGGCCCCCTTGCCTCAGTTGAGAAGAACCGGGGCCAGAACTCCTCCACCGTCTGAGGCCTGTGTTGTGATGCGTCACAACACAACCTCTCTCTGGCAAGTGCTATTTCCTTGACCCCCTTCACCATTGTTGTCCTCAAACGTACCCTCCAATCAACTTTTGCTTCTCCATCTCAGAGTCTATTTTCTGGAAAGTCTGACCTATGATGCCCTTCTGGAATGCATATTAAAATGAGACAACAACAACAAGAAGTTTAATACCAGGACACAAGAGGAACAAAAAGAAAACAAACAAAACTGCCTCGTCATTTCAATATAGTGGTTCTAGTATTCAACATAGGGATATCTAGAAGTGATCCTCTCATTCCAGGTAGAGTTTCATAAATCATAGGATTTTATTCTTTTCAGAATCAACATGAATGTTAAGGAGTCTTTCTCGCCCATCCCACCCCCTTCCAGCTGCATATCACAATTCAAAAAATAAATGAGGCTTAAGTAACAGACTTGGCCATGATCACCCAGCTATTTGGTAGATTAGGACCCCATGCTGAATCCAAGACCTCACTGTATACAACACAGCCAAGGTCGTACTTAACTTCTAATTTGAGTTTTTTTAAATGCTTTTATAGTACATATTATGTGCAAGAAAGTACTTATTTCAGAGATGCTTGGTTCTCTCATCCCGATTTTATTTATTTTTTATTTTTTTTATTATATGAAATTTATTGTCAAATTAGTTTCCATACAACACCCAGTGCTCATCTCAAAAGATCTCATCCCAATTTTAGAGTTAATGGTCGATAACTGTTATCTTAAAGTAATAAAGCAACTGTTAATATCGTGAAAGCAAACATTATTTATTCTTGCTTCAACTGGATCATAATCGATTCTATTTACTTTATATTTTAACCACAAAGTGACTTTTGTGTAATTCACACAGTTTTAAGGAACGCATTTTCCCTCTCTCTCTCTCTCTCTGCCATCCTTTACTAATTTGAATTTGAATTTCACTATATTACGTGATGAATTGTTTATTTTCCTTAAAAAGTGTGCCTTCTAGGGCTCTGAGAGTTCTTTTTTCCTTCAGTTAGCTTAGTTTTCAAATGAGGGTCTTGGAAATGGAAAGAAGTTTCTGTTGCAGAATGGAAACGTTGCCCCTCCATGCTTCTGACCCACTCCCCCCTCCACACGCGCATGTGAGCACACGCACACACACAACCCGCCTCCTCCATCAAGAGTTAAAGGACCGTGGCCTTTAGTTTCATGGGATGGATTAGCATCGCTGGGCTTCGAGCAGGGAGAAAGGACTTTCCAAGCTGTTACACGCTGGACGTGTTGAGAGTGCATGGTTATGTAACACCATATTTTTTAATACAACTGACAGTCTGTCTTGAGATTTAAGTGTTTTTTGACAGTTTTTATGCACCTGTTAATTCAAAGCTCTTAACATATGCCAGTTAAAAAGAGCCAGGCACTAAAACATCTAGCTTTAGAGGCTAAATATGGCTCAGCTGCAATCGCAGGCAGGCAGGCAGGCGGCAGGCAGGCAGGAAGGCTGACGGGAACCATTCCTTCCTCCAAGATGGAAATCAGCTGTAGCCTCCTCTCTGTGACCTGCACAGACTATTTCTAGGCGGGGTGGTTGGAAACACCATTTGAATTCTCGGGGAGCAGTTATCAGAGCCGACTCAGGTCTTCAACACGATTGGTTACCCTGGATAACGTTCTGTTGTGTTTAGCTGGACACCTCATTATACATGTTCAAGTGAGCATCCTTACACCTGGAGTCTGTTTAGTATAGCCCCCCACTCGTCTTCTCCACATCACCCCTCAGTATCCATCTGCCCACGCCCAGCAAAACTGGGTACAAATGCCTGAATTTTTCCGTGGCTAACTTCATGAGTCTGAAGGGCGAAGTCCATGCATTCCCCTGTAACACAAAGAGCAGTATTTCTGGTGTAAATAAAGATTCTGTCAACCTTAAACAAGGGTGGATAAGGGATAGTCACTTTACCAATAGCCATGCCCCAGTCCCTCAATGCATACAAAATAACTTTTATACTCAAAGCGCTAAAGCAGCATAGATTGGAAGAAAAATAAGCTTTTGCTTTTACTGTTCTCTGAGACTATATGGGGCAAGGTGTGGATTTGATACATTTCAAACATCTGGTACATTCCAGGCTTGAGGGTACAGAACAACGTTGTGCAATAGAAATATAATGTCCGCTGTAAATGTAAATCTATACATATGGAATTTAACATTTTCTAGTAGACATGCTTTAAAAAGTAAAAAAAAAAGTGAAAATAATTTTAATAAAGTAATTATTCATATCCAAAATATTATCATTTCAACATATAATCAATTAATAAATAATTATGTTATTTTTCAAAAGTATTATTATTATTGCTGTTTTTAGGCATGAGGTCTTTGAAATACAGTGTATATTTTGCATTTACATCTCAGTTTGGATTAGCCACATTTCAGATTATTTTTAATTTTTTTAACATTTACTCATTTTTGAGAGTGAGAGAGACAGAGTGTGAACAAGGGAGGGGCAGAGAGAGAGAGGGAGACACAGAATCTGAAGCGGGCTCCAGGCTCCGAGCTGTCAGCACAGAGCCCAACCTGGGGCTCGAACTCACTATTATGAGATCATGACCTGAGCCGAAGTCGGACCTCAACTGACTGAGCCACCCAGAAGTCCCTCAGATTCTTAATAGCCAGATGCAGCCAGCACAGTCCTAAAATGTTGGTCACGAAAATGTTCCAACAAATGAAACATAACACTTGGTGACCTTGGGGAATATTTCTAAAAACTGGATAATGGCCAGGGGACCTGTAGAGAATTCAACAGCTTCTTCTCTTGTCTACTCCCACTTACGGCACATTTCTTTGCATATAATTGTTTAAGTGTCCCTCTCGGCTTCACAGTGACAACCATCAGATTCCAATTAAAGATTCATAGAAAAACACAACCATCAAGAAATGGAATGAGTTGCCTAGATGGCAAAGTGAATTTCATGTCATCAGAGTATTCGAGTAGAGTCTAAAAGATGATGTGCGCCGATGCATGTTGAAGTTCCGTACTGTGTTGTCCGGTAGCCATGAGGCAGCATAGATAGCAGTCGAGAGCTTAGAATTCAGAGCCAGATAGAACCGGGTTCGCATCTCATCTCACGCTATTTGTGTGGTGGCAAACATCTTTACCCGTCTTGAGCTTCCACTCTCCCATTTGCAAACTATGAAAAACGACTTTGTAAACTTGTTATGTGAAATAAATGAAAACATATATCTATAGCTCTCAGCACAACATTCAAAAATAGGATTATGATTACTACAGCATGAGAAAACTGTCTATAGATACTTGGCACAAAGGCAGATTATACAGCAGATTCAGCATTTGGTCATCATGTCTTCTTTAACTTCTCCAACCGTGGTGGTCTATGATGGCATAACAAGGGCATCAGTTATTAAGGAGAGATGAGTACTGGACCTTAGAATGATTTGCGACAAAATGGCTCCCCTTGAAATTGCTGTTCTGTTTTATTTTTAGGGGAGAAGAAAGAACTAACTAACTTCCATTGAGTGTTGAGGTTATTTCCTCTGTTTTGTTTGTCTGTTTTAACATACCAAGCACTTTCTGTATCTTACCTTAAAAATCCCATGAGGTCGTGTTCACTTTAGGGATGAGGTGTTGAGGATCAGAGAAGTCAGGGGTCACACAGTTAATATTGCATAGTTAATGTGTGAATCCAGACCTGTCTGACTTTAAAACTCAAGCTATTTCCAAGGCATGGGAGTGGCCAGATTTGAGTTTCAATTGTTTGAAACTTTCAATCAATAGTAGAAAGTGATAGAAACAATATTTCAATTAATATTAACATACCAACATTCTGGCTTCTTCTTTGACTGTGGTTAAAATGATTAAAATACATGTGCCTTAGCTACCACTATCTACCCCAGAAAGGGAGTTAGTGCTGTACCTGGGAATCGTTACCATTATCCACATCAGTCTGCTTGGATTTCATCTTTTTCTGTACTACTGAAAGGTTTACCCCTTGGAAGAGCTCACCTCTGATGTAAAAAATGCTAGAAATTGGGACACATAAGGTAGAATAGATATTCCAAGAGATTCCTCTCAAAGTCACAGGGAACTTGCATGTTATCATACAAATGGTCTCAGGGCAACCTGAGGTCACCTACACACTTCTCTAGAGTGACTTCTCCAGAGTGTCTATCCTGACACAACTTAGTGAAGTTTGGTTGGGGAGGGGGGTGGGGGGTGAGGGGAAGTAAAGTGGCAAGGGAGAAGGACAGAACAAGGCTGATTGAATGCTACTCTTTTGGACAAAATCATTTATAATAAGTCACTGGCAGTGCCTTTTGACGATGTCAGTCACAGAAGAAAAGTCCCTGGCAGGTGTTTGGAGGGTGTTTGCTTCACCAACTCTAGTCTTTGTAGCCTTGCAGAGAGGGGCCACGTAGGAATGTCCACACTGTTTCCTGGCTTTCAGAACTGTCACAACCCCCCCCCCCCACCACCATGCTTTGATCATGGGACAGAGGGGAATAATCCAGTTCAAACTGCATTTGTATTTCTTACCTAAAAGGTATTCAATTAGGTTTAAACAAACTTCCATGTTTCCCTTAGGTTTTCTCATTGCAGAACGACTGTTTCTACAAATTATATATGTAATTACCCCTTCTGGTCAAAGGTGAGAGGGAAATTAGCATCACAATGGCAAGTTTTCTCTCTGGGTGTAGCCAGCTCCCACAGTTCCACGGGTGATTTGAGTGTGTTAAGCCTCCGTTTACAAGCAGGAGAGCGCAGCAGAGCCCATGAGGACAGCATTAAAAATTTCTAATCATAGACAAGCATTTCAGACATTCGTTACCACACGAGCCATCAGTGGATTAGATCTAATAAGCCAAATATGTGCAGACCACAGCCCTGGGGCTGCTTAGACTATTCAAAGTAATACAGAATCAAAATTGGCCCACGTTGCAACCTGCCTCCTTTTGAAACAAACCAGGGGTCCTCTATTTCCTCAGAAGGGGGTGTTAGGAAATTAGTTGAAAGACAGTGAGCCCAGACATTTGGGGTTTAGTACTCTGTTTATTCAGAGACCGTAGGAAGCGATCTAGTGATTCAGCGCAAGAAAACATGCCTAAAAACTATATGAAGTCGGAGGAGGTGGGCTTTTTGAGGGGAGATAGGGGTGCCCTCTGTACTATTCTGAACGAAGGAAAATAGCTCATCTTTTTCAGTAAAAAGAAATTACAAACTATGCTTCCAGAAACAAAAATGAAAAACCACACATACACATACACAAACACGAAATTCTGAGATAGATGCCAAGTACTGCTCCAAAACCATGTGAATTTTTTTCTCGTGCATTTGTCAGCCTGACTCCAAACCATTTTATTCTTTCCTCATTTCCCCTCTCTGTTCAGTCTGTTTTTAGTTAGTTGCTTCTTGGCATAGCTTCCGTTGGAGCTGAGAGGGCCTGCTCTTTCTTCTCCCCCACCCTTTCTTTTTCTTTTCTTTCCTTTTAAAACTTTTTTTTTTTTAGTGTTTTCAGTGTTCTTCTTTGGCGTTCTTTCTTCTGGGCTCTGCAGTGACTCTGCAAAAATTGCTAAGACCAGAGCAAACCTGAGGCGTGCCTCTGGAGCCCACCCCGTCTGCTCCCATCAGGCCTTCACGCCACATGTAAAGAGCAGACTCAAGGAGTGGCCTGGGAACATGTTCACGAATGCAATTTCGTGTTGCCTGTGATCCACTTCTCTGGGAGGGTTTGTACCTCTCCCTACACTTTCCCCTGTGAGCAGACTTGCCCAATGCCGCCATTTTGTGTGGAGAACCTCCTTCAGAGGAATCTTCCCAGCTGCTGCTAAGAGCTAGTTTTTTGAGACCCAGAGAGTAGAGGTTACTATATTCATTTGTTTACAGATTGCTTGGGGAGCTGGAGTGGATTTAGCTCGTGTGATTGTTTCCATCAATGTGCGATCAGACTGGAAAGGACATTTAACATCAAAATACGCTCCTAAGTGTGCTTCAGATCGGGCATGTTAATCAAAAATAAAATAAAAGGCCAATCAATTCCTTTAACAAATTGAGTTAACTTGAACTTGCTTTGTGGTTTAATATGACAGTAGAATCAGACTTTTTGCTCCTGTTAGACCCTGCCCAAGTTCATGGACATTCTGTGTCTTTGAAAGACTTACCTGTGAAAAATGAAGCCCACTCTGTTTTCAGGTAAAATTTGAAATAAGATTCTTTTTCTTTTACTCTATCAGGAGCACTTCTCAAAAGGACATAGAAACACAGAAGCATTTATCGATGATGTGCCTAGGGTTTATGAGCAAAATTTAAATATCCATTGTGTAGAGGACTTTTAAAAATAGTCGTGTTAATTTCAGAAAACAAAACTAAAGGCATTAATATACACAAGCGCAAAGACCAATGTGGGAGAAAATCACCTGAGGTGTAAGAAGAGAGATGTGAACGGGAATGATTTGGCTTGGCTAACTGCAAGGCAAGGTGGTCAGACCTTCCCCTCTTTAAGTATGTAGCCTGGGGGTTGTCATTTCAACCACTCCTGCAACTGCTCTGCTGAGTTCTTTTGAAATATCCCGTATCTACAGATGATAAGAACCCACAGCCAACAGGGAACAGAGCCTGTGGCCATGTCTACATGATGCCAAACACTTGGGTAAAAACTGAAACCATTAGTTCAGTGCCTTGATGATTTTCAGACACTCAGTGCTGTAGCCTTATAAAAGGAAACAATTCAGATTTTTTTAGTTTTCATTCTGATACAGTCAATGGCTACAATCAATGGCTAGATAAGTATATGTTTTCTCCACCAAAAAAAAAAAATAGTTTAAAAAATATATATATATTTGTGTGTATATATGTACACACACACACAACATAGGTAATACAAAAAAAATAAAAAATAGAGACACACACACACACACACAAAAACAGTTCAGTCACGATGCCATGGTCACCTATGTGTCTCTTTTATACACAAACACATAAACACACACAAGTACATACACACTCAAGCACCAATTAAAAAAAATCCAGTTAGGCCAGATTTCCCTCTCTGTCTTTTGTTATTTGATATGATATTATCTTAATCTTACTCGTCCGTAAGCCTGACAACTCCTACGAGAGTAAAACTTTGCAGAAGTATATGATTTCTCTTTGTAAATCTGCAAACCATTTTTCCTTCTATTACTTGAAATATTGTCACTGTGGTTTCAGTTATGTGCAGAGTATGTTTTAAAAGCACTGCTCAAGCCCAGAGTGCTCTGGACTTGTCTGTTATTTTAGTGATCGTATGGTTGCTGAAAATATAAGATAATTTATGTGCAAAAAATTTCCAGCTTCAGTTTCTAAAATTTACTTAACATTTTTTCAACAGAAATGAAAATTGTATCTGAAGAGCACAATTAATAACCTTACATTAAGGGATTTCAGATCAAGATGATGAGAATAAATGTTTCGTGTTTTAGTAGCATAAAATATTTGCCAACAAACTTACCTGAATGGATATTGATTAGGAGATGGAGAGATGAGGGCGTGCATTCAAGGTGAAGAACTACTTTACAGTCGACTTACTTAAAATGGATTTTTAATGATTTCTAAAATATTTTCTTAAAAAAATGGGAAGAAAATGTTTCAACTATTTGATAAAAGCTGCTTTCAAGAGGCACACAGTATACTACTGACATTTTCCCTGAGCCTGGATTTCTCCAGAAATTCTCCTGGCTATAAGGCATATTCATAAACACCAGACCCGTAGAGACATACTTGTCACACCCAATCTTGCTGTCTTCCTAGTTGTTCACTTTACAGAAGTATTTCCTCTTCCTAGTTCCTCAATTTTTAAATGCAACTGCCTCTAGGTAATAAACACATGAAATGATATTCATTTCCAAGATATTAAATGTCATAGCGGAGGTCATTTTAAGATTAGAAAGAATCAGTGTTTTCAAAACAATGCACTTGAATTATCTGTGCAAAGACATACATGCGTTTAAATAAGGTTGTAAATTTGCAGGATTATCTATAAAGTTATAAATTACAGTGTTTGTGAAAACTCTTGACATGGGCACTGAGAAACCATATAATTAAATAAAAATTGAAAGCCTTTGAACATGTCTAGATTAGTATAAATGGCTTCACAGACACAGATTTCATGTTTTCATTTTCATGGCAATAAAGTATTTTGTTTATGTACATGCACTTTAAAACCCTACTTAGAAAGCATGGCATATATGGCATTTATGCACATGTTTACCATATATTTAAAGACGGATTTTAATGAGCCATGGCTGGAAATCCATAAAGGTTTGCATGTCAACACTGGATCCATTGTAGAAAATACTTTCCTTTCTCTATTTCATTTCTAAAAATATGAAATGTTTGGAGAGGTTGGAGAATAAGAGGAAAGAAGTGCTCTGAATAAACATACAGATTCTGAAAGTGGGCTTTCTTTTTTTTCTTTCTTGCTTTCTCTCTCTTTCTCTCCTTTCTTTCTTCCTTCTTGTTTCTTCCTATTGAGAACAAGAATAGATCAATCCGTGCGGAGGTGAAATTACACAGAAATTGAGGAATAGGATGTGGCGTCACGGCAGTGATAATATAGAGATGCTGTTAGCTCTGTGCTCCTCAAATGCTTCTGGGCCTTTAGAACGCCCTCAGCATATTTGCTGGGACAGATAAACTTTTGAAAGTCCCTGTTTGTCAGAATATCAAAATTTAGAGCTTTGTGATTTTTTTGAACAAGGAAATGTGGAGTAGTTGCAAAGCAAATACTATCACAGAAAACGGACACATAAAAAACAAAAATCAGAAAGGAAGAAAGAAAGGAGTTATAAAATGAGAACAATAATATGGAAATAAAGGGAGAAATAACTTTGGGGAAGGGCAAAGACGATGAAGTTAAAAACAGAATTGAAAGGCTCTGGTAAAAGAGTCCAACATAAGTGTAAAAACAGGGGAGCACAGTGAACATGCAAATATGCCCTTTGCAAACCCCAGTTATGCAGGCTTTTCTACTGCCACACAAAAGTGTGTTTTTCGGGAAAATTGGTTACAGCAGTGACCATGCCTTCTAATAGCCGCAAGTAGAAATAAGGCAGTAAGTGTGGAGGGGCCTCCGCAGAGCTGCGTTCTCTACCTTTCCAATCCCCTGCCCGTCCTGCGCCTGACCATATGGAATCCATCTCATCCAAGGACATAGACGAGAAGAGGGGTTTGAGGAAACCAGGGCTGCTGCTGGCTGTTTTAACGGCATGCCACAGGAAAGTTTTATTTCCAATTGATTGGTTACAAATCAGATAAATATCGCTTCTAATGAAAGCAGCTTTGAACTGCTGGAAATGTTATCTATAGGAGTCTGGGGTTTATCAGAAGTCAAATGTAGCTTTAATCACATCAACATGCTAATTACAGGCAAACAATAAAAGCTTTAAGAAATGATTGTGCAGGTTTTATTACTATTGACAGTCACCAAGGTATATTTATTTCGGGAGGTAATTGTCAGAAGACTTTCTCCAGAAAGACTTGTTTGTATAATTAAGCCCGTGTTATGCAAGCTTATCTGCTGATCGGCTCCTGCTAGTTATGGAGCTCCCCCAATGCCTCAGAACACAGAAGCGATTAAAACAGAAAGGCTCAGGGAGAGGGTTTTTCAGTAGTTCATTTGTAAGGGATAAAAAAAAATAAAGGCCTAATGTGCTCTGAAAAAAACAGAATGTACTAGAGTGAGAAATGTGATCAGTCACTAAAAACTAAAGGAATAAAAACAATAAGGGTAATTGAAAACTTTTCATGACCAGTGATGTAAGAACAGGAAAAAATTAGAATGGAGGGTGTATATTTCCATTTGGAGTAGAAGCTGGGGGGCGGGAGGGGGGGGCAGAAATTTTCTCTTTATATACAAAATATTCCATGAAATGGGGCCTTCCAACCTAAAAACTATATGGGATGCGAATGAGACGGAATAGAAAATAGCAATAAATGGCTACATAGACCCCAGCACCACTGGATTTATTATTTTACTGTGGAGTTTTTACATAATTCCCCAAAGTGCCTAATTGAAAAATAAGAGCCTGAAAGTTTGATAACATCATTTCAAATCTACACAAACACACATGCTTTTCCATCCAAATAAACAACAAAGGCACACTTACAGTTGCCGCCCTGAGCATTTTTTTTTTTTTTTTTTAGGCTAGGACACCTGAAATGTATTTTTTTTTTAAATATTTCCATCTTATTTTTAATGACAAACTGCATTGTGACTGGACTAGAGGAAAAAAATAAACCTTTCAAACTATAAACTATTTTTTGTGCCATAAAGAATCATTCAACTCTAAAAAGGAAAAACCCTAATTTAAAAAATATCATTATTATATTGAAAGGTGTTGGGCTGGGTTTAATTCTTTCCATTCCCAAATATTGGCCTCAGTTCAGTTTCCATTTCATTCAAAGCAATTAAAAATGTGGCAAATCCTTGATCAATTTTCTTACCCTTAAACAGGGTCAGTTCTGAAGTTGTTGTCACATTTTAATGGGTTCAGAGTCAGTTTATGCAAGAGACAATCAAATGTTTGCTTTTAAAAGCCCTATAAAAAGTAAGAGCTTTTAACCTTTTGAATGCATTAATAAAATGCTAATGACATCATGGCCAAGACCACATTTGGAGGTTCCCCAAAACTCCAAATGACCGTTGTGAAAACAGAATTTTAATCAAATGATCTGTTATTTTAATGGCCACTTACAAAACAGAAGATTTATTGAGAAGCATAAAGTTTGTTTGAAGGCAAAGCTTTTAAGAATTACCTTCTTCTGGGTTTTTTCCCCCCCAGTTCCTTGCAACATAATACTACCAAATATTTGTGAATTGTGACTCAAGTCTGCAGAATTATTTCTAGCAGAAAATAAAAAAGAGGCTGGAAAGCAAAAAAGTGGTGCCAATTTGTCTGCCCAGGCTCTGATTATTGGATGCAGAATTTTTTTTTTTTCTTTCAGGGGAGAAGGATTTGGTGGGAATGTTTCTCCCTTCAGGGTGAGATATCTGATATCCATCCTGAGACCAATCATAAGGCTAAACTTTCATGCAAAACTGCACAAGGGGAAAAAATTAAGTCTTTGGGTAAAATTCTCATCTAAATTTGCAGCAGATCTCTCATTTCCGCTGGGCAATTATGGCGCTTTTTGCCATTTCTGATTGCAAGACACGTTGATTTTTTTTTTTTTTAAGTTATTTCTGATAACTGGAGAACCTTAGGTCCCTAACCCCCTCCCCCAACTCTTCTTCCTCTCTTTTGAATCTCTGTTCCTCATTTCTGTCTCTCCTGTCTAGAAGTGCTATCCAGTGACCCCTGGTGCTGATTAAAGTTTCTCGGGTGACCCCTGAATGCATTTTATTACACTGGCTGGTCATAAAACCTGCCTAAACTGCTGGCTTATCCAAACTCCTGCCTCTTCTGTGGAAAGCCCCACAGTCAGCCCAACCTCAGGCAGGGAAAATCCAAACAAGCACACCAAGGAAGGGCAGAGAGAGCTTGACACAGACTTTGTCAATACCAGGGAGCCGCCCAGCAGAGGGGAAGGAACAGCTTAGAAAGAAGACAGACACTCGCAAGGCCTCTGGAGGAAATCCACTCGATACCAGTGTAGGTGGGCCACAGGGAATGGCAAAGGAAAGAGGGAAACATTAAAACCCTTTGGTGTTTTGTTCTTTTTCTAAAATGATATACAGCACTGAAAGGGCTTACAAGGTGAAAGCAAGACACAAATAGCATAGGTTAGCATAAGGCATCTCTGAAAACATCGTCCTCCTAAAATGAATCCCAGGAAGACATTTATTCAACTTTTGGAAAGGAACATGAATTGGCTAGAAAGCTTTTTTTTTTTTTTTTTTTATTTAAAAAAAAAAATTTTTTAACGTTTTATTTTATTTTTGAGACAGAGAGAGACAGAGTATGAACAGGGGAGGGGCAGAGAGAGAGGGAGACACAGAATCCGAAATGGGCTCCAGGCTCTGAGCTGTCAGCACAGAGCCCGACGCGGGGCTAGAACCCACAGACTGTGAGATCATGGCCCGAGCTGAAGTCGGACGCTCAACCGACTGAGCCACCCAGGCACCCTGGCTAGAAAGCTTTTAATATGTATATACCTACTCTAGGTAAAAATAGGTATTATTATATTTACATGGTTTAGGAAGAACTAACTTACACTTAGGCTCAGT
This sequence comes from Leopardus geoffroyi, assembly GCF_018350155.1. Classification (NCBI taxonomy): domain Eukaryota; kingdom Metazoa; phylum Chordata; class Mammalia; order Carnivora; family Felidae; genus Leopardus; species Leopardus geoffroyi. The sequence goes on along the minus strand of NC_059338.1, from coordinate 56,515,385 downwards.
TTAGCTGGTGTGTGTGTGTGTGTTTTCTGGGCTGCCTGGAGGTGAAGGAAGACAATCTGTAATATCCACAGTCCTGTGTGGTTGACATTTCTGTGGCAGAGACAAGGCATGGCAATTACTGGTAGGAGAGGCCAGAGTTCTCTCGTGCTAAACCTGAATGTGCACATGTGTGTGTGTGTGTGTGAAATCCAATTTAGCATTTGGAAATAAAAAATGTTTTCAATTCCGTTCCCATTTGCAAAGTCTGAAAATAAATCGGCAAGGTTTGTTCTGATCCTCGAGCCAGAGAAGACAGTCTGGAAATGAGCTGAGAGACGTCCATCTTCAGTTTGTCGAGGAGGAAATTGAGGTGCCTCACGGGCAACAGGATGAAGACCTGGCCCCTGGCAGTTGTCCAGCTAGCCACAGAGGAGAGCCACAGGGGAGGGCCACAGAGGAGAGCCGCAGAGGCAGGAGAAGCACACAGTTTTCCCACTGGTCAGGCCCCCATTTCAGCAACACTCAAGCTGGATTAGGGTCAGAGTCTGTTCGGAGCCCTTGGTGCTCCTAACATCCAAATGACAGACTCCCAAATTGCTGAGCAGTTTTTCCAGTACTGCAGTGGTCCACAGCTTTGGTCATTGTCATACCGGCCAAATCCTTAAGAAGGCAAAATCAGGGGCCTGAAGTGAATCATTGATGACTATTTAATGGTATCTGGTGGTTAAAAAGCAATTGGTGACAGTTACTCCTGAAATTACTTCTTTTGCGCCTGTGTTTTTTTTTTAACCCTTAGAAAACTTGCTGCATTCTTCTCCCTCTTGCTAAAATAAAATAATACAAAACAACCATGAGTTCAACTCCACTATGGATCACAAGTGGCCCCTTTTACCTGTGTATTCTTTTAACGTAAGCCACTAAGCAAGTCAAGCATTCCCTCCAAAACTGTCAGTGGAAGCTGGTGACTTTGTCGATTATCTTTAACAAACTGGTGAGTTATGCTCCGTTTATTTCAGCCTTGACCTGATTTAATTCATTCAGAGATTCTTCATAACGGACGATAAATCTGGTAACCAATGACAGCATTTTTTTTCATACGCAGCCTGCATTGCACAGGGAGCAGGACTTTGATGTGCTGCTGTCCCTGCTGTTGACTGTGCATCCACGGCACATGGTGATTTACAGATGTCAACACTTTACTTCTTACTATAACCATATGAAGTACATTTAGCTATTTCTGGTTTGTAGATGAGGAAACTAGGGCTTAGAGAAGTTAGGTAATGGCCCAAGTTCCCAAGCTAGTAAGTGACAGAGTCAGGAATGCCTCTCGGTTCCAATTCAGTCCTTAACCAGCATCTCTTAACTTTGCCAAGTCCCAAACATAATACCTAGAAAGAAGAGATCTCAAGTACAGCTGGTTGCTTATCCTATCAGTTGAGCATCCGACTTCGGCTCAGGTCATGATCTCATGGTTCGTGAGTTCAAAGCCCCACATCGGGCTCTCTGCTGTCAGTGCAGAGCCCGCTTCAGAGATGGGGACAGAGGTGTCCCCCTCTCTCTGCTCCTTCCCTGCTTGTGCTCTCTTAAAATAAATAAAACATTTAAAAAAAAGACTTCCTGGGTAAACTAGCTTATTCTCCAGTTGATAAATCTATTTCTTACCCTCCTTTTCTTGGTGGAATATAAATTTCTTTTAAATTCTATATATTTTAGTTGATTACATGCAGTATGTCTTCTTAAAGCAAATGATATGTTTTTCTTTAAACAGTGGAGAGTTTAGTAGTTTAAAAAAAGAAAAAGTTTGTTCCATGCCTTTAGACAGAGGCTTTAAGATAGGAAAGTAGGTTCCAGAAGTGCCAAGTACTAGATAGGTTTTGGGGTTGAAGCTGAAGCAGGGAAACAAAGGGTAGGTAAGTCAAAAGCAGTTGTCAGCCTTCTAATTTTTGTTATTTCTGATTAAAACTTTGCTATCATTCTTATCTTTTTTCTCTTTTTGTAACGTGTTTTCTTTGACTACTTGCAAGAATTTTCTCTTTATTGATTTTAAGAAATTTTATTCTGATGTTCTTTGGTGTCATGATCCTCATACTTTTGTTCTTATTTCGGATTCTTTCCATTCCTGGATCTATGGATTTATAGTTTTTATCATATTTGAAATTGTTTTGACCATTATTTCAGCATTATTCAAAATATTTTTTCTGTCTCTCCTCTCCTCTCCTTTGGGTACTAGGATCATGTGTATATTAGGTTGCTTAAAGTTACACCACAACTTACTAAAGCTTTGTTCTTTCCTCAGTATGCTTTTTTCCTCTCTGTTATTAATTGTGGATAGTTTCTATTTCTATGTCTTCAAATTCACTAATCTTTTCCTAGGCAATGTCTAATCTGCACTTAATCCTGCCCAATGTCTTTTTCATTTTTGACATTGTAGTTTTTATTTTCATAAGTTCAGTTTGGTTCTCTTTTATATCTCCCATGTCTCTACTTAAAATATTCAAACTTTCCCTTAACTACTTGAACATACATAATGCAGTTATAATTGTTTCAGTGCCCTTGCCTATTAATTCTATCACGTCTCATTCATGATTTGTTTTTTTTTAATGTTTTCCATATTATCAATCAAAGTAGTTGCATGCTTGATAACTTTTTTAAGGTTTATTTTTATTTTTATTTTGAGAGAGAGAAAGCGAGAGAGCATGAGTGAGGGAGGGGCAGAGAGCAAGGGAGAGAGGGAGAATACCAAGCAGGCTCCACATGGTCAGTGCACAGAGCCCAATGTGAGATCATGACATGAGCTGAAATCAACAGTTGGATACTTAACTGACTGAGACACCCAGGTGCCCCTGCATGCTTGATAATTTTTGATTGGATGACAGACATTGTGCATTTTACATTGGTGGCTAAGGAGGTTTTTGTTTGTTTCATTTGATTGTTTTTATTTCTATAAATACTCTTTTTTTAATGTTCATATTTTGAGAGAGAGAGAGAGAGAGAGCATGAACAGGGGAGGAGTAGAGAGAGCAGGAGAGAGAGAATCCCAAGCAGGCTTCCTGCTGTCAGCACAGAGCCTGATGGCAGGGTTCAGTCCCAGGAACCTTGAGATCATGACCTGAGCTGAAATCAAGAGTTGGATGCTTAACCAACTGAGCCACCCAGGCACCCCATTTCTATAAATATTCTTCAGCTTTATTCTGGGACATTGTTAAATTATTTGGAAATGGTTTGATCTTTTGGATCTTGCTTTTAAGTTTTGTTTGACTAGAACATGACAACATTGATTCAGGGACTGATTTTTCCATACCTTGAGACAAAATCCTTCTGAATACTCTAATCAAAGCTCCATGCATTATGAGGCTTTCCTTTCTGACTGGTGGGATTGTTATCGCTGATTTCTTCAGGTGATTTTTCCCCAGTCTTGGGTATTCCATTAAAGGCATGTGCTCATCAGTATTTAGCTACATACTTGAGAAGAATCCTTTGCAGATGTCTAGAATTTTCTTTGTGGAGCTCTCTCTTCTCTGGCAAAATCTAGCCATATTGTACTCCCCAGTCCCCCAGCTCTGCTTCCTCAAATTCCTCCACTGTCACTATCCACCTGAATTTCCCTATCTGTGCCCTGGTTGGAAACTTTCTCTGGGCTGTAAGCTGGATACTTGTAGGGCTCCCCTTGTCTCCCATCTTTCAAGAATGATTTTCCTTTGGGGCGCCTGGGTGGCTCAGTTGTTTAAGCAGCTGACTTCAGCTCCTGTCATGATCTCGTGGTCTGTGGGTTCAAGCCCCGCATCGGGCTCTGTGCTGACAGCTCAGAGCCTGGAGCCTGCTTCGGATTCTGTCTCCCTCTCTCTCTGTCCCTCCCCCGCTTGCACTCTGTCTCTCTCTGTCTCTCAAAAATGAATAAGTATTAAAAAAATTTTTTTAAATAAAAAAAAAGAATGATTTTCCTTCATTGCCTCATCCCTGATGTCTTGAAAAGTAATTTTTCACATATTTTCTTTGGTTACTTAGTTGTTTTATGTGGGATGATCCATTTTGATTGGAAATAGAAATCTCCATATCCATGGGCTAAAGCTACGGGTTTCTTTGGCAATGTCGGTCCTTAAAATCTTGACAAGCTTAACATTTAAATGTAGTAGGTTTCTCATCCACTCACAGGGTGCTATGTGCCAATTAACCATACTCTAAATTTTTTTAGGCATAGTTTTCAGATCTGCTTTAGGTCTTTGCTTTCGTATCTCTACACTTGTCTTTTTCAGCTTAACAGTAGCCAAGTGGAGGCTTTCAGGCTTGAAGGTGAGAAATCAGAATGTGATCACTTTTGCCAACAGGGAGGTTTTATGGAACATTTACCCTTACACTTTTTGTCATTACTATCTCATACTCTTTGAGGTTGATAAAAAAAAAATCAGTTTTTCTAACCCTGTATGATCTAAAATTTCTCTTCTCTCTGTAATTCTTTTCATTTCTACTCACAAATTGGCCCGTTTTTTTCTGAGTTCATCACTTATAATATTTTGACAAAAGCATTTAGCAATAGCCAATATTCATTTCTAATTGTTATGTTTTTTAATCTCTTCTGCTGTGCATGTGGTCTGGCCTAATGCCCAAATTATCACAAGTGATGGTTTTATGTTTTCTTTTCTTTCTTTTTTTCCCCTTTTCTTCCTTTCTATCTTTGCCACTGAATAACATCCATTTTTCTTTCTTTCCCCTGATGTCAGTTTCCTCACTGCCTGCTTCACACTAATGCAAGGCATATATTTTAGATTTTTTTTTTTATTTCAGCAATCCCTCGTTTCTCAAAATATTAATCTCTGGATTAGGATAATTAACATAGCTGCCATAAGGGGAAAATGTCAAAATCTGAACGGCTTAGCGAAATGAGTTTAATTTTCTCATACAAAGTTTAATGTGGATTGGCAGTCTTCCTCAAACTTGTAGCTACGCCATCTGGAACATGTGGCCTCCAAGTTTTCCAAGGCAAGGGAAGAGAGAGATGCGGGAGGCACATCATTTCTTAACTGCCTCATTTTTACTCACAATCCATTGGCCAGAACTTGTCACGTGGCCCCAACCTAACTGCAAAGGTGTTGGGCAATGTTGGGAGGCACAAGGAAGAAATTGGGAGAAACGGAAAAAACACAATTATTAACTAACTCTGCCATACCACGCTAATAACTTAGCACCGTATCATTCACGTGTCCTCTGGTCACATCCTTCTATGTATAAATGTACATATTCATAGATACCCATACATATAGCATCTTGTCATTGTTTTATAAAAACGGAATCATTTATACTTTCTTTATCTTTCCTTGTATTCAAAAACACCTACTCAATATCTCTCCAAATTAACTTCTAGACCTCTAATTCATTCTTTTTAATGACTCCTTCCATTATATTCCATGGTGTAGTTATACCATAATTTACTGTTTGTATGCTCAGGTATATTTACTTTACTATTTTATTTTTGTTTGTATCAACTGTGCTTCAGTAGATATCAAATCATATAAAATCCATTTTTAAAAGTTGATGGTTTTTTTCCCTCTGTGGAATAGATTTCCAGGAATGGGATTTACTGGGTTAAAGTGTACATGTCTTGTTAATTTTAACATTTTGCCAGAGTGAAGTCCACAAAGGCTGAAACTATTCACATTTTTACCAGCAATATAGGAGAACCTATGTCTCCATGAACCTGATATCAATAAAAGTTTCAACACTTTTTAATTCTGTCAGTTTAGTGAGGAATAAAGAGAATTAGGGAAATAAAAATTAATGTAAGAATATCTTCATATGTTGGTAGGCCATTTGGTTGACTATTCAAATCCTTTGCTATTAGGATTCTTATCTCATTTTTGTCAATAAGTAAGAGATTTTGGGGGCATGTGAATGGCTTAGTTTAACTCTTGATTTCGGGTCAGGTCATGATCACAGGGTCATGGGATTGAGCCCCAGGTCCGGCTCTGCGCTGAGCATGAAGCCTGCTTGGCATTCTCTCTCTTTCTCCTCTGGCCCTATCCCCCACCCACACTCTCTCTCTGAGATAAAAAAAATAATAAGTAAGAGCCTTTTAATTATCATAGTTGGTAAACTTCTGGTGATCTTCTGAATTGCAAGTATTTTTCCCAAATAAGTTCTATGAATGTTTTGGGATATATTATGTGTAAATATTTAATATTTTAATATATAATAGATGATAGATAATATTTTGTCATTCAAAAAATTTAATTTTTGTATCATCAAAATAATTTTTATGCTGCTGAGTCTCTCCTGTCCCTGGATTATACTGTTATATACTAAATTTTCCTGCTCTATTTTATTATTTTTATATACTTAAAGGTTTTAATCCATATGGAATTAATATTTGTATAAAGTTCAGTTTCATTTTTTTCAGATGGGTAACTTTTTGTGCCAGCACTATTTATGAAATACTCCATTATTTTCCCTCTTTTCATATATCAAATCATGTATTTTCCGGGATCCTCTATTCTGTTCTGCTGGTTTCTTTGTTTCTTCCTATGCCTATAACCATATTAATTCAATGTCAACTGTTTTAACAGTATGTTCTGATTGTTAGGCAAGTCTCTATTCACTATTCATCTTTGTCAAAACTTGTTTGGCTATTCATTGAAATGTTTTCTTCATGGTAAACTTACAAGTTTTTCTATCCGCTTCCCCTAAACTTCTGTAATGTTAAAACTGATATTACATCAAATTTAAGCAATAATTTTTGGCAAGTTGACATTCTTATTATATTTTAATCAAAGAATATGGAAAGATTTCATTTTTGAAAATATATCTTTCAATTGATTCTGTTTTTTTCATGTATGTTCTATTTCTTTAAAAACATATCTACACCTATTAATAGTTTCTTCTAACTGATTTACTTGCTAGTGGTTACCTCTACAATAATGTTCCATAATAACAGGGTTTGTACCCACACCTATCTTGTTCTTGATTTTATTGAAATGTCTTTAGTGTTTTGTCACTTAGGATAACCTTAGCTGCTGGTAAAGTTTTTCAAAATTGGGAAATACTGCCAAAGTGATGAAATGACTTTTTAACATCTAATAATATAAATAAATTAATATAATTTTACCTTCAGATTTCTTATTATGGATTATCTTGATAATTATTGAAATATCCCTTCATCCTTGCAATGAACTGTCCCTGTAAAAATAATTGTTTGTTCTTTTCATATAGCACAAGATTATGTTTGCTTATATTTTGAATGGGTTTTTTTTGCATCATTATCTATGGGTGAGATTGGTCTTTACTATTACTCTTTTGTATTTCTAATTATTAGATTTTAATATGAAAGCCATGTATAGGCTTTAAAAAATAATTTGGAAAATGGAATAGTAAAACCAACATTGGAATTATCTTTTTAAATGGTTAGCTAAAATAGTTATTAATCCAGCTGTTCCTGGTACTGTTTTAATGGTAAATCTTTAATCATTTGATGATCTCTTCTGTGGTAATTGATTGTAGTTTTCCTGGATCATGTTCAGTAATTTTACTTTGCTAAGGAATTATTCTTTTTGACATCTCCAAATTTATTGTTAAAAGTTGTATGAAATACTCATTTATAATTCTTTTTATCCTTCATGAATATATGATATGTCTTTTTAAATTCCTGATCATTATTTATTTATACTTTATCTCTTAAAGTTTTAGCAGTTTTGTGAGAAAATTTTAATCATATTACTACTATTTTTCTTTTTAAAATATCTACTGGGTTTATGTCTTCTCTCATCAGTCTTTTTAATTTGCAGATTAGACCTCTATTTGAACTTGAGGGAAATCTTCTATTTTTTTTTTTTTATTGCTTCTCCTCTTTTTGTGCCTCCTTCTTCCAGAACTTCTATCATTCACACGTAGGGCTCCTGCTGTATCCTTCAATTTCCTGTGTGTGTGTGTGTGTGTGTGTGTGTGTGTGTGTGTGTACGCGCGCGCGCACGCGCACCCGTTTTCCATATTTTTGAGATACGATTTTGTGCTTTGAGCTATTACCTTTACTTGATATTCCAGGCTACTAATTTGAGTCTCAGTGGTAACCAACCATTCCATCATTCTTTTACTTACTTGCCTAGTTCAGAAATTAGGATTTTACATACAGGAAGTATTCGAGCGCTGCCTGAATCTTTACGAATTGTCATCTGTCCTTCAACACCTGTGTGAAATGTACACTGTATTATGACCTACCGTGTTCTTGTGAACAATTGGACTCTCCTCAGCTGATTGTTTTTCACGATGAACTCATTGTCTGGTTATTGGAATACAAGTGATTACAGCTCTTGAACTGTAGAAGCAGCCTTCACAAACAAGAGGCTGACTGCTCTTGAGAGACTGTGAAAACCATCCTGCTTCTAGCTATCCTCCTCTCTTCCAGTCCTAGGGATAATGAGAGTTTAAACAATCTGCTTTGCTCCTCCTTGGCTCTTTTTTTTTTTTTTTTAATGAGAGAGAGAGAGAGAGATAGAGAGCAGGAGAATCTTAAGCAGCAGGCTTCACAATGAGCATGGAGCCTGATGCAGGACTTCATCTCACAACCCTGGGATCATGACCTTAACCGAAATCAAGAGTCAGATGCACAATCGACTGAGCCTCCCAGGGGCCCCTCTCCTTGGCTCTTACAGGCCAGAAGACAAGACACCTTCAAAGGAATAATACCACACTTCTTCCAAGGATCCATGCAGGCTTAGAACTAGGTGCTTTCCAGGATCCATAGTTTCTCAGTTTTTACCTCGGGGATCTCCAGGTTCTCCCAGACACAGAAAAAAAAGCCCTGTGTGAGATTTCTCCTCTGGGTGTCCCCTGGAGCTTGGGTTTATTAGCACATGAGAGTATATCCGTCAGCTTTAGGGGTCTGGAGGCTGAAAGCAGAATACACTGATGCCAAACTAAAAGGGAAAACAGAATACATTCAGGTTGCTACCTTCCTAGAAACTTTCCACTCTTTTCTGTAGAAATCATTGAAATTCGGAGAACAAAGTAATAGATAGGGACTGTGAAAAATGGGGCACACCATCCAGTTATTGCCAAGTGACAAGGAAGGCCCTGTTGTGGCATCTTCTCATTTTTCTTTGTAAAAAAAATTTTTTTTTAATTCATATTTATTTTTGAAAGAGAGAGAGAGAGTGCAACTGGGGATGGGAGAGAGGCAGAGAGAGGGGGAGACACAGAATCCGAAGCAGGCAGGCTCCAGGCTCTGAGCTGTCAGCACAGAGCCCAATGCGGGGCTCAAACTCTCGAACCATGAGATCATGACCTGAGCCGAAGCCGGTCGCTTGACTGACTGAGCCACCCAGGTGCCCCAACATCTTCTCATTTGTAAAAGAGAAATCATAAATCCAGAATTTTGTGTATTATCTTCCCATTTCAAAATATTGATGACTTCTGTGTGTGTGTGTATGTGTGTGTGTGTGTGTGTTTTGTAAATACTTTGTGAAACAAGCCAAATATGTCTTTAGGTTGAATTTAGCCTGTGGGCTCCCAGGTTAGGATTTCTGGAGCAGATGGTGGATCTCTGGATGCTAGATGGCCGTATCTAACTCTGCACTTCTGCATCACGAAGGATAACTACCATGCCTTCTTTTTAGGCAAGCTTCTTGCAGGCAGAACCATATCCTCTGCTTTGCATTCCAAGGTTCCAAGTGTAGCAGAAGGTAGGCACAGAACACTTAATGTACATTTATGGAACGAAGAAGGACAGTTGTTGGTTCCACCATCAGGAACTAATGGACCATTGGTCTGGCTTTTGTGAATATAAACAGTCCTGCAGTAAAGAAGCAGCTAATGTGGCGATCGAAAATGAAAGAGGGATGAGGCCTGTGTTGTGGAAAACAAACTCCCTGAAACTGCTTTTAGTGGAGGTGAGTGGAACGTATACTTGGGAGTTGTGCAGAACACAGAATGTTTGCAAAATCTCAGCTGTCCAACTTTTCTGTAGCAAAGAGCTAGCTGAGCAGTGAATACTGATTAAGGAGAAGGACAGGAAGTTTTGTCCCAGCCATGTGGATTTGAAGATTTTAGAGTCTAACAACCACCTAAATGCAAACTCTTGTCCAGTAAGGTAGGGTCTGAGGATGAACTCAGAACTGTTGTTTTGGTTTTTTTTTTTTTTTTTTTTTTCCTATTTGCCATGCTTCTCTCAAGAGACTTCTGTAGGGAAAGAAAAACAATGGAATCATTGTCAGGAATCTATTATAATGCTGCAAAATTGATTGTCTGAGATGAGGGCTCAAACATGATTTCAAAATTTGAGGGAGAAAGGCCAAAACTCCAGGGTTTGAATTGCAAACCTACTTAACCCCTGATTGGGCTCTGATGGTCTATTCACCATAGTTCTGCCTGTATTAACCTGAGCCCCAGTCCTAATTACAACCTGCCTTTGGTGTTCCTAGACAACATCAAGATGTATGGGATTAATAGAGAGTACCAGGCGCACTGAGTAACATTTGTGACAAAACACCATTTTCCCCCAAGAGCATGGAGAGAGGTCAAAATATTAATGTCTAGACTTTCGAGGCTGCTGATATTATTCTGAAAAAAAAAGTGTCATTCTGTTGAGTTAGTAGACTTGTCCTGGGCTTACCATTGAACCCATCTCATTTTACTCTCTAATTTTAAATTTCTTTGTTAATTTTCTCTCTCCGAGAGTTTGAAACATGAGTTTCAAAACAGACTTATTAACCTCAGAGACTATTGGATCCACTTATCCATGAGAAGGAATATGGAGTGTATAATAACACTACACACTTATAATCTGCCTACTTTCAAAGAAAGGATTTGAGGCATGCTATTCAGAATAAATGAAAGAGATTCAATCAGCCCTTTCTGTCTGGGAATTTGAGAATCTGAGTGTACTCAAAGAATGCCCAACATGGCAGTTTTCTCCAGGACTGTCACATTGCCCTACTTCCAAAGTCTATGACACCCAAGGAGTTCACAGCTGTGCTGTCATCACAGTTTCAGATTTGATACTGGTGATATCATAAGCACGGAAAATAATTTTTTAGAAATGTCATAGGTGAGTGTTTACGTTACGCAAATTGTCCTTAAGAACTGAGCTCCATGGAGTTTGATAGAGTCTACCAACGCTGAAGGGATACACAGGAAGGGAATTTACTTTATTAAAGAATCTGCCATGTCAAATTATGTTAGCCCCGATCCCATTTAGCTTCCTAAGAATCCCATTAACTAAGTGCATTATTATCTTTATTCTATACATGAGCAACTGGCAGTTTGAAGAGGTTAAATACCTTCCCCAAATTCGCACAGCTGGTAAGTGACAAAACGAGGAAGCCGACCTAAGTCTACCTGATTCCGAAGCATGTGCTCTTTCCATTACAATCGGAATGTTTGGAATTCAGACTGAACTCTGTTCGGGCCTGAATTAAAGACCTACCCTGTGGCACCTCTCAGGAATCGAATGAAATAGAAGCTAATGCAAAGAGCTGATTCACCTCCTAACAAAGCATAGCACAGCACAGTAGCAAGGGATAGGGTCTCACTACTGGCCATAAAAATTAAGGCAGGAATGAAAACTCTCTCAGCCATCCCTATCATAGATGCCATGAGTTCTAAAAGTCCACTGCGAGTGTCCCATCCTTATGCCCTTTTTAAAAAAAAAAGAAAAGAAACCACAATTATTTCTCTGCAGAACAGGAAAGGCTTATACATGAAATAAATTCACACTCAGGTATTTGGTACATTCTCGGGTGTAAATATGTCATCTTATGAGAGGAGAAGAAAAGGTGGTCGAACACATTTTGGTGTATAGAAGGCGGTGGGGCAGAAAAGAAGGATGGAAATCTGGAAATGAGAGAATGTCGTTTTATCTCCTGCTTAGGTCAAATCTTAGACTCAGTACTTGGGGAAAAAAAGGAGAAAATAAGATTCTGGTGTATTTTTCTGTGGGTAACCTAAAAACTTGCAATGGGTCTGAAATTTATAGCCATGTCCTTAATTTGAAGGAAGCCTGCCTGAAGATAATCATAATTTTTTTTATTCTATTCTAGTATTCACTGATGATTTGTATCGTTTTAAAAGTCAAGCACTAGCATCAGGTTTTTTTCTGAATTATTTGCCTTTACAACTTTTATAATCCTTTACACGAAAGGTACACTGTGAAAACCTAGGAGGTGATATCTTCCCCGCAGCCTTGTGAATTTGGCCTTTGAACTATCATTAAGTTTGAAGCCCAAATTATGGATTTGACCAAGACAGGTACTACACGGCAAATTATGTAAAACCACAGGGGAAAAGAACCCAGTGAGGCGTTCTGTCTCACTGACTTTCCTACTCAACTGAACTTTGGGTGTAACGGAACTAAAAATAGACGGTACCACAGACCGTAAGGGTTAAAAGACAAGAGGCAAATTCTGAGCGCTGCCCATAGTTGGCAAAACGCAAAGTTCCAGTTTGCAACAACTTTTTTCAAGGCTTCTAAAGAATTACTCTGCGCTTCAGGAAGCACTGCGGAGCCCTGTCACCACGAGACAAGCCTATGGGGCTGGCAGCCATCTTGTGCAGTGAAAGACGAAGTGCCTGGCCCTGAGCCAAGGAAAGCCAAAGTGATCAATATTACATTCTGAAAGCACCAATGGGCCCTTTGTCCCAGGACTAACGCTTCTGGGAGATGTGCCAGAAGATTCACGTGTGCACATATGTGCACACACAGTAACATGATGATTCAGGAAATCCAGTCATATGGGAAGATCAAAAGCACAGCAGGATATTCCTGTGACTCTGGCATCGGTCAGCAATAGTTCAATGTCCACATCCAAATATGAAGGCAGCTTAAAGAGTCTACAGATGGAAGATAAACAGAAACTTGAAAAAAATGCACCAAGGCAGCTTATTTTTCTCCCGTTGTCCTTCCACCCACCACGAGCAACCCCGGTGCATTGTCAATCACTCCCTCGCGCCACTTTGAAGCATGACTGCGTCCCCGAATCCTACAGAGTGGATGCCAGCCTGGCCTGATCTCACCTCTTTAAGCCTTCTGCCCTCCAGCGCGCTCACAAGTGTTTGGAACATATATTGGGGGTGGAAGGGAATCTGATCCCAGACCCAAGTCCAGACGGCTACTAGAACATGTCATGTGTCTGGCACTAAACAGGATCACATTGCCAATTTAAAACCAACTAAATGACCTCAGTTTGCTTGGGAAAGAAAAAAAGACCGTGTGGCTGATGAGCGAACAATGAAAAAATATCTGACACACACAAAGATCATTAATCTGAAAATCAAGGCCACATTTGGGGTTGAAAAATTCATATTTAATGGATGGCGTTATCAGAAGGGCCTAATGAGATACCCTTGCTACTGTTGTCCTTACGAATAACTTTTAAGGACACATTGAGCCAGGGAGGAAATAGATACTCAATTAAGAACTTTTTCATACATTTAATATCTGCGTCTCTCATCATGTTCACAATTTTTACAGTCTTTGTTATGAATAGCTTCTCATCACATTTCTGTGAGGGAGAACATCATAATTACAACCTTATGTTATGGGAGAGCAGAAAGAAGTGACTTGGCAAAGGTCATGTGGCAATGCAATGTCCTAGACAGGAAGGGAACCGAAAGATCTGGAAACCATTGTGAATTGTACATTCCAGTGTGCCTGGCAGAAAGCTACGCTCAGGTTGCCCCAGCCAAAGCTTTGAGCTTACTGAGAAACATGAGTGCTTGATGCGGATGTGATGTCACTAAGCAAAAGAAATCAGACTTTAGTAGTAATAACTTGAGCAAAATCTCATTGGAAACAATTTCCAAAATTACTGGTACCATTGTGAGCTTTAGAAAGAAGACAGGGAAAGGATGAACTGCCCTTTAATACTGGGGGCATTTGATTTGGTATTTAAATTGCTACAAAATCTACCCTTACCTAACAACCACCCTTTGCCAAATCGTTACACTAAGTTTTGTGAAGGTGGTATCTCTTTCCTGAGACTCGCCAAGGGGCTGCTTCCCTGTGTTCTAGTGTCATCCACGTGGCCTTTGGATTAACTAAAGCTTCAATCCTGAAATGCCACTTAGCAGTAGGAACTAGGTGTTTAAATAGTTTTAGAAATGAAATATGAAGTTTGTAATTTCTGAACAGTGAATGAGCCTTTTCTTTAAATCTTGCTCAAACCGATAGCGTTCTTTTCCCGGCAGAGACTTAAATTAAAAAAAAAAAAAATTTAAACAAGCAAAACAAAATCCCAGAAAACAACAACAAAAAGAAACACACACACACCCCCAAACTTCCCCTGTAACGTAGAAGAACGTAAGATTGAAAACTGAAGTGAGAGAAACATAAGGAGCCTTATAATCAATATCATTTGGGAAGTAGCTAGAAATCCCTGTTGTCAGGTGCGTAAATCTCCTTAGAAATAAAGTTGATTTAAAAAAACTGCACTTTCAGGGTGCCTGGGTGGCTCAGTCTACTAAGCATCCGACTCTTGATTTCAGCTCAGATCATGATCTCGCAGTCATGAGATCGAGCCCTGTGTCTGGGTCTGCGCTGAGTGTGGAGCCTGCTTGAGTCTCTCCCTTCCTCTGCCCCTCCCCTGCTTGCTCGCTGTCTCTCTCTCTCAAACAAAACAAAACAAAACAAGACCAAAAAAAAACAACAACAAAGCCCCAACAAAACAAAACAACACTGCACTTTCTGTGTGAACTCAATGTGTAAAGTGGAAAAACAAAAGTTTTCTGTAATTAATATTAAAATTCTGATGTATGGAAGTAAACATTTAAATTCTAAGGTACAGGACAAAAATTTCATTGGATAAAGAAAAAGTCTGCTAAAGGAAAATGTGACTCAAATTGGACAATGAACTCATCTTCCTCGACCAGCTCTGAACAAGTGGCTTTCCCCAGGTGTTCTGTGCAGAGGAGTTAAATGTCAATATCCCATATAGTTTGTGTTTCTAATATTTTTAAAAAGCTGACTATTAAATATTGCAAACAGTATATAGCAAACAGTATACTATCGCCAGCTACAGTTTACAGATCTTAGCATCTTGCCAGTTTGCTTTAGATGTAATTGTTTATAAAGAAGAGGACAGAGCAGATACACTTGAACCCCACAATGGAATACCGCCCTCCACACGGCACCCTGCAATTCAATTTCTTCTTGTCCCTCCTCAGCAATGACCTGATACTGGTGTGTATTCTTATTGCTGTTTTCATGCTCTACTTGTATGCAACAAACAATATTATATAGTATCGTGTGCACATTTTTAACTTTGCCCAAATGGCATAATGTTTACATTCTTTTCTACTTTTTTTTTTTTTTTTACCTCTCCACAATGTTTTTAACATTTATCCAAGTTGGTATACGTATCTAGTTTAATCATTGTGACCATTAACACTGGTCTGCTTATGTGTGGGTAGGGGTGGGGGCAGGGAGATACCATCTAATGATAGTCCCCTATTATCATTTTTCATTTGTATTGTACATTTTATTTTTCTATTTTATTTTGTGTTTCCTTGATCATAATGATGGTTTGTTCTTTCTTCCCCTGGGTTTTCTTCCCCTGGGTTTTCTTCCCCTGGGTTGTTTTCTTCCCCTGGGTTGTTTGACTTTTTGAAATTAGTTTGCAGCCGTTCTTGATAGATTCTAGATATCAATTCTTTGACAGTTATGTGCCTTGCAAATAACTTCCCTGTAGTATGCCTCTTCCTGTACATAATGTTTACATATTGATATGCCCCACCTCTCTTCTTTAAGACAGCCCAATCCACCAAGAAGAAATGCAACAATTTCACTTTGCTTTTCTGTCAACTCTTTTCTTGTCAATTCCAGTTACACCTTGCGTTTGACCCTTGGCTCCCTATTCTTTCTGTGGGCCTCAAATGATTTTTTGTTTGACATTTGAACTTAGATATTTGATGTTCTATGGCCCCTAAAAATGTTGTCCAGTGCTTAAACTTTGTCATCTCATCTTTTTTCCTCATTACGGATTTTTCTGGATTTTCTATAACTTGTGTCCCATGTTCTCATGATTGTGGTAAGCTAAGTCCTTTAGTCTAGCCCTGAACTTCTTAGTAAATGCTCAGTGTTTATCAAGCTGGTTCGTTTTCTCCAGACACACCACTATCCTAAATCATCTTGTCCACATATTCTTTCATTCTTTATTATCTGTTTCATTCCTTTCCATCCTTCTACCACCATCTAAGCTTCATGAGATCAAGGACTTTGTCTTTTTACAACTGTATTCTCAATATTTGTGGAATGAATGAATGAATCCAGATGTTCTTTTAAAAAATTTTTTTAATGTTTATTTTTGAGAGAGAGAGAAGAGACAGAGCATGAGTGGAAGAGGAGCAGAGAGAGAGGGAGACACAGAATCTGAAGCAGGCTCCAGGCTCTGAGCTATCAGCACAGAGCCCGACGTGGGGCTCGAACCCATGGACCGTGAGATCATGACCTGAGCCGAAGACGGACGCTTAACCGACTGAGCCACCCAGGCACCCCTGAATCCAGAACTTCTTTGCACTCCTTCTGAATCTTGGAAAGCTAATTCTAGCACAAGTCTTTCCAACTAAAGCTCCATACGACTCTTACACCATAAAATGTACCTAGTTGATCTTAACTAATCGTTTTTGTTATTATTTGATTCTCTCAACACCTTTAATAAGTATAGCAGTTTTTAAAAACATGGCTGTAGAGTCTTTGGTATTTTTCCCATAATGAGTCTATGTCCCCTCCCCTTGATTTGGGTGAAACTGTGATACACATGACTTCTCAGAATAGGTGATAAAAGGGCATTACATTCCCACCTTGCTGGGACACTTGCTCATGGAATCCTGAACCATCAAGAGGTCCTGCCACCTAGAGGCCTCCCTGCTGGGAGGAAATCCAGGCCATATGGTCATATGTAGGAGTTCCAGCTGACATCCCCAACTGAGTCAGCCTTTGCATTATCCCCGATGAGGTGCCAGACATGTAAGAAGCCTCCGCATGATTCTGTCCCCCTGCCGTTCAAGTCACTCCCAGTCATTGGAGTGTCTCCAGCTGAGGCCACACATACCATGGAACAGAGACAAGCCACGTCCACTGTGCTCTGCCTGAATGTCAAAAGATACCTGGATGAGAGGGATGCCAAATTAATTCTTGAGGTCAACGTTCTGGTATTTAAAGTGGATAGACCAGATAAATAACATCTTAAGATTTCTGACCAAGTTGATGATCATGTGGATTTACCCCAATAAAAACTCCACTGCAATAGATTCACCATCTGAAGAGGAAATACTGCTTCCTATGCTTTTGGGCTATTTTCCTACTTCAGGAGGTATAAAAGAAAAATAAAAAATAGAAGAGCTCAGAAGATCTAGGTCTGCGTCTAAGATTTCTGATTTAAACAAATCATCCTGAAAGAACACCTCATCAAGTTGACTATGACTATGATTTGCTGACGTGACTATGCCTCCAATCCAAAAACACTCTAGAGCTTGTGTATTTTAGGTGCAAGACCTCATTATAATGATAGAAACTCATTGTTTATCGACACCGAAAATTCCCAGAAAAGTTTCGTAATATATACATGGATGAAAGGTCAGGATAAGTGAACCAATATTCGGGTTTTCCTGATACCTGTCTGGCTTTTTCTTCTAAGTCTTCTGTGGGACACCCCTTCCTAATGCCTACTCCAAGCACTATTCTCAATCTTCTGTTTTTCTCAATGCTATTCGCATGAGTGGCTTAATCTACCTCCTCTATGCTGATGACCTTCACTTTTCTACACTTCCAGCTCAGAGTTCTCTTTAAGCCAGATACATAGTCCACTTCTGGGCCTGTTCTCCTAGGGATAGAATCTCCTTTCCCCCAAGGGTGGCTTGCTGCGTGGTTACTAGTCAGAGACCAGAGCCTGGTTCTGTGTGTGGACTTGCCTAGACCTGAGAGAAGGTGAATGGAGTCTGAGGCATATTTCAAGGCTTAATTCTGGACTTGGACTGGACATCTAGAAAGAGGTTAATTCTCCAATAAATTTTAGAGAATCAGCAGGAAAAAAAGCTATCTACAAAGCTGCTTCCTACACATGTCTATATTGATGATCCATAGGTGCCTCAACATTTCCAAAAAGTTGGATTTGCTTTTAGACTGTAAGGTGTATGAGAACTTTGTCTAATTCGCTCAGTATTATATATTATCCAGCACTTAACAGAATGCCTGAGCTTTCTGTAGGTAGATTGTCAGTATTGATGAACAGAAGAATGAACAGATCAAGAATGAAGTATTCTCAAAACAGTTTCCTTCCCAATTTTCCCTGTTTTCAGAATGGAGTCATCAGATCCTTCCATTTTCCCATGCCAAGGACCTCAGAGTATTCTCAGTCGTCCTCCTCTCCTTGTCCTCCCATACCCAAATGGTCATCAGTTCTGTCAGTTCTGTTTGCCGAATATCTGCCCTTCCTTCCTATCTCCAAGACCACTGCTGCCCACCTCGTCTTCTGCATGACTATCAGAGGGTAACTCTAAACAGAAGTGCCACTCTGTCACACTCCTACCCAGCTCTGCCACTGAGCTACATGACCTTGGGCAAGTAATTTAACCATGCTGTGCCTTAGAGTGGGATGTGGTGGGGCTTAAGTGAATTATTATGTGTAAACCATTTAGAACCGAGCCTGGGATATGGTCAAGAGTCAATAAATGTTACCTAGTATTTTTGTTATTATAACTCGGTGTTCTTCAGCGAACCTGCACTGCCTGTAGAAAAACAAAAACAAAAGAATACAAAACAACCCCTTTGCCAGGCATGCAAGACCTTTCCCATCTGACTCTGCCCACTGGCCCAGCCTCACTTCCCATCCTTCTCCTCAGTCGGAATTCTAATCATACCAAATCGCTTTGCTTTCTCTATACATTTCATGCCATCTTTACAATGTGTCATCCCTTTGCAGGCTCCTCCTACCATTAAAGTCTCAGCTTTAACGCTGTGTCCTCTCATCAACCTTGCTAGACAACTCTAGATAAAGTCAAGCCCTTCCCAGAAAGCATCACTTCCCTTTGTGCTTACGCCACTTATAGCTATTTATTACCTTAGCGTACTATTAAATTGTAAGCAGTATTTCTCTGTCTTCAGTAAATTGTATACTTCTTTTGGGTAGACATAGTTCTTTTGATCTATTTTTTTCCTTTCCCCTAGTGCCAGGGTCTGGCATTTAGTAGATTTTCAATAATCATTCATTGAACAAAGAAATAAAGCTCCAGGAATGACCTATAGTATTGATGGGGAGTAACATTTCGAACAAAGGAAAAACGTATCATTGTTATTCATGACTCTCTGCTGAGAGAGCACATCCTTTGAAGAAGATCCCACAGTTTGTGATGTATTTTACCTTCATACATTCCTTCTCTAACACTTTCTTTCTTTATGTAGATCCAGGTTTCTGAG